>NC_134402.1:253355939-253685939 GCF_038048845.1 Mixophyes fleayi
TTCCTCAGTTCACTTGCAGATACCCTGCATCATGTGGCTCCAGCACATCTTCTTAAGCAGGATGCAACTCAGTGGGATGCTTTTTGCCAGCAAATAGACTCAACAGCCAGGAGACAAATTTCACAACTAACAGTACACAAACAAAAGGCATGTTTACATAATAGTAGCAGTGTGTGCAGTGCCACATGGCATCATTTAAAAAGTGAACAATGGACTTAAAATACATACATACATGGTTAACACAACAGGTTAACACAACACAATCCAAATAAAGTAAAACATAGTTTGGACGAAAAGGAATATCCAGCAAACTAAACCCTTATTTTCAATGACCTGATACCCCCATTCCATGATAATTCCCCCTTCCCCCTCCCCAATAGTGATACCAACCCCAGCTCTCATAGTCAAGGCTCGTAATAACAATTGCGTGGAGTCAAACAGCTTGGTGTCTCCCTGAAAAAGGCAATAGCAGCTGCTCACTTTTTGCTAGCAACAATTCCATGATATCTACAGAATCCAGTTCCACACACAAGGGATCTCCTGGAAAGAACCAATATAAATGAAATGAAAAGTGATTTAATTAGCAAAAGTGATCCCTTCCTTGCTAGTCAGCAAATGAACACTCTTTCACAGTATGCTGGCACAGTTCTTTATTAGACATATTGTTGAATTTAGCATTAAGACAAAGTATATGCACACACACACACTATATATATATATATATATATATATATATATATATATACACTGAACGGGGTAAACAAACATAACTGGGGAGAAGAAGGACGTGGGGCGAGGGGGAGGGGGAGGACTAAGCATTATGCTGGTTACAATCTACATTTTGTGAGAAACAAGGGCAGCAATTCACATTGCTCCCCCACCGTTTAGTCCTTGGCTTCTGGTGTCCAGGGTTTGCCTTGAGCAATTTCCCCTGTCCAACCACATTTTGGAGCACTTGCCACTGTGGTGGCCTGATGGTTTCTCATCTAGGTCCGGTGGGATATTGATGGAGGTGGCAAACAACATTGAGCTTCCCTGTTGCATCTCTCCATGGAAAAGTGGATAGGTAGTCTGCAGTTCACAGTTTCTGGTTTTCCCACCGGAGTCCCACATGTGCGTACAAAACAAGTCCCCAGACTAGGGTGGTGTCTCATGCCACCAGACACAGGATACATGGTCAAATGGGATTCAGCTGGGTGAACAGTAGTGCAGTCATCCTTCCTCCTTCGGACCTTCCCATCCACACCCAACTGAAAGTTGCCCAGTGGCAATAACACATGGGGGCTCTCTGTTCTCTAAATCCAATACCCCCCCCCCCAAATAGCAAACAGGACCTCACAACCAGCTATCTCCAGTGACTCATTGGTAACAGTGTCATGTGTGGTTTCCACTGTCTCATATATATATATATATATATATATATATATATATATATATATATATATATATATATATATATATATATGTAAGTAAGGAAACTCTCACTAATAACAAAGAATTGATTATCAAACAAGCAGATAAAGGGGGCGGAGTTGTGCTGCTAGATAGATCAGCTTATATTGAGGAAGCTGAAAGACTCCTAAATGACGAGATATCATATATGAGATTACAAAAAGACCCAACGGCCGATTTTATATCCACTTTGAGGGAAACCCTCTTAAAAGGATTACGTAAACAGATTCTAACCAAAGACGAATATCAGTATCTCCTGGTTCAGAACCCTATTATCCCTATATTTTATTACCTCCCGAAAATACACAAAAATCTCAATAAACCCCCAGGAAGACCCATAGTCGCTGGTATAGACTCCTTAACATCCCACTCCTCTGAATACGTAAATATATTTCTCAGCAAATACGTAACCAAATTAGAGTCCTACCTGAAAGATACTACCAGCGTACTCAACATTTTCGAAAATTTTGAATGGTGCTCTGGATACACATGGCTTACCATAGATGTACAATCTCTTTACACAGCGATAGAACATAATAAGGGCATAAGCGCATGCAGGGAGTTCTTAGACCCTGACCCCGGTTTATCGGAGGAACATAAAGATTTTATATGTGAGTTAATTAGTTTTATTTTAACCCATAACTATTTTAAATTTTTAGAGACCTTTTATCTTCAGGTGTGCGGAACCGCAATGGGGACAATTTTTGCCCCGAGTTTCACTAATCTTTTAATGGGGAGCTAGGAACAAAGGTATATCTACAATCCAAATCCTTTCTCTAAGAATATTAAAATCTATAAAATGATATATAGATGACATAATATTGGTCTGGGAAGGAGATGATGAATCCATTGATTCTTTTCTGACATATATTGAAAACAATGACTACAACCTCAGATTCACTGCAAATCGTAATAAACACAACATTGAATTTTTAGATCTGGTCCTGAAATATTCCCCTCTCTCAGTTTTCTAGAATTAAGCGTAACTGTAGTCATGATTCTGAATGCAAAACTCAACTTTCCATTTATGCACAACGTTTTCAAGATAGGGGATACCCAGATAAAATAGTTTTAGAAGCTTTGATGAAAACAGAAGAGACAACCAGGTCTGATCTAATGCAGTATAAAAACAAAGAAACAAGAACAGGCTATATCCCGTTCATCACAAACTACAACATGTGTGAACGTAGAATTAGATCAACATTAAACAAACATTGGGAGGTTCTGAGAATGGACCCCATCTTAGCCAACATTCTGCCTCCTAGACCTGATATCGTCTTCCGAAAGAGCAGAAACCTAAAAGATTCCCTGGCCCCCAGTATGATACCTGAAAATAACCCCAGTATCAGGAAAACATTCCTTGAAATAAATGGATTCAATAAATGTAACCACTGCAACGTGTGCAAGTATACAAACCCCAATAAAAAAGTGTTCTACAACTATGACAATAGTATGAAATATGATATCAAACAACTCATGAACTGCCAGACACCATCTGTCATTTACCTGTTGGAGTGCTCATGTGGTTTGAAATATGTGGGCAAGACCAAAAGACCATTGAAACTACGAATACAGGAACACATCCGAAATATAAAAAACAGAGTAGAGTCACACTCAGTGTCCAAACATTTTACCAGCACCCATAATTCAGATCCGAGTTTGCTTACTTTTAAAGGTATTGAAAATGTCCGTCTAGGGAGTAGAGGGGGAGACATCCAGACCAAGCTATCTAGACGCGAAATGTTCTGGATCTTTCAACTTGGTACTCTGGCTCCCGCTGGCTTTAATGAGGGTTATGAAATTGCACCGTTTTTATAAACTCATTTATTGTATTTCATTGTAGTTTTATTATTATTATTATATATGTCTGTTTTTTTATTGCTGATAATTGGTCCTTTTTTACTATGCTTTGTTACTTGCTATGTATGTTATATGCCCTATGTGGGTAATTATCATATGTGTTTTTTACACTACTTATTGTATTTATATCAGGAACATTATTCATACATAATGTTTAATCATATAGGGTCACTATTACCCTACTGATCACTTTAATACATATACCAATGCCTATTTGTTTATACAGACCTGTCTGCACAAGTATCCCCTCACTGTAATCACTTTTGCTGCTATACACGCACACATATCCTGTACCAAGATGGCCGATATTGAAGCCACACTATTAACTACTGCTTCACCAAGATGGCCACCGCTAAGACCATGTGACCCAGTGAAAGTTTTGGGGTCCGTTAATGGCCACCTTTATCTATTTGAGCACTATTTATTCATTACTTCTATTCACAGTCACTTCTACTGCTTCACTCTCCACTGTCTGCCCCTTTTTTACAAAAATCGCGGCAGCGCTGGAGCTGTGCATGCGCAGTAAGTCCGCTGGGACGCGCATGCGCAGTAGGACCTATGCTATGCGCATGCGCAAAATGGCGCTGCGCATCGCTATAAAAACCCCTTCAGCTAAGATCACTTATACCACCTCCTGAGGAAGTCCTGCATGGGACGAAATGCGTAGAGGATATTTTATTCACCCCTGGGTCACATTTGGATCACCACACCATTAGTGTTTCTTGTGCGGAGACTGTGGGAGGTTCCTGTTGTACCCGAGGACATGGTATATCTGTTACCGTAATTACAGATAAGCTTATGTTATAACTACTCAATGTGAGTGTGCATTTTATATGTTACGTTCTATTAAATGCTGTTTTCTTTGAAATACTACACCATATAGTGCATTATTCTTTTTTCCCTATCCACTTTGTGGAGGAGAGTTATGGTGTTTACAGTATGCTGCTGTTGTATGGCTGGTGAGCAGGCATGCAGTTTTGCTGAATCTACTACCTCCTTGGAGAGAATGCTGATTATATATCACTGAGTGAACAGCCGTGTAATAGCTGTGTTCCAGTTTCTGGAAAAGATATATGCAGATAAGCAACCTTTTTCCTTATGGTGTGTATTTATCTAGGTGATGGGCTATCACTAACACACTGATCTCATACCTGTTTTTTTCTGTCTTTTAATGTCTACCTACTGGACTTATACCTGTGGTCCTTAAGGATCGTCCAGGACAATTGAACCATTGAACTATCTTGAACTACATTATTAATCCACTGAACTCGGGCTATATACCCCTGTTAACGCACATGATTGCGCCATATCCTGCACTTTATACACTTTAATATCTTGGACTTACCTACCATTTCTAAGGAAGGCTGCCTCCATACGTGGAAGAGGTGTTTTATGTGGACTTGTATCTATATACCAATACAATACTGTTGTGAGCTCCATTGTTTATTACTCCTACTGCACAATATATATATATATATATATATATATATATATATATAAAAAATATATATATATTATATATATATATATATATATATATATACATATATATATATATATATATATTTATATATATATATATATATATATATATATATATATATATATATATATAAAATACAAAAAGACAGGGGGCGCCACACATAGTGTATTATCAGTGATAAACAATGTAGAAGTGACTCCAACGATAAGAAAATCCCGTACCAAATATGTGATGAAATTAGGCAGATATAATAATCAGGCTGACCGTACTAGGGATCCACCTCAGGTCAGGAGAACAGGAATCCACGATCACAGACCAAGTAATAGAAGACAATCTGTGGACTCAAATAAATCCACAATAGTGTGACACAGTATAAAAAGAGACCAAACTAGTCTCAAAATACTACAATTTTAATGGCACCACATAAAAAATAATAATGCCCGTACATAGAGCACAGTAAAACAAGCTTATCTGTCCGCTGGCACAAACATGGAAGAGAAGGGTAGCAGCCGGCAACACCTCAGAACATCCAGTAATGAGCACAGGGAATGTATATGTATATATATATATATATATATATATATATATATATATATATATAGTTGGTTTGCACAAAAACATCAAATGAAAATGTCCAGTGTTTGTGTGCGTGTCTGCACTTTCTAAATACCATATTTCTCAAATTTCACTCAGGAAAATTTAAATATAAAAGGTTTGCTATATTTTGAAAGTGTAGGTTAAATATGACAGTGTGTCCAAATGAAGAATTTACGAGTTAAATTGGAGGTCAGGATTTCCTTCAGTAGAGATGTCTTATAAGTATAATTGCTTACTAATGCAATTTCAAGACAAATAAAATTATTTAGAGAAACATGAAAAATCATATCATAAAAGCAAAGGCCCAAGATTAATGCCTTAACCTTTCAGTTGCTACTGTACAGTACAGCAAATTACTTGGTATGATTAAGACTTCTTTGCACAAATTGCAATGATGAAGTTAAACCTTATATTCAGGTTGACCTGCTGATGTGTGCACTATTAATCTAAAGGAAAAAACTGTCAGTGCCTTGCATAATTTATTTTCAGTAAATGAAAATTCAATTAATATATGTTTGAGCAATCAGGCATAAAGATACACTATGTTTTGATGTCTATTTCCTGGAAATGAAAAAATAAGAGAAATAATAACCAGCTAATACATAATACACAAACAGATTACATGTTACTATATTATGTATTTCAAAGTATGATTTCTTCATTTCAGAAGAGAAATATTATATATTTTAGATTTTGCTCCAGTATAATGGATGGTGAGATGATTCAAATAAAACAATAGTAAGTCTGTGCTTGGGGTCAACAGAGGCGTATGTCACAATTTTTCTTCTTTCATCCACAAACATAAATTAAAGGAGGTAATGAGTAAGTTTAATTGAGGGTGGCAAATGTTAAATTTGCAAGGTTTACCTGGAGGCAATTATCTGGAATTGTCAAAAGGAATGGATTGTGCTTGGTATTGAAATTATATTCTGCTCTATAATAGAACTGATAAAGCTACAAAAGCGAATAGGGTATTGGGGCAAAATGTAAGGGGTCATGTGCCTACAAGACCTAACGATAATATAGACCAGTAAAGGCTTTTCATGCAACATAATTTTCCACTGTGTAAATGTTCTTAAATTATCATAAGAATATGCAAATTAATCTGTGTTAGTGGAACACTCGAAATAATTGCTATCTACTGATTATATTTTGTAATGATCACTATTATTATTATTTATTATTATTATTGTAGATTTGTAAGGCGCCACAGTCCTACACAGCAACATACATTAGAAAAAACAGGACATACATAAAACAAGAACATACAAGACAAAATTAATGCAGACATGAAAATAAAGGGTATGGAGGACCCTGCTCATTAGAGAACTTACATTCTAAGTGGAAGGGGGCACAGCTAAAAGAAGAGGCGAGAGTGTGGCTTAGAATGAAGATTGGAACAGCTGTGAGGGTGTATTAGTGTGGGAAGTATCATCTGAGATAAGGCAAGCTCTAAAAAAGAGATGGGTTTACGAGAGCATCAGATATCCCCAAAAACAAATGTTATCAACTAAATATACTGTAAAATGTATTATGATGTTGGTTTCCCATGCAGCAACTAGAATATCAAAAATACTGCAACCATCAATAACTATTTCTAAGCTTTAAAAAAGAGATTGGTTTTGAAAGAATGTCTAAATATTTTAAGGCTGTGGGAAAGCCTCATTTGGCATGAATGGAAATTTCATAAATGGGGATCAGCACGGGAGAAGTCTTGTAGCCGCGAGTGAGAGGTGGTTACCAGGAACAAGACAAGGTGCAAGTCAGAGCTAAATCTAAGAGGGAGGGAGAGTATTTTAATATGAGATTTGAGATGTATGAAGGGGTGGTGTTGTTGAGTGCTTTGTAGGTAAGGGTGAGTAATTTGAATTGAATTCTGGAGGACACAGGGAGCCAGTGTAGGTATTTGCAAAGTGGTGCAGCAGATGTGGAGTGGTGAGAGAGGAAGATCAGTCTTGTAGCAGCATTTAGGATATGAAATGTGGATATATGGGTGTGAGGAATGCAAAATAGCAGGAGTTTGCAATAGTTAAGACAGGAGATAATGAGAGAATGGATAAGAGTTTTGGTAGCATGTTGAGCAAGAAAAGGACGTATTGTGGCAATGTTTCTAAGGTGGAATCAACAGGACAGGGAGAGAGTCTGGATGTGAGGAATAAAGCAGAGGGAGAAATCAAGTATGAAACCAAAGCAACGGACTTGGGAGACTGAATAAATCATGGTGTTATTACCAGTGAGGAAGATTTGAGGGGAGCTGGTGATTCTGGCAGATAGAAAGATAATAAGCTCTATTTTGGATATGTTGAACCTTCAGTAGAATTGGGACATTCATGTGAAGATAGCTGAAAGACAGTTGGTTACACGAGGTAGTACAGAAAGGGAGAGGTCATGGGAAGAAATATAGATTTGTCATCAACGTAGAGGTGGTACTGGAGGCTAAATGAGGGAATAAGTGAAGAGGTGTACAATGCAAAAATTAAAGGGCCAAGAGCAGAGCCTTGTGGGACCCCAACAGATAGTGGGAGTGGAGGGGAGGATGTGCCAAAGGCAGAAACATTAAAGGAGCGGTTCGATAGGTAGGAAGTGAATCAAGAAATATCTGTGTCTTGAAGGCCAAAAGAGTGAAGGGTGTGTAGGAACCTAATTCTGAGTTGGACTTAATGTTTTATTTTTGCATAAAATATGCATTTTTGTACTGAACATGCACAGGAAAAAAGAATGGGCGTAAGTCCCTATGTCCAGTGTGGAACTCTCTAAACTTATAGTGGCGGAATAGGGGCAGGCTTTCAATTTGGTTGAGGTCATTACCTGCTCAGCCAATCACAAGCAGCCAGCATGCAAGCATGCTTATGATTGGCTAAGCCTTTCTCCCCTTTGAAATGTATTGCCTATTTTCTTCAGTAGAGTAAAATCTCCCAAAAATGCCTGATTGTAAAAGAAATGGCTGTTTAATAAATGGGAAAGTTTAGGAAATTAAATATTGATTTTTATTACTTTATTTTCTAAACAAAATTGCCCTTTGATAGGACCCCCTCACAACCTCAGTTATGGGTGTGACATTGATATACATACACTTAAAACAATATAATTTCTATTATATAATTTCTATTATAATGGAATGTTCTGTTCTGATTATTTATAATCTACTATTGTAATGATATATCCACATTTTGGATAGATTATATTTCACTTTCTAGGTATATCACACACAGCAATGTATTTAAATGGCTGCATTATTTCAGCACTGGTGCCATCACTGGCAAGGGTGAGATACTATGCTATCGTATGAATCCCTGACACTGTTTCCTGCTAGTCAGGGTAAAAAAAAATGGTTACCTGTATGAAGATACTGGGGTAATGTTTAGCTATTTTGTGTTACCAGATGACTGGTTAACCTTAAAGCAGCCACATATGTCAGCCTGGGTTCCCGTTACCTCAGTGCGGGTATGAAATGATCTAGGAAATCACTGGGTAAAGTAAAATTACTTTATACTTACACACATCACACAAGATTGTAGCACTTTACATGAACAAATACCAGTAGGTAACTGTACCAAGCCTAACATTCAACCTTATATAAAAGGAGCTATAGTCACCAACCCTATGTTGTGCTGTCCTGGCTGCTGAGCCATAATCTTCTGCTCCTCTGCCAGGAGGGACCAAATCCAGCGCTCTCTTAATATTGTCAGGTACGCAAAGTTACAAGGACCATGAAGGCTCCCAAGATCCAAGTAACAAATACGATACTCTCATACTCAGGAGCCGTAACTCCTTGTCAAAACTGTCCATGTAAGAGAGTGGTAGTTGCGTGAATGATGCCTTCTTTTATGCCCAGCCTGTTTCCCATGGTGGTGTGGTTCCACATTGATAGTCCGTAGATAGATGGATTGATGGCAGCTTATTGGATGATCTGCCCATGAGCGACCCCACAGTTCTCAGGTAACAGGAAGGCACCATATGGTGAACCACTCTGGGCAGTCTAGCTGGACAGTAAGATGATACACAGTATCTGCAGAGTCATCAAAGGAAGCATAATTATGTTAATTTCCCCCCCCCCACCTCCTGTGCAACTCTAGTCTGCCCATGATTAACCAAATGTAATATTTTTTAGAGAGAATGCTTCTGGCACAATATGGTGGGGACCACTTGCAGACGAAGTCACACAGATTCTTATGCCAACAGAAAACTTTTCTGATAACCATGACTTACAGTAACTCCTTTAGGGGACATGTTAAACTGCTCTATCCATAGTGTACCCACTTGGTGACATTTAAGAATTATGCAAATATGGAAATACAAAACACACCATATACAATATAAGCAATGCAATATCAGTATAGGTGAGAGTGCATACCCTTTGTTATAATTCCTGGCACACTGCTCTAGCCATAAACTGTAAAATAAAATATTTCTAGGACTCCTATGTTGCTCGGTTTGCTGGTATATTTGCACGTATATATAATAGCAGCTGCAGACCAGGGTATTTTCAAGTTATGAAACATTTATTTTAATGCCTTATGCAGAATCTAACATATCACTCCTGTTACAGAGATGCTCAGAGCTGTATATAAGTTATTGCTTACTGAAAAGACAGGACTCATAGCACAGTTACTAAAATATTGCGAAAATGGGAAAATATTCATATGTTTAAATTTAACTTTCTATACTGAATTATTTGTCCACAGCTTGCATGGTTTTTCTTTTTCATTTGTGCATTCATAAAGACAGATATAGCAATCTGAAATATGAAATACATAGTATGAAATATTTTTTTTTCCTTTGATGGTTTTTTTTTTTTTAAATATAGCTCAACTAACTCTTCTTTCGTGACACACAAAAACTCATGACTGGTAGTCACACACTACTCTGATTAATACCTACAGGAATTCTAGATCCCTAATCCCTCAATCACATGATCAAAGCAATTATCAGTCATCTCTTTGCAGCTTATGTTACATGCCTTTGCTACTGGTGAAGAAACCCAATATCTTCTGTCCTGTTTATCCTTAATAAAATAAATACAATTATACATTATTTAGAATAGGCCATTAGCCTTATTTCACTTAGTGCCTGTTTCCACTTGCATTAAAAGTTGATGATGGGGGGAAACATAAATGTTCTCCATGTCACAATGTTGCCTGGATCATAAACCAAAAGATGTATGTCCCCCAAATTCTATTTTTAATTTCTGATTAATAAGTTATAAACAACAATTGCAATCACCATCACATTATATATATATGCATAATTGTTTATTGACATAAATACTGGAATATTGTACCAATTGTTTTATACCTTGACTTTTAATTTACCACTCGCTACTTTGTACCACAAGTGTAAATTAAAAAGAAAATAAGCTGAGCATTGCACAAGTTGAGCCATTACCATCTCTTGTCTATTAGAAATTGACATTCGTATACCTAGCTAAGGTAGTCAGGTTAATGAAAGCCAAGCTGTGAGAAATCTTTATTAGCCAAACACCCAATGAACAGAGCGTACCATTTTTGGAGTAGAGCAGCACATATATGTAATATTTATGTATTAAATAAAATGCAGCTCTACTTCTTCATACGTTGGAGGATTTCAGAATAAAGAGGAGTGGAGTGAGCGGCACAACAGGTCAAATGGAAATGAGTCATATTATTACCATGACTGTGTGCCTTTGCTCTTTCATGACTCCTCCTTTCTGGGATTTGCAAAGTGGCCTTCTGAAGACAACGAGTCGTAATGTGCTACTCTTTCCTTCAAATTTGCCTTGCTATATGCACTCCAATTTTATTGCATATATAAATACAGCTAGTATATAGATTCTGTACTAAAGAATAGAACTAGTAAATTATGGGTCAGTATTCCAAACATGGGTCACCATGCTTTTTATGTTGGATGGTCATAATCTGTTGCCCAGTCAAAAAAGGGTTAAAAGCCCCTGCAGTATTTTTATCTGAAAATAATGTACACCATAGAAGTAAACACTGCGGCTTAAATTTCTTTTAGCTTAGGGGTTTACTTATCAATAGAAGAAAACCCCTAGATCCATTAGGGATTTTTCCTATATATCGAAGCCTCTGGGGGGACAGAACAAGAAAAAATTGCTTTCTTCTTAAAATAAAGCATATATTTTATACTATTTATATATCTATTTTATAATTGCTTAAACTTTCTTTTAACTTTATTAATTATTTTAGGAAAATCTGTAACTGGAAGCCAAAGTCTGACTGCTCATGTATGGTTGACAACCGATTGGCTTAGCGATTGGCTTCAGATCCACAGTATTGCAGGGGAACTGAGCATCGCTCAGGTACAGTAGTACAAAAAACAACAAATTAAATTGCATGAAAGCAGATTTCTATCAGTGCAATAAGCAAACTTCGTTACTTAGATTAATGATATCTTTTAAATATGATTTTATTAACATAATTTATTACTTTTTTCAGTCTCTCACAATTGTGGCTTTATTGTATGTAATTTACACTTACATATATGTTAGAGTCCCCCTGGAACCCAGATCTGCAACCACATGCAGTCCTTTTTGCCCCGACTAGCTGGTGGGTATAAGCAAATTAAACCAGACAACCCTCATTCCTAATAACATGGCTGTTTAACAAAGTTCAATATATGGTTTTGGACAGTTGTGTAGTGCGTGGTGCAAATTATGCTGGGTTCAAATTATCTCAGTTCAAATGCTGAAAAATCAACTTTATTACAACTACCCTTTCTTCATTTGATCTAACAAATAAAGATAAAGTATTTACTCTCTTCTTGATCCTGTACCCTCACAAATCGATAGATCCCTGTCTCATGTGTTCAATCCACCTCTATCTAAAATCTGTAATCTATGTCTCTCTACTGGTATCTTCCCATCATTATACAAGCATGCAGTGATTCATCCTATTCTGAAAAAACAAAATTCTAACCCAAACTCTCTCTCAAAATACCGTCCCATCTCTCAGCTCCTATGCCCCTCTAAGCTTGCAGAGAGACTTACCTACACTCTACTCAAATGCTTTATTTCTTTCAACACTCCACAAAGAGAGCATTGAAAAGGTTGTCAATGATTTGATCACTGCTAAAACCAAATGCTATTACTCTCTTATAATTCTCCTGGATCTCTCTGCTGCATTTGACACTGTTGTCCACTCTCTTCCCATACAAATGCTACAATCCCTAGGTCTTCAAGACACTGTGCTATCCTGGTTTCCATCCTACCTTTCTAATCGCTCTTTCAGTGTTAATTTCTCCGAGTCCACCTCTGCTCCACTTCCTTTATCAGTTGGAGTACCACAAGGCTCAGTCCTAGGTCCTCTGCTGTTTTCTATCTATACCACTTCTCTTGGAAAACTAATAACCTCCTTTGGATTTCAGTATCATCTCTATGCGGATGATACCCAAATTTATCTATTCTCTCCTGCTTTCTCGCCTTCTGTGTTGTCCCACATTACTGACTGTCTTTCTGCCATTTTTTTATCTTGGATGTCCTCTCAAAAACTCAAACTCAATTTTTCAAAAATTAATAATATTCCTACCCACCAACAAAAGTTGGCCTATCTGACATTTCTACTTCTTCTGACGACATCACCTTAAATCTCACTCTGCAAGCTCGCTACCTAGGTGTGATCCTTGACTCAGAACTAACCTTTGTTCCCCACATCAACTTTATATCTAAATCATGTTACATACAGTACATCTAAAAAACACTTCCAGAATACGACATTGCAAAAACTCTAATTCATCTCCAGCATTGACTATTGCAATTCCCATCTTACTGGTCTTCCCCTAAACAGACTCTCACCCCTATGATCTATGTTGCACTCAACGGCTAGACTGATTTTTCTTGCAAATCGTACTTCCTTATTTGAGCCACTCTGTCAAATATCTATATTGGTTGCCTGTTTTTTTACCAAATCCAATATGAAATACTTCTACTAACATACAATTCCATCAACAAAACTGCACCTACATGAATCTTCACACTTGTATCAAAATATCTCCCAACTTGACACCTCCATTCTGCAGAAGATCTGCATCTCTCATCCACTCTCATTACATCCTCCCATTCCCATTTACAGGACTTTTTGCGAACTGCCCTCACTCTATGGAATTCCCTTCCTTGCACAATAAGACTTTCCACTTGTCTACAAACCTTCAAGCGTTCTCTGAAAACTCTTGAAGGTTCACCTCTTCAGGCAAGCTTATAACATTCCTCAACCACCCTCTTAACCTCACTAGATTACCCTATTACCACCCTTTACCCAATTCATAGAAGACAACAACCCTCTCACCCCCTGACCAACACTGCTGTGTGACTGGATCATATACCATACTAATCACTTTCTACCCTAGCAATCTGGCTGGACCGAAATGCAATATATAGATTTATACTCATGTATCAACTTCCAATGACCTTTACATTGTAAGCTTGCGAGCAGGGCCTTCTCACCTCTTTCTCTGTTTTACCCAGTATTGTTTATTACTGTGTTTATCCCCAATTGTAAAGCGCTATGGAATTTGCTGGAGCTATATGAATAAATGTTGATGATGATGATAACTCCTCTTCCTCCAGCATAATAATCATAATGGTTACAATGATGTATAAGTTCTTAAATGCCAAACTCCTCCTGCACATTTCTTAAGCAGGTGATAATGCTATAACAACTCCTCACACCCCTGCACAGCCTCTTAGCAGATATCAATAATACCCAAATACCACCAGGTTACATACCAGCTGTTGATGCAACTGGGAGCAGTAGTTCCACAGACACATCACACAGGTTACTTTTCAGGCTCAAACAGGTGCCAGTGAGGATGCAAATAACTCTGCATAGGAGTAAGTACTTGCATTTTTATGTTCAACTCTGCATCAGACCTATGCATGACCATAATCTCTCCTCTTCCCTGGCTCAAATTTAGCCACGCCCCCTCAACCACATGTCATTCTCCATTTCACTTTGTCCCTTTCCTCCTAACTTCCCTCACTCTCCATCAAACCCGCTTACTCATCTAATACTTTTCCTTCTGTCTTTCCAACTCCAGTTGTGTAAAGTGCCCACTTCAGCCAGCCAATCTCAGTTTCTATTTCTAGGGACCTTCTGTTAGGAACCCCTCCAGCCGGCACAACACAACCCGGAATCTACTCTGCCAATCAGGTGTTCACTGGAGCCCCTGGTGGTGGGGACAGACTGGGCTGCAGACTGACAGAGGGTCGTGAAGTGTGTACCGGCTGGGGAGAACCCAGGCAAGCGGAGTGAGGTCAGCGCAGAGGTCAAGGGCTGGCAGCAGGTAGCAATTCCAGTTAACAAGCCGGGGTCAAGGTCACAAGCAGATAGCAGAAACAGTAAACAGGCCAGAGGTCAGGGTCACAGGATACACAAGCAAAGTCCAATTCCAAGCCAAGGGTCATACACGGGAAATAAGCAGAAGTTCAGTAGACAGGAACGGGAACAAGCAGGTCAGTAGACTGGAGAGCAGAAGCTATAACCGGCAATGAGATAGCAGACCTCATAGCCTTAAATACTGTCCACAGCCAATCAGAGCCTGGCTCTGATAGTACACAGCCCCCTGCATCTATATTAATTAGCCCGCAGGCTAGTAACTCCGGTGAGCGCCTGCGCCGGGCCTCTCATTGCCTGGACGCAGCGCTGAAGCGTCCAACCGTTGCCCCGGCAACAGCCGGGTCATAGGCAGGAGTGACGTCCCGGTCGCCATAGCGATGGCCGGGATGTAGGTGAGTGAGTCGCGGCGGCTGGGCACCGCCGCGGCTCGTAACAGTACCCCCCTTGAGGAGGGGTCGAGGGACCCCGACATCCAGGTTTTCTTGGGAATCTCCTGAAGAAGTCCTTCAACTGTTTAGGGTCATGGAGTTGTCTCCGCGAAACCCAAGACCGCTCTTCTAACCCACGGTCCTTCCACTGCACCAGGAAGTGCACCTGCCCCTGCACTTTTTTTTAGAATCCAGGATCCTTTGTACCACGTATCTTTGTGGTTTGCTTGAATTTCCCCCAGGCATACTTGAAGATTGAATTTGGCTAGGATATAGCACCGGTTTCAACAGCGAACAATGAAACGTGTTGGGGATTCTCAAGGAGCCCGGAATTTTTAGCCTAAATGCCACAGAATTAACCTGCTTAGTGATGGAAAACGACCCGATGAACTTGGGGCCTAACTTCTTGCAAGGCTCTCTAAGCCTGATATTTTTTTTAGACAAACAAACTTTCTGGCCCACCTTGAGGGAGCAGATGGTACGATGGCGGTCCGAATTTTTTTTTGCCACAAATGAGGCTTGTCTTAATGATGACTGGACCTTTTTCCAGATAGCTCTGAGATCCCTGGCAGTGGAGCGGATCTCCTGGATACCAACAGACTTGAGTGAGTATAAAGAGTTAGACCTGGGGTGAAAACCATAATTGCAAAAAAAACGGAGAGGTTTTGGTAGATGAGTGAGAGGAATTATTATAGGCAAATTCCACCCAGGGTAACAAGGAGGACCAGTTGTCATGGAACTCTGATGTGTAGCAACGTAAAAACTTCTCCAAGGACTGGTTAACCCTCTCAGTTTGCCCATTTGATTTAGGGTGATATGCGGATGACAAACTGACCTTGATTCCGAGAAGGGTACAGAAGGATTTCCATAATTGTGCTATGAACTGAGACCCCCGATCAGAGACGATGTCAGTAGGAAGTCCATGGAGCCGGAAAATATGTTGAATAAATAAGATGGCCAAGTCTATAGCAGTAGGGAGTCTGGTTAACGGAATGAAATGTGACATTTTACTAAACCAGTCTACCACAACCCAAATGGTATTGTGTCCTGTAGAGAATGGCAGATCCACTATAAAGTCCATGGACAAGTGCTTCCATAGTTTTGCAGGAATCGCCAAAGGAACCAACTGACCTCCTGGACGAGTCCTGGGAATTTTGTTTCTGGCACAAACCTCACAAGACAGGATGTGATCCTTGACGTCAGCAGACAAAGATGGCCACCATACAGTACGGGAAAGAATTTCCAAGGTTTTGAAGACTCCAGGATGCCCAGCAGTCTGATTATTGTGTGCTTCAGCAAGGACTGCCTTCCTTAGATGAACTGGGACAAACAAGCATCCTACTGGAGTATTATCAGGAGGCAATTTCTGAAACCTTTGTAGGGTACAGCTTAGGTCTTGGGTTAACCCAGCATGGATCACAGACATGGGAACTATAGGCTCTGGACTAGTAACCGGAGCATGATGTGCCAGGAAACTTCTGGACAAATAGTCTGCTCTGACATTTTTAGAACCAGGACGGTAGGTGATTATAAAGTTAAACCGAGTGAAGAACAGTGACCAATGAGCCTGTCGGGGGTTCAGTCGTTTGGCTGACTGTATATACTGCAGATTCTTATGATCCGTGATAACGGAGATCTGGTGTGCAGCGTCTTCCAACCTATGTCGCCATTCGTCAAAGGCCCATTTAATAGCCAACAGCTCTCGGTTTCCCACATCATAGTTGGTTTCCGCTGAAAAGAACTGACGGGAAAAATAGGCACATGGATGTAAGCGGTGGGTATGTGGATTTTTTGTGACAAGATGGCCCCAGCACCGACGTCAGAGGCATCTACTTTAAGAATAAATGGTACCTTAGAATCCGGGTGTCTAAGGACCTGAGCAGACACAAAGGCTTTCTTCAGGGTATCAAATGCAGTTATTGCCTGTGGTGACCAATCAGCTGGATCACTTCCCTTCGGGTCAAGGTGACGATAGGAGCCACGATATCAGCAAGGCCTCCAATAAATCTCCTGTAATAATTGGCGAATCCCAGGAATCTCTGGACCGCCTTTAGGTTATTTGGTTGTACCCAATCCAGGATTGCTTGGACCTTGGTTGGGTCCATGGAGAAACCTTCTGAGGAGATTATATAGCCTAGGAAGGATACCTTCTGGACCTCGAACTCGCATTTCTTGAGCTTAGCGTAGAGATGATGTTCCCGCAATTTCTCTAGGACTTGTCTGACATGACCCTGGTGCACTGACAATGATTCTGAATATATGAGGATGTTGTCAAAGTAGACAACAACGAAGTGTCCCAGAAACTCACGTAACACCTCATTAATAAAATCCTGGAATACTGCAGGAGCATTACTAAGGCCAACTGGCATGACCAGATATTCGTAGTGGCCCGAGAGCGTGTTGAATGCCGTCTTCCACTCATCGCCTGCTCTAATACGTATGAGGTTATAGGCACCACGAAGATCAATTTTTGTGAAGATAGTTGCCCCTCTTAGTTGGTCAAAAAGTAAAGAGATGAGAGGAAGGGGATAGGTGTTCTAAACCGTAATGAGATTCAGCCCTCGGTAGTCGATACAGGGTCTGAGTCCACCGTCCTTCTTGGATACAAAGAAGCATCCTGCTCCTACTGGGGACTTGGATGGCCTGATGAAGCCTTTATCCAGGTTTTCGTCAATGTATTCCTGCATGAATTTGGTCTCTGGACCGGAGAGAGAGTACAATTGTCCCTTGGGTAATTTAGAACCCGGAATGAGCTCGATGGCACAGTCGAAACCCCGGGCGGTGGTAGAGTGTCAGTATCCTTTTTGGAGAAAACATCTCAGAAGTCATGATACTGTGAAGGAAGCTGCTCCGGAATAGGCTGAATCACACGCAGAGGTAGTGTCAAGCAAGACTGTGTACAATTAGAGCTCCACTGGACAATTTTTCCTTTCACCCAATCCATGACAGGGTTATGGCGGGATAGCCAGGGGTGGCCCAGAATCAAAGGAACTGACGGACATTCGATAAGGAGGAAGACTATGGATTCCGAGTGGAGAGCTCCAATGTTCAATTGTAGTAGCGGGGTCTCCCAGGTAATCTTGCCGCCTGGCAATGGACTGCCATCTAAGCCACATACCGTAATGGCAGATTTGAGTTTAATCCGCGGAATTCCAGCAGAGCGGGCAAACTCGATGTCAAGGAAGTTGCCTGCAGCTCCACTGTCAATGGCCGACAGGTTCACTGAACCGGCACTAGACGTGAGTTGTGCAGGAATTAACATAGCATTTTTTGAGGAAACAATTTGCAGACCTAGGTGAACTTTCCCCTCGTTCCCTAGGCATGCTCTTTTCCCGGCTTATTTGGGCAGGAACGGGAGAAGTGGCCCTTAGTGCCACAATAAAGACATAGGCCTTGTGATCACCACCTGTCTCTTTCCTCAGAGGAGAGACGATACGCTCCAAGTTGCATAGGCTCCTCGTCATCCGTGACAACAGGAATCAAGGCAGATGGAAGAGAAGATACCTCCTTCTCAGACTTGCGTTCCTTAATTCTTCTGTCAATTTTAATGGCGAGGTGCATCAGATCCTCCAATGAGGTAGGAGTCGGGTATTGCACCAAAGAGTCTTTAATCTGTTCCGACAGACCTAGACGGAACTGACTACGTAAGGCGGGGTCATTCCATCCACTATCAGGTGACCATCTATGAAATTCAGCGCAGTATTCCTCTGCCGACCGCCGGCCTTGTTTCAAGGTCCGTAGATGACCTTCAGCGGAGGCCATACGGTCCGGGTCATCATATAGTAGACCTAATGCCTCGAAGAAAGCGTCTACTGACTGCATGGCAGGACTGGTCTGCGGCAAGGAAAAAGCCCAGGACTGGGGGTCATCCTGTAGAAGGGAAATGATATTCCCAACTCTTTGCTGCTCTGAACCGGAGGAGCGGGGTCTCAATCGAAAATAGAGCTTGCAGCTCTCCCTGAAATTCCGGAACAGGGATCTATTTTCGGAGAACCGGTCTGGTAAATTCATTTTGGGTTCAGAGGTGGAATCTTGAGTAGATTGCAAGGTTTTGCAAGTTCCTCCTGAACGGACAAACGCTCAGCCAATCCCTGGATCATCTGGTACAAGGACTCAACATGGCCTGAAAAGGTTTGCGCCGAAGACGGTGTGAATCCGCTTCCATCCATCACAACCTCGTCTCAGTGTGTGGGCCGGTTATAATGTTAGGAATCCCTCCAGCCGGCACAACACAACCCGGAATCTACTCTGCCAGTCAGGTGTTCACTGGAGCCCCTGGTGGTGGGGACAGACTGGGCTGCAGACTGACAGAGGGTCGTGAAGTGGGTACCGGCTGGGGAGAACCCAGCCAAGCGGAGTGAGGTCAGCGCAGAGGTCAAGGGCCGGAAGCAGGTAGCAATTCCAGTTAACAAGTTGGGGTCAGGGGTCACAAGCAGATAGCAGAAACGGTAAACAGGCCAGAGGTCAGGGTCACAGGATACACAAGCAAGGTCCAATTCCAAGCCAAGGGTCATACACGGGAAATAAGCAGAAGTTCAGTAGACAGGAACGGGAACAAGCAGGTCAGCAGACTGGAGAGCAGAAGCTATAACCGGCAATGAGGTTGCCTTAAATACTGACCACAGCCAATCAGAGCCTGGCTCTGATAGTACACAGCCCCCTGCATCTATATTAATTAGCCCGCAGGCTAGTAACTCCGGTGAGCGCATGCGCCCGGCCTCTCATTGTCGGGACGCAGCGCTGAAGCGTCCAACCGTTGCCCCGGCAACGGGCAGGTCATAGGCAGAAGTGACGTCCCGGTCGCCATAGCGACGGCCGGGACGCAGGTGAGTGAGTCGTGGCGGCTGGCCACCGCCACGGCACGTAACACCTTCATCAGTCAAATAAGTTTATCTAAATGGCTTTTAATAGAAGCTAGGTCTCCTGTTCACAACCTCTGTTTAAATGGTTTGAGCACATGAATTACGTCTAAGGAAAGAAAACAATAGCATCTCAACAACATGCAGGGGAAAAAAACATTAGTATTTCTGCTTAATATAGAATACTGATAATGGGGTGTGATCTTAACATACAAAGGCACTTCGTATAACGTGAAGCCATAAAATTTGCCCTTTCACTCATGCAGGGTACATTTATAGCAGGTGTATATTCTTCCAAAACTGCAGAAGTTTCTTTTAACATCTGTATCTGAGTTTGGAAAGTCTTCTCTAGACAGTGCCTCTTAGAGAAGAAAATAGATGCTGGTCATTCTTTAAAATAAATGTACTTGTTTAACTACATTACAGTCTAACTACATGAGAAATGGGGCAGCACATTAAAGTCAAGGAAAGAAAATTACCTGTTGTAGGAGCGTCCAGTTTTTCAAAAGATTTTCTTTGTTGATTCCCTTTTATAATGTCAAGTAGCAACTTGCAGATTTTGGCTAGCTGTATCATGTTTTCTGACAGTCTGAAGTGGTCAGGGTGGTTACAAATACTTGCAACTTCCTTTGACAGTCAGATCCTGTGATAGCGCTTGTTGCTCCCACCTTGCAAAAACATAGGTTTTGTCTTTTAGTACAGTAACTTTGTCAATCATTTTGATAAGGATCTCCAATAAGGTACACATCTCTTTACTAAGCAGCGCAGGCAAGTTCTGTTCAAGTTATCACTCAGTTCCTTTGATCAAGCTTTGATAGGCTTGCATTTACATATGTGTACATCTCCAAGAGTAGGTATTTCTGCATCTTCTAAACATCTTCTGTTAAACAGTATGATTTGAGCTAAAGGAGTTTCATTCAGCATCTTCCAAACAGGAGGGTTTGGGGATTCTTCTAACTTTTATTTTCGGTCTTCCTTAGCTTCCTTGGAATTCTTGAGGAACTTTTGCAATGTCACAATATCTTTTGTTAGAGGGATTACATCCACTTTGCAATGTACTAAGAACATGGTTAGACATATAGGGCCTGATTCATCAAGGAACGTAATGTGCTTTTTAAAAAAAATGCACATAAATTGAGCATATGCACATCCAAATTCAACAAGGAGCGGATTTGTTGATGAACGCGGGTCTATGAACGCTGTGCTCTAATAGATATCCTGCACACTGCAGGATATGTCAAATACGTATGTGGAATATCAAGTTACAAAAGAACACACAGAAAAAAATAAAATGCAATTCATGTCACCTGTTAGTAATATAATCACTAATAACAGCACAGTTAAAAAAAGTGGGTTTTTTTAAAATTTATTTTCTTACATAAAATACAGTTATTAGGATGTTATTAATGTCTACTGTAGAGATGTTCCCAGCTGCTGTGACCGTGAAGAGGGTAAAGACAGAAAAGAAGAAAATCTACTTTAGGCCCTACAAGGGGACCTACAAGGGGGAGCCCTTGTAGGGCTTAGGAGCACCCCCACCAAGAAGACAGCCACGCTGAACAGAAGAAGAGGCGCCACCAGCTGGAGGGTCTGGAAGACACAGAGAAGAAGGCGTCGGGGACAAGCTGAGTATCCTGTGCAGAGCAGGTAAGTATACCCTGTGCGGTTAGGTCAGGCATAAGGCCTGTGGGCACTTTCGGGCACTAGGCCTGTGGCACTGTAGTGGGCACAAGGCCCTGGCACAGATAGGTATAGGTAGGGAATTATAAGGGCACAAGGCGCTAGTTAGTTGGGCTCAGAGCCCATGGTCAGAAGAGCACAAGGCCCTAGTTAGTCGGGCTCAGATCCCATAGTCAGAAGGGCACAAGGCCCTAGTAGAGAGGGCAAAAGGCACTGTAGTTGCAGAGGGGCACAAGTCCCCAGTAGAGAGACAGGGCACCAGGCACTTATAGAGTGAGTGGGCGAGACAGCCCTGAGTTAGAATAGGGCGCAAGTCCTAGAGGAGTAGTGTGGCATGAGAGAGTGACTTTCAGGTGATAGTCCTAAGGTAACAGTTGAGCAGAAGGCTCGTGTTGTTGTTCTACATAACCGACTGGTTAGGTAGAGGTAAGTGCCTTCCATTGTCAGCCTTCCATAATCAGTAGCGACTTGTTATTGCACCTGTGTGGTGAAATACAGTATTGTGTATTGTTTGTTTGTGCTGTGTATGTTTCTTTCCAGGTGCAAGACGTCAGGCCCCCATTAAAGGTAGGCGCTTGTTTCCTTAATGTACTCCTGTGATTCTCTGTGTCTGTGGGGACAACGGGTTAGTTAGAGCACACACGTAGTGAGGGTTAGGACACATGGTAGTCTTCCCGTCCCGTAGGTCCCCGGGGTTACAAGAAATTCCTGAGGCAGTGTTTGGGCACCTCACTGGCAGTGCCGCACAGCCCTTTTGAGTTCCAGGGGTGCGTCCCGTAGTTCTGATTGGGTGTCCCAGTCTGAGTTCCGGCAGGGTCTCTGGCGGTTTCAGATTGGGGTGGTGTTTCCCCTAGGGTGAACGCGACCATCTAGTATTCCGGCAGTGGCCACTGATGGTTCTGAGCGGAAGCCGCTACTCCAGTGAGCCCCGGTCATGCAGGTGGCAACTGGTCCTTGGGATTCTGTGAGTGACACCGTAGTGAGAAGATAGTCTTCTCAGTACGACCTGGGTGAGGGACAGGGTAGGCCCCGGAGCAGAAGGTGAACACTGGCTGGTGTTCCCCGCAGGTAAAGGGAGGAGGTTTAGGGAGTGCACTACACCCAGTACTTAGCGAAGTTGCGCTTTACCCGGCCATTAGTTGTTGTAGGGTCAGGGCGCCTGTTGTTAACTAGTACCAGTTGTGTGGGTGGTACATTTCGCCTCACCTGTAGAGGGAGGTCGTGTTGTGTTCTGTCGTTCACAGGTAATAGAGAGGAGCAGGAAAGCAGGGACCAGAAGTTGGAGTGCCCCGGGTGAGTATAGCTTTCGATTCCTACTTCCGGTTAGGTCCTCACTGAAGGGTGAATGGAGTATTTGGGGCGGGACTGTTCCTGGACCCAAGTACTCGTAGTCCCGCGCCCTTGGTAAGAACAAAGCGAAGTGGCAGCACGTGAAGTTGAGTGAAGGTCTCTTCTCCTTGCCATAGCCTCGGACAGACCCTTTTTGGTAGGCATGGGTATTAATTTCTGTTTCTCCCCATAAAGATGGGGAGTGATCGGACAGAGGTTCAGTTGCTAGTCTGTCAGAAAGGGAAAGAGATGGTGGAGAGACGAAGAGCGGCTGGGGTGAATCCTAAGTGGATGGAAGGTGGTCATCGTTTGGAAGGTATGATATCTGTGTGCATCTGTTCTGTTTTTCTGCAGGCGTTACACAAAATATACATAAAATATATCTTTAGAGATGATCCTGATTGCAAAGACATGTTCACAGCCGTCATCATAGTAATTGGCACTTACACCAGACCTATGGATTAAAGCAAAGCGATACGGCTGCAAATCACGTACCTTAGAGATGCCCAAAGCTTGAATTGGGTGCTGATGCATGCACTCACGCTTAGCACACCCTAACTGTACATTAACTAGGTGCATACATCAAGTCCCATTCTCTTTCCGCCCATGTAAACGCAGGCAGTAGTAAGGGCGCTTGAAGATAAATTGAATGTTGCTGCATTCTCTGGTGTTTGGTTTTGTTTCTGGGCATGTGCAGAGCAATTTTCTGCAAACCACTTCATGTATCAACATTAATGAATCAGGTCCTTAGTTGTTCCATTGTGTTTCACAGTCATCTGTCATAAGAGTTTGTCCAACCACTATTTCATATAATTTCCTTTAGACATCAGCCCATTTTTAAAACCAGAGATGGTTTGCTGTATTTGTTACTGAATGCATTGAAACCACAATTTTTACTTGCATCCTCAATTATCAAAGTAGCTCTGGCAGGATGATTAGCATCTTTCAGATGCTAAAGGATGGAGACTAACTCATTGACAGCAACTAATTGTGCTAGTTCTCCCGTATTCTGATTATGTGTGAATAATATATCTTATCATGCCCATGTTTCAAATACAAGTTATGTCCACATTTAAGCATAAGAAGGTCATGTCTAGTATGCAGTGAAACTCTAGATTGATACTTTTTGTGGACAATTTCTTTAGATCCAGCACTGTCAGATGGCGATGGGAGAAGCTTAGCAAATGCTGACTGAACTGGTTTTCTTGTTGTGGACCCTTGTCAAATACCGATGCAGGTACAAGGTGCTGTCTACATGCAACAAGTTCACCATACTCCTATTATGGTGATAGCTTTGCTGCAGAGACATTCTAGCAGAACATAAAAGCACCTGTCCTTACCAGTACAAATCTGATAATGTCTAGCTTAATAAAAATATGAAGAATTGATTCATTTTTCGATCAAAAAGATTAAGGTTGCAACTCAACATCAAAGGCAATCATTTTTGTGCATCCTACACTCATACTTATGCTTCAGACATCAGGTTTATAGACAGCAACTAAGACAACATTAGTCATTATTAGTAAGAAAAATAGAAAAGACATATGCTCGACCTCACCTGTATTTTTAAGGGGATCAGCTACATGGCAATATAAAGGAGTTTTCAACCTTTTGCGAAGCTGAGAGACTTAGCTTCTCATAAGAAACATGCATGTAAAAGTATAAGTTCAGCATTATCCTGTCTTCTTACTATAGCTCTGTTGAAAAAGTAACGTAAAAATGAGCTAAACCTCCCTGCTTCATCACAGGCTTCATCACAGGCAGTGAAGTCACAGCCCACATGTGTAGTATACTGTTATAAGTGTATATGATAAAGGATAATAAGTTAAAAGGACAAAGCCTAATATGTCAGTCTGCTTGCTGTGGCATCAATGGCAATGTACCTATGTACAATAATAACTTACCAATCTAAAGACTATTATCTTTGATCTAACAAACTTTCTCCCTCCTTTTCTGTACCTTAGTCTTCATCCTTCTCCTGTCCTCGTCTTCTCTCGCCCATCTATTTCTCTTGCTTTCCTGTCTCCTTTCCTGATCACCTTCCTTTCCCCCTTTCCTGTACTTTTCTATCTGCTGCCCATACATCTGTGGAACCTGTCAGCAAGGAATATACAGTATATCTAACTAATCCAATTTTCCTTGGTGTTTGTCTGCATTTCCCTTATCCCTGGCATCTCATTTCCCCATCTTTTCCCCCTATTCTTCACCTCCCTGTCACCCCCCACACCTTTTTCATATGTCTCTAGATTCTCCTTTATGTATACGCTGACACATAGTGATTTATATACTGTTTGTTTTTGAGCGCCGGATAACATTTTTCTTTTGTTTGCACATACACATTGGTGTCATTTGTCCTTGGCTGCCGTCTCAAAGTATTTTATTCGCTTATACACATTTCATTAATTTAAAGAAGCCCACTTTCTTCTCTTTCACTTACATTATATGGCTACTTCCAGACAAGTTTATAGGTACATTTAAACATCATTCTATTAAAGGAATGCAGATTACAGGAAAGATCTGATACTGGAGGCAAGCACACTTTTAGCTGGTGCATGATTATCAAGTTACCTGATTATTGGCTCATACAAGTTTATTTGACCCTCTCTATTCATTTTCTGTTTGACTTGACAAAGCACATAGCACGACATGCGAGTTTCCGCGCCCACTGGGGATCTAAGGTCCTGCATTTATGTGTCATTAGAGCACTAATTTATGTGTCACACTTTGAATAAATTATGTTTTACTAATTTGGGCTTACAATGTGGATATGGCCCGCTAGGGGCGGTAAGGATCGACCCATGTATCACTTGGGGACAGCTCATCCATGGTATATCTATCACTGTATGTGGATACCCTGATGGAGTTACATCATTTTAAGGTAGTATTAGCAAGTGGCAAAATATGCAAAGGATGGCTGATCAATCATACCTACCCACTACTTTCTGGCTCACTAGTTACGGAGCATACCTACTCTACAAGAATGAGACTATTCTGGGTACTATTATAAGTAGATTCTGATTTAGCCATTGAGCTCTCTTATTGAGCTCTACAATTCATGTTCCCCGTTGGCCCAGTCTAATTTCACCATTCTAGTTTTAAATTTGTGTCACCAAATCCAAGAACTCATGGTTCCAATAATTTTGTGATTCCGGACTATGTCCAACAGCTCTTTATTCAGTAAATACAGAGGGTCTTATATCAGCTATAAGTACCCTGCACTGATTTCTATTTTGTGGGCAAATTATGCCATACTGTATAGATGGAGCCATAACACTGTGATCATGACCAAGTACAGTTCTTAACTCACTACACTTAACATATGTTCAATTTAGCTGAAACCGTAGCTTAATGGGGATACTAAGCATCCATGTTTTACTGAGTGAAATACCTGTCGTTTTCAATCAATTAAGATAACATCTCTGAGGCCCTTTCCTGTTACCCAACAATGTATTGCTTGTTACCTACTCTAATTTCTACTCAGAGGACATATTATAACACACCTATAGGCAGTAATCTAACAATGAGATCATTCCAGAGTATAATCTTTTTACCCACTACACTTTACACAATTGTAACACTTTTGCTGAAACACTGACTTAAGTGCACCACAATGCGACACTTGTCTTCTTTCTGTTTTGGGTTCTAGGTGGTGGCACCTCCCCGTGACTACATATAATGATAAATTGAACTGAAAAGAAATGATACAGTCTGGGGATCACCAACAGCTATTGTCTTCTTAGATGGCTATATTGCAGAGACACTCACTGTTTGACTAAAATTCAGAGGTCCGAGATGTACCATTTAGGTAACGGGCTTTGGGCTTTGGCTTTGGGCTCCATCGTTTCACAGGGATACCGACCATATGTTCAGTTGATTTGGCACGCAGTATGTAGCTGTTTGAACGCATACCTTTTATATACATTCATTTTTCTCTGCTGACTAAACTGCACATGGAAGCAAGTTTCGCTCAAAGGAATATGGCACCCATTCGATTAAGATTGGGCCAGCTGCCACTGCGTCTTTGGAGGGATTTTTACATTAAAGCTATAATACAGTTAGGAAGAGAGAAGTCCAATAGCTACAAGGTCTTGCAGCCAACGCACATTGCTAGGCAGAGGTTGCTCGCTAGGCACATGTTACTCAGAGGCACACATATCGTGGGTAACATCTGAAGGTTCCTAACACACCATTTGGTTCTACATCCGTCCTCCGACTGATCTGACCATATGTCCAGCAACCTTCTGTACAACGCGTAGCTGTTAGTCTGCAGGGGGTTGTCACAAGTTTTCTTCCAAGGGGATGCTTCACCCTGCCTAAATTGCCATTATCGGCTTGAACCTAAAACACTATAGCACCCATTCATTTAGGCTTGGGACTGCTACAGCTGCGGCTTTCAATGGGTCTTCCATCTCAGCTTTAAAGCAATTATGGTGATGGAAGCCCGATCCTTACTTGACATATATCAGGCCTTCTGTAACGTGTATGCCTGATCCCCTACCCTCGGTAACCCAATGGGACACACCGGCCCTGTGGACGTGTACCGGCATTGTTACCTCTGTCTCATAAATGGTGATCACGGTATATTGGATCCAGTGTTTTAGCCTTAGTCTCCATCTGGTTCTATTCTACACATGTGTCAATCATTATTCTCTCATTACCTCCCACTCGCTCCTATTGGCCTTAATGCTTTTGGAGCACTATTTAAACCTCCCAGTTCCTGTTCTCTGGATCCTGTTCATCAAGTTACTTACTTTTGTCAGAATTGGGCTCTCCTTGTGTGACTTACCCATGGTTGCTGTGCAATATTGCTTCAAGATCTGCTGTGTTTAATCTCTGGTGCCTTCATTGGAACTTTTGCTTTATCGGGTCTCCACTGCTGCATCCAATGTCTCTTCTATGGCTTCATTCATTGGACTTCTCCGCTTCAGTATTGTAACTCCAAACTTCACTAGGAACCTCCTTCACTTGCTGTACTGAACTACCAGCTAACGGATCAGCTAAGTCTTCATTATTGCTGTTTCTACTGAACTGTTGTTGTATCAGTAAATCAACTATTGTTACCTGAGTTACTCTTTAAACGGATCAACTAAGTCCTCATTACTGCTGTTTTCACTGAACTGTAGCTGTATCAGTACTCAATTGCTGCCACCTGTGTTACCACTTAAATGGATCAACCAAGCCTTTCATTATTGCTTTTTCTACTGAACTATTGCTGCAATCCAACTGTGGTTGCTTGAGTTATCATTTAAACGAATCAGCTTGTTCTTCATCACATTTGATTCTATTGAACTGTTGCTGTACCAGTAACTCATCTGTGGTTGCTCTGGGTTACCATCTAAACGGATCAGCTTGTTCTTCATCACATTTGATTCTATTGAACTGTCGCTGTATCAGTAATTCATCTGCTGTTGCTCTGAGTTACCATCTAAACAAATCAGCTTTTTCTTCATCACATTTGTTGCTATTGAACTGTTGCTGTATCAGTAATTCATCTGCTGTTGCTCTGAGTTACCATCTCAATGGATCAGCTTGTTCTTCATCACATTTGTTTCTATTGAACTGCCGCTGTATCAGTAATTCATTTACTGTTGCTCTGAGTTACCATCTAAACTGATCAGCTTGTTCTTCATCACATTTGTTTCTATTGAACTGTCGCTGTATCAGTAATTCTGCTGTTGTTGCTCTGAGTTACCATCTGAACAGATCTACTGGTTTTTCATTGATACTGTTTCCATTGGACTGCTCTTCTCAACTAATATCTTCCTCATTGTTATTGTCCTCAGTGAAATTTACCTGTTATTGTCATATTCCTTTTATATCTGGCTCCACCTATATTTCTGCCTCACTCATTCTGGGAACTGCGACCTGTGGTAATAGGCGTCTCTAAGCTCATGCCCTTTCCTAGGGTCATGGTGAAAAGCACCTACCGCTAGACTCCGCGCCCAAGTTCGAGCAGATATCATCTGCAGGTATATAAGACTCACTAAATTCTCCAGATTTAGTGACACCCAAGGCTTTGTTGCTTGTCATTTTTCGTGAAGGCATGAAGGAATTTTTTCCTATTTTTTCCTCAGGCAAAGGTCTGATTAGCTACGTGCACTCCCCTCCATCCAACCCTACACCCCCCACCTTTTGCAGGTGTGCTCATGGACAACATTGATACAGGTTGTTGATCATTTATTTGTGTTCTAGGGATCCAGGCACTATATGACCCATGTGTGGTCATCCTTTCTCCACCCTGTTGAAATTCCTCGGTTTGAAAAAAAAAAAAAAAAAAAAAAAGCGACTCCTCCCGACATACTTGTCACACTTCTTGGAAGGAATCATTTCATTACAATGGACCTGTCAAATTCCTGATTAAAATCAGGCAGGAATTTAGAAGGATCAAACTTAGACGGCCATCTGTAGATTGTGCAAGTCGGATATATCACTAGGGTCTGTTGTCAGGAATGGTTAGTGGCACCAGCATGCCGGGATTTCTGAAAAATGAACTAGTTCACTGGCCTTTTCGTTAAGGTGCTCTGGGGAGGGTAATATTAGTGCCCCCATTATGAGGAGTCTTACTGATATAACCATATAACCTAAATGAATATAATTAGGGCTGATGGCCACTGTCGTTAGGGCTCTGGGGGGCAGTTGGTAATTAAATATCCCTTAATTACGATGGAACAGTCTCCCATGTTTAGACAAGATGGGGTTCACCTCACTGAAGATGGTTTGTGACTGTTCATAAAACAGATTTTTTTGGAGAATAGAGGGTTGGCTTAGGTCTTTTGGTGGCGGGTTGTTTGTCCATTAAAGGACTACAGCGTTGGTACAAAAGCACTGATACATACGTCGGTATGGCTGATTGGCCACAGTTCGCTGCTGCCTTCGAAGGAAAGGTGGCTTTTGGTCCTTTTGTGTGGGGGACCCCTTGACCTGCTTTGTGTGGGTACGTCATTGTAAGTCTAGAGGGGATGTAGTCACTCTGATGCCAGATTTAGCACCAGCCATTCAGTAAGGGAGGTTCACCTTGGTTTAGTGGATCAAGGGTCATTTGGCCATCCACTCATTTGGTTCAGAATTCAGTTGTTTTAGCCGTCTCATATTTTGCGCTCTCCACCACCAATTTATTATAATTAAAACTGTGACCTAATTTTGCCAAATAGACAACTGTGTCCAAGGGCCTGATTCATTAAGGATCTTAACTTGAGAAACTTCTTATTTCAGTCTCCTGGACAAAACCATGTTACAATGCAAGGGGTGCAAATTAGTATTCTGTTTTGCACATAAGTTAAATACTGCCTGTTTTTTTCATGTAGCACACAGATACTTGATAGCTTATTTGTACACTGAAATTTAAAGTTTATATCTGTGTGCTACATGAAAAAACAGGCAGTATTTAACTTATGTGCAAAACAGAATACTAATTTGCACCCCTTGTATTGTAACATGGTTTTGTCCAGGAGACTGAAATAAGAAGTTTCTCAAGTTAAGATCCTTAATGAATCAGGCCCCAAGTCTTTATTTGCAATTAACAGTATTAAGTTATAACTGCTGGGAAGGTGATTCTGCAGTGGAAAGGGGGCATCAACAATATGCAGTTTATGTCCAAATGTGACCTTACTTTCTGACATTAATAATAGGGTAATTGCAATTCTTTTCAGAGCTAGTAGAAGCTAAAAGCAAGAGTAACTTTGGGACCACACAGAGTTGTTATGTCTGCATTTATTGTTTGCAATAAAGTTTCTCCTATGTGATCACTGTGGTTCCAAAGCACAAAGGGTTTTATTTGCATAGTCTTACAAGGCAAAGTTTAGCATGCATACGCATGCACTGTTACCACAAACACAAGATTCTATCAGAACGCTCTGGTTTCCAAACAATTTATACACTGTACAGTTGTAAAAATCAGTTACATCACAAAGATACACAGTTACAGTATCAAGGTCCGCATTCATAGGTTGAAGTGTCTTGACCTCCCAAGAATTTGACGTGTCATTGGATGATTCCTCAGGTCATTGTTCCTTGAGATTGCCAGATGTCCTTCTTCAGTTTCCTACCTCTAGACCTGTACAAACTGGTTCCTTTATGATCCCTGTGAACTGGCTATTTGGTGTATGAAAAGTGATATTATTTATAACTAGCCTTCGCAAGGTGCGAACGCTACATAAATAACACCAGAAATGTTCTCATGCAATTGCAAACAAAATGATATCAAACTCAATGTAATTTAGATGTTGGAAACATTAATTAGCCTTTATACTTTTATATTAAAAGATAGAAAATATGTGAAACATATTTAAATGTTATAATAATTACAATGCATATAAATCACATTGCAACTGATAGTAGTGTACAGAAATAATTAATTATTACCTTCGTCCAATTATTAAACTTCAACAGAGGTAAGTCATCTATATATTTTTTTTTTAATAACTGAACTGTTAAAACAAGAGGTTCTCCAGTCAAAGAAAGTCATGTATACTTGCTTATTCCAGCCCACCCACAAGAGTATTTTTTGGGGGGGGATTTTGGATTTACCTATCTGGCAATTCCAGATAAAGAAGACTTATCTTATTGGTCTATAGGGCTATGTTTCTATACAGCTCATCTGACTCTGGAATACCCTGCAATGTGTTGTATTACAGTTCTTTGTACGTTATAATGAAACGTAGCAATAAAATGTGCTATACATGAGGGGAACTACATGGGAAAGCAGGTCTAAAGACCTGTCAAAATATTTTGATGCACACAGCTGAACAATGTGCAGTGTCTTTCCACAGCTTGATCAGTGCTAGAACCACTGGATATGTCATCCATATAAAAAAATATGATTTAATGAGCCATAAGTCAGTGTAGGACATTATCTTACTGCAGACAAATATTTTATCTTGAGAAAAATTATTCTGCCTTCTAGAGGATTAAAAAGAAATAGCACAATGTAGATGCAACATTAATTTATCTCAAAATTACATGTCGAATAAAGTGAAGACTGAAATTACACAGGAAAGCAAAGTTAAAAAATAAAACCCTTAAGTAAACTGGAAAGCTAATTACAATTGGAAACATAAGTCATATCCATTTTTCTGAACCAATATGTCAGGTTAGTGAATGACAATAAGAATGTTCTTTTTGTAGCACTTAAATTCTTCTGGGAAGTAGTGTTGATTTAAAAAGATTAAATACTGTACTAAGAGGTTAATAACTTAATAGTCTTGTATTGAATATGTAATCCAATTTAAACATTAACTTGTCAAAAAATCAATAGACATTTAAGGGTTGACGTGAAGAATTGCAACTCATCAGTTATCAATCTCATTGCACTATTCAAATTTAAGAAACACATGGTTTTTTTATATTTTACTTTTGGGATTGAGAGCTCAATCACTTTACAAATAAATACGCATGTTTGACAGAGTCATAATTTTTTTTCAGTAGGTTACAAAGATTGTGTTATTTATCCAACTGGGATACATTATTTTTCTTATTTAGCAGTAGAAATGAACCCATTCCCAAATGTTTCAGTAAAAATAATACTAATAAATTATAAAACTTCACATGGGAATCAATATTCTGAAGATAAGTAAATACTATAGGTAAAAGAAGATATGTTCCTAATCCTACAGCATGATCCAGTTTCTTCTTTCAGTAACCTGTGACTGTGACAAATGTTTTAACTTACCGTATGTGTGCCTTATGCACTGTGTAATAAGCAAAGGAAAATGGTTATATCCAGAGAGCTCCTATGCTCTCTCCTGGGTAGGCTTCCTCCAGCACGCACAGTAGAAGAGTTTGACATGTAGAGCAAGCTGGCCCAAGAGTGAGCACTTTAGACGAAGATCGAAAATTGACTTCCAAGTTGACTAAATAAATTACACAATGCTCAGCCAGGCACCTTCTTCCTCTAGGATGCTATAGAAGCTTGAGGGCTTAAACATTACTGTACTCAATTTGAGAGCCCTGTAATACTTCTGTTTATCTCTCCCAGCTCCTACACTTAGACATCTAAGATTACTGTCCTCACTGAATTCCTACCTTTGCTTCTTTACACTGACATAGTGACGGAACTACCATTGGTGCGGCAGGTCCGTGCATCGGGAAGCATGGAGACAATGGGGCCTGCTGCATGGCAGATGCAAAGGGTTGGGGCCCCGATTCCCTCCCCCCCACCTCCCTGCACCAGAGCCCACAGTTTGCTAGCTTCACCTCTGTACTGACAGGACCAATAGAAATGGGGCAGTCTGCAAGCAAATAACCAGCATTCACCGTGACATCATGCTTATATCTAATGACCAGAGGACAAGTAAAAGGGGATTTGTAAAAGCTGTCCAAGCCCTTAACTTTGTACGTAGCTAATACAGAATCTAGACAGATAAATATATTTAGTGGCCTTACTTGGGATATAATCAACTAACTTGATACTTAAAGATTACCCAAAAGATTACCATCTTTTTATTACATGAGAACTGTTTGAAGCATATTGTTCATAATCTGTAGCCATGTATTAAATATATTAATGCATGGTTACAAAATATAATGTTTGTTTGCATATTTGAATGAGACATTAAATTATAGTTATGGCTTAAAATGCTTTCTTCTTACTCATTAAGAGCCTCATTTAGTGTTGGACGTAAATCCAACTTTCAAGTGAAAAATTCTGCTTTGTTTTACCATTCACGTGCAGTAAAGCAAACATGAAATTTTGAGTTCCATATAAGTTGCACTTGTGTCTCCCTCTGCCATTTCACTGTTTAGCAATTGAATTTGACGTTTTGCATCTGCCCATACATTTGTTTAGGAAAATAATTGGTCACTAGATGAATGGTTGTCATGCATGAATCTACCCAAAATCTTGATAAATATGTAGTCTAGGATAATGAAGAGAATTTGGAGCAACAAAATTGTACAAGAATATCTATGTCCATTGCACCCAAAAATTAAAAAAGCAAAAAATAGCACATACACAATTTTGAAATAAAAAAATATATTTGAATAAAAAACTCCAAACCTCCCTCCCACATCTTTTTATCTTCCTTCTTTCTTAATGCATCTTAGTTCTAATTAAATAAAAAGGACAAATTCACGCGTTAGCATCGTCAGTCGATAAATGAGTTAAGATGGAACTCTCCTTCACTAATCAGCCAATTGCAAGCTTTTTCCCATGCTTTTTCCCAGTACGGTGGCTTAGTGGTCAGCACTTCTGCCTCACAGCTCTGTGGTCATGAATTCGATTCCCGACCATGGCCTTTTTTGTGTGGAGTTTGTATGTTTTCCCAGTGTTTGCGTGGGTTTCCTCTGGGTGCTCCGGTTTCCTCCCACACTCCAAAAACATACTGGTAGGTTAATTGGCTGCTGTCACGGGCACTAGGAGTCTTTGCCCAGGATATCACCAGATGATGTACTTACCAGAGTAATATAGCTGGTACTATGGTTCTCTGGTAGCAGGGTGACAACGGAACAAGAGAATCAGCAGATGGTGAGAGAATGCTCAAAGAAAGTCTATGACTAGCAGCAACTGGTAATGAGTAGATGAATGTACACGAGGAACCAGATGGACAAGTAAACGTGAGGAGAGTCAGTGGTCTGCGTACAGCAAGTTGTACCACTGCTATAGTGAGGAGGAATGTCCAGGAGTAGCGAGGAGGTAGTGAGAGTCAGTGGTCTGCGTATAGCAAGTTGTACCACTGTCTATAGTGAAGGAATGGATTCCAGGTGCAAGTAGGTAACGGGGAAGTCAGTGGTCTGCATATAGCAAGTTGTACAACTGCTTATGTGAGAGGATACTAGAAACTGGTGACACAGGGAAACAGGAGTCAGTGGTCTGCATCAGCAAGTTGTACCACTGCTATATATATGTGAGGAGGGGCACGAGGAGATGAATGTAATGCAGAGGATACACGGGGCACACGGAACTTGATCCCACGATGATATCCACAATACAATAATAACTGACAAGCGCTGCTTGAAGTATACAAAGTCACTAGAGCGATCCAGGTAATAGGACACAAAGTCAATAGTCACAATAGCTTCAGTAGATAGAAGACTCCGGAGATGAACACAACACAGTCCAGACGGATATGCAATACAAAAGCAAAGTCAATGGAAGGTATGCATACCGCGGTTCAGGAGAGAAGGGCTGAACGCCGGCAGGAGGAGAGACCACTGGAGGATGGAAGCGGTAGTCAGGTTGGTGCAGCGCACGGCAGGTAACCAGTATCAACGGAGCAATACTCAGGAAGCAGTAGTAAGTAAAACTGGAAACATGATGAACACGGGAGAGTTGAGGCTGTCTGGTATCCGGCAGTAGTAGCGGAGGCAGCGGAGGGAAGACACACTGAACACGGGAGAGTAGAGGCGGTCTGGAATCCGGTAGTAAAAGCAGATAGGAATCAGTGGAGAGCTGACACAATGAACACAGGAGAGTTGAGGCGGACTGGAATCCGGCAGCAGTGGCAGATAGGAATCAGCTGAGTGCAGGCACGATGAACACAGGAGAGTTAAGGCGGACTGGAATCCGGCAGCAGTAGCAGATAGGAATTAGCTGAGTGCAGGCACGATGAACACAGGAGAGTTGAGGCGGACTGGAATCCGGCAGCAGTAGCAGATAGGAATCAGCTGAATGCAGGCACAATGAACACAGGAGAGTTGAAGTGGTCTGGAAACCACAAACGTAGTAGACGGGAATCAGCTGGAGCTGAATACACGAGGAAACACAGGAACACCTTCAGAGGCTCATGGGGAATGAGACTCCAAGATCAGGCAACCAGGTAATGATCACAGGTGGTTTAAATAGGGAGGGTTGCCTGATCACCCAATCAATTAAAAGCAACAGGTACTGAAGGTTTAATAAGGGCTGCACATTGCAGACCCTCAGGATGGCGGACGGCCACGGTTCCTGAACACAGGAGAAATGGCACTCACAGTCCGGTGAGTGACAGTACCCCCCCTTTTAAAGGTGGGCACAGAACACCTGGAACCGGGTTTGTCCGGAAACTTGGAATAAAACTTCTTAAGAAGAGCTGGAGCGTTGAGATCTTCTGCTTTAATCCATGACCGCTCTTCAGGACCAAAGTCCTTCCAATGAACGAGGAAACGAAGAACTCCTCGCGAAATTTTTGCATCCAATATGTGAGTAATCTCAAAGTCCTCCTCTTGATGAACTTGAACTGGCCGAGGTGCTGAAGGAGGGACCAAGAAACGATTGATGATAAGGGGTTTAAGCAAAGACACATGGAAGGCATTGGAAATACGAAGGTTCTTAGGTAGTAGAAGTTTGAAACAAACTGGATTTATCACTTGAATGATCCTATATGGACCAATAAACTGAGGAGCGAACTTCATAGATGGGACCTTCAAACGAATATTTTTGGTTGATAACCATACACGATCTCCGATTTTAAGTGGTGGAATAGCCCGTCTCTTTTTATCTGCAAAAGACTTATATCTGGCAGATGTCTTCTTTAAACAGGTTTTGACCTGAGACCAAATATTTTTGAAGGTCTGACAAACAGTCTCTACAGCAGGAACTTGGGTGGGAGGGAGGGAGGGCAGGAAATTCCGGAAAAGATGGATGGTGACCGTAAACCACAAAGAATGTAGTTTTAGAAGATGATTCATGATACATGTTGTTATGAGCGAATTCAGCCCATGGAAGCAAATCTACCCAGTTGTCTTGGTTGGCTGAAGAGAACATCCTTATAAAAGTCTCTAGATCTTGATTGACCCTTTCGGTTTGTCCGTTTGATTGAGGATGGTAGGAGGATGAGAGTGATTCAGGCCCCCAATACGTAACTTGAGGAGTGTGCCAGTCAATCTGGGGAGAATGACGTTGAAGCCATGGAAGGCCTAATACAATCGGACTGGTAGTAACAGGAAGAATTAAAAATGAAATTTCTTCCTGATGTAATACACCAATTTGAAGGGTTACTGGAGACGTACTCTGGGTGATGAGACCATTAATAATGCGTGATCCATCGATAGCAGTCACAGTAATAGGTATTTTCAAAGTAATCACTGGTAGGGACCATTGATTCACGAGGGATTTAGAAATAAAATTTCCTGCAGCTCCAGAGTCAATAAGTGCTTCGGACTTGAACGATTTGGTAGCAAAGGAAACCGTAACATCAAAAGCACAAACTTTTAATTTCGTAGAACATGGAGAGGACTCCAGGGACCCTAACTTCACCTCTCCAGAACTGGTTAGGGCCTGGCATTTCCCGATTTTTTAGGGCATGAATTGAGCATATGAGTAGAATCAGCACAATAGATACAAAGTCTATTTTTTACTCTTCGGTCCCTCTCCTCTGAAGTTAATTTGGAGCGACCTATCTCCATGGGTATCACCGGAGATGAAACTGGGCGAACTTGAGGACTTGAGCGAAGAGGTGCTTTAAATGAAGTTGTTTTTTCAGACTCTCTTTCACGAAATCTCATGTCTACACGGTGGCAAAGAGAAATCAAATCTTCTAGAGAAGTAGGTAACTCTTGAGTAGTCAGTGCATCTTTAATTTTATCAGAAAGCCCCTGCCAGAAGGTGGCAATTAACGCTTCAGTGTTCCACTGAAGTTCAGAGGCTAATATCCAAAATTAAATGACGTACTGGCCTACAGTACGAGAACCCTGACGTAGACGGAGGATGCTGGATGCAGCGGAAATAACACGACCAGGTTCATCAAATACACTTCGAAACGTGGAAATAAATTTGGCACTATCTTGTAATAATGGATCATTCCTTTCCCACAGAGGGGAAGCCCATGCGAGAGCTTGTCTGGAAAACAAGGAATTGGATAGGCCACTCTGGAACGATGAGTAGAGAAATTGTGAGGTTGAAGCTCAAAATGAACTGAGCATTGATTTAGAAAACCCCTGCATGTTTTGGGGTCTCCATCATATTTTGAAGGGGTAGGCAGGTGTAGCGTGGAAGCAGTAGACACCTGGGATGGCACTGGGGAAACGGAGGAAGACACAGGAGCATCAACAATAGCTGTGATATTTTGCGCAGACGTTCTTTGGGAGGCTAACACCTGGCAACATTGCAGCAATTGTTGTTGGCGAACATCCTGTTGTTCAATACGGGTAACCAGATACTGCAGCAACTCTTTAGCTGTAGGTTCCGCACCTGGGTCTGTCATGGCCTGATCTTACTGTCACGGGCACTAGGAGTCTTTGCCCAGGATATCACCGGATGATGTACTTACCAGAGTAATATAGCTGGTACTATGGTTCTCTGGTAGCAGGGTGACAACGGAACAGGAGAATCAGCAGATGGTGAGAGAATGCTCAAAGAAAGTCTATGACTAGCAGCAACTGGTAATGAGTAGATGAATGTACACGAGGAACCAGATGGACAAGTAAACATGAGTAGAGTCAGTGGTCTGCGTACAGCAAGTTGTACCACTGCTATAGTGAAGAGGAATGTCCAGGAGTAGCGGGGAGGTAGTGAGAGTCAGTGGCCTGCGTATAGCAAGTTGTACCACTGTCTATAGTGAAGGAATGGATTCCAGGTGCAAGTAGGTAACAGGGAAGTCAGTGGTCTGCGTATAGCAAGTTGTACCACTGCTTATGTGAGAGGATACTAGAAACTGGTGACACAGGGAAACAGGAGTCAGTGGTCTGCGTCAGCAAGTTGTACCACTGCTATATATATGTGAGGAGGGGCACGAGGAGATGAATGTAATGCAGAGGATACACGGGGCACACGGAACTTGATCCCACGATGATATCCACAATACAATAATAACTGACAAGCGCTGCTTGAAGTATACAAAGTCACTAGAGCGATCCAGGTAATAGGACACAAAGTCAATAGTCACAATAGCTTCAGTAGATAGAAGACTCCGGAGATGAACACAACACAGTCCAGACGGATATGCAATACAAAAGCAAAGTCAATGGAAGGTATGCATACCGCGGTTCAGGAGAGAAGGGCTGAACGCCGGCAGGAGGAGAGACCACTGGAGGATGGAAGCGGTAGTCAGGTTGGTGCAGCGCACGGCAGGTAACCAGTATCAACGGAGCAATACTCAGGAAGCAGTAGTAAGTAAAACTGGAAACATGATGAACACGGGAGAGTTGAGGCTGTCTGGTATCCGGCAGTAGTAGCGGAGGCAGCGGAGGGAAGACACGCTGAACACGGGAGAGTTGAGGCTGTCTGGTATCTGGCAGTAGTAGCGGAGGCAGCGGAGGGAAGACACAATGAACACAGGAGAGTTGAGGCGGACTGGAATCCGGCAGCAGTGGCAGATAGGAATCAGCTGAGTGCAGGCACGATGAACACAGGAGAGTTAAGGCGGACTGGAATCCGGCAGCAGTAGTAGATAGGAATCAGCTGAGTGCAGGCACGATGAACACAGGAGAGTTGAGGTGGACTGGAATCCGGCAGCAGTAGCAGATAGGAATCAGCTGAATGCAGGCACGATGAACACAGGAGAGTTGAAGTGGTCTGGAAACCACAAACGTAGTAGACGGGAATCAGCTGGAGCTGAATACACGAGGAAACACAGGAACACCTTCAGAGGCTCATGGGGAATGAGACTCCAAGATCAGGCAACCAGGTAATGATCACAGGTGGTTTAAATAGGGAGGGTTACCTGATCATCCAATCAATTAAAAGCAACAGGTACTGAAGGTTTAATAAGGGCTGCACATGCGCAGACCCTCAGGATGGCGGACGGCCACGGTTCCTGAACACAGGAGAAATGGCACTCACAGTCCGGTGAGTGACAGCTGCTATCAAATTGACCCTAGTCTGCCTCTATGTGTCTGTCTGTGTTAGGGATTTAGACTGTAAGCTCCAATGGGGCAGACACTGATGTGAGAGAGTTTTCTGTACAGTGCGGCTGAATAAGTGGAGCTATATAAATAAATGATGATAATGATGATGATGTCTGTTTCTTGGTGAATGAACAAGGGTTTGGGAAGTCTGGATTCTTTCATTCAAAAAAGTTTAATTAAATTTGGTGTCTATGATTTTTTTTCTCTAGTTTCTTTAAACAGGGATCATAGGGACCACTGTCCATTATACTGGGTGCATTGGGGTGCCACTCATCTTGCTCATTACTCTGGCCCCCAGAGCCCAGAAAGGTCAAGTAGAGTACTATAATGTTTTACCATATGCCTGGTAGCCTGGTAGGAGGACATACTATTTTTATGCCCAACATTTCACCCCTTCATTGAGACACCAGACCTGAGCTTGCCAGCCAGGGGCTTGTTTTTTGACTAGGGCAAGGACATGTTAAAACTTCTTCTATTTCAGCTATAGTGGATACCTACCAAGGCTGATGTGATGCAGTTACACTTCTGCACAATGTGCCAGCATAGTGCAACTTGATGTGTCCTGGAATGACCATCAAGGTATAACCTCCACATTATGTGAGCAAGGCATAAGCTACTCTTCTAATAGTATTTCACCTCTATTTAGGACCAAACAAGGTAGTAGCTAACCTTCACTTTGTCATAGTATCCATTCTATATAACACATGACAGTATCTCAATCCTTAAATTATTGCTGATTTATCTCTTTCACACTTGCTTCCTTTCTTAAGCTGCTCTTTGCAAATCATTGCAATACAGTGAATTTCAATTGGGAGATGGACTTGAACATAGAACTCAAACTCTATACAGCTCGATCAACAGAGCATAACTGAAAACTGACTGTTGTACAGCATCAGCATTACCTTGCAGCTCAGTATCACCAAGAGTTTACACTTTCCTACAGAAATGTAAAATTAGTGATTGACTTTGTTTTTGCAACCTGTTCTCTGACAGATCAATCAGTACAGAGAGTGTCACATAGAGTAAAGAAAGTAGTACATAATAAAAAAAATTGTGATTCATAAGAGCACAAATGAGCGATCAACATTTTCAAAGTTCCAAACCTCATTCTACCAGCAGAGATTTATTTAACAACAAAGATGCATAATGAGCCTATACTATTAAAATTATTACATTAGCTTTAAAAGCATAAAATTAGACTTATTAAATTACAAGTACTCACATGTTAAAAATTGTGGATAGATAGTTGCCACGGTATGTTTGTGTTTTATAGAAGGCTTTCCTACTTTTACAGGGCCATTTCTTGATGCACATAAGCCATTTCCATTATGTCATTATCTATAAAGATGGGTGTTTCTAAAATGTATAGTGATTTTATCCTGTTTTTTTTCTAATTGTGGTATAAAAACGTATGCAAATAAAAATATTAAACATGAAAAATTGCCCTTATCTGGCCACATTCTGAAGATTTTAATGTGGCAGCATTTATGAGAGCACATTACAATACATCATTAAAGATCTCAGCAATCATTTTATAATACTGTTAGAAAGCAGTTTGCTTGCTTATGTGCTAAATGGCCTGATTTAGAGTTCAGAGCAAAGCCAAAAAGGAGCAAATTTGCTCCTTGGCAAAAGCAGGTTATACTGCAGAGGGGCGGAAGTATTTAACATTGCAAACATATTTAGAGTTGGGGGGGATATTTTCTAGCTAAACTCTTATTGCAGTCTAAAAATAAAATTGCCCAGTATTTGTGTGCTACATGCAAAAGCAGCTAGAATTTTCACTGCGGGCAAAAAAATAAATGCAATCTCACCCCTTGCATTGCATCATGGTTTGTCCAGGAGCAAATTTGCTCCTTTTCTTTTTTTATAACTTTGCTCCTAACTTTCATTGAGGCCCAGACTGCATAAAACGTATGATGAAAGATGAATGCAAAACCATTGCTGTGTCCCTCAATTAGACAACTGTATAAATGCAATTAAAAAGAAACAGATATTTAAAGTTTTGTCATTGTCTATGTATGCTTTCCAAAAACAAATACAAATAAAAAAATAAGGTGCAAGGCTAAAAAGTACAACAAATAATAATTAATGCTAAGTAAAGTATCTTTTTTTTTATTTCTGTATTAAGCAATCTTAAAAATATAAACATAGCGATGTTATAAATGAATAAATGAGACCTCTTTTCAAGTATTTAAGTTAAAGCAAACTTCTAACCTTTGCCTCCCCTCCTCCCTTAAACTGCCTTAAACATTTCATCTTCATATGAATTGCTGTCACATGCCTTGTGCATATGCCTTGCCATTCACAAGGCAATGTCAAAGGCTATTAATCTTTTCGAAATAGAGCTTATGATTTAGTAACAAATGAAAGGATAATTGTAGTCTAAAATATGCTTATTTAAAAAAATTATAATTTCATTGCTTTTAATGAAGAATTAATATATTTCAGCAAATTTGATTAACATGGTAATACACAAATAAAGTAGTATTTTTTTATTTTATGCTTGTGTGCAACTAAAGCTTATCATATGCTAACATACTGTTTTATATGTTTGCCCTATATACAGTCTACTGATAATAAAGCATTATGCTCTATATCATAGGAAAACTTTATATTTGAGGCAAAAGCACACAATACAAAAGGCAGTAGAAATCATGTCAGTAGCGTACTCAATGCACACCACAAAACATGAAACTGGATTGTCCTCCTAGAGCACTTCAAGGTGCATGCTAACCCTATGCTCACCGGAAAGCACCTTTGCAAACTAAAAGTGTGCCTAGGTGTGTGGGGAGGCAGAAAAATCTATATATCATTTCAAAGAGAAAGATATTTCCAACCACTTTATAACCAAGCCCATCCATAAAATACATTTATCAAAGTTTATCTTTAAAAAATGCTCAGTTTAGCCTGATTTATTACTTAAATTATTCATTAAATTATTCATTAGCACTAGGGAACACAAGAGGGTAAATGTTTCATAGTCCGGTTTTTGCATCCCGCGAGAGATCGGCGAGATGACAGCTAAAATTTAAAGCGGCACTGCCTTGTAAAGGGAAACTTGCCTTTACAAGGCAGCGCCGCTTTAAATTTTAGCTGTCATCTCGCCGATCTCGCGCGGGATGCAAAAACCAGACTATGATACATTTACCCCCAGGACTGTCTTTATTTCATGTGTCAATTTTGTTTGTCTGAAGTATATTACTTTGCTCCAAGTGTGCATGGAAATGTGCTTGTCTGTGAAAAAGAAACATGGAGATACAAAGTAGGGTCAATTAAAAATATAGCATGAGACCCAAAGACCACCAAGTCTAAATTGGCACAAAATGTAAGTCTTGTTGGGGAGTGGCAAGCCCCTTAAAATGTGGCATATTCACCTATTTATTGCATTTCAATCATTTTGCACCACAAATGGAAAATGTTATTTCTGCATTGCCCCAGAACTAGGTGCACTGGTGTTCTCACTCTGCCTAACTCCTCTCCTCAGTCCATGCAATAACACCACTGCTCCTTCATTAACACCACTATAGCAGAAATTGTGTGCTACATAAATTGCTCCCACTATTAGGCAACATAGAGTACAAACATAAAGTGAGAGAAGAGAGAATAAGAGAAAGAGTGTTAGTCTGTCATTTTGCATGTTCTAGTAGTATCAATATCACATTGATAACAGCAGAGTATGACTCTATTGGCATAATTATCATTAGTCACATTCACCTTTTTGTTGTTTAAAAAAACATAATGGTTTTACAAGCTTTTATTTCAATCAGGTTGAAATGACCATATAGATGTCAACCTAATTTACTGCTTACAGTGTATGATGGCTTCCCCCGGGCAGAGACTCTTACAAGCACTCTGGTATTCACATGGGACCCCTGCAATAAAGGCAAGCCAAACTCTGAGAAATGGCAGGACACAGAGTCAAGGACTGGCCACAGCAGACACAGCAGACAGCTAAGAGTAAATTCAGAATATATGTCAAGTACAAAGTCACTCTCAAACAAATGTAGTAATGGATAATCATTTACAACACTATGATATCACTCATAACATGCAGTTCAAACATGGAACCAGGGGAATAAAAAAGTATGATCACTTGATATCTGCAAGCATGCACAGACTCCTGAACATCACATGATGTGCCTAAACTGACAAATCCATAGAGGAAACAGAGTGAATGCATATAAATCAGTGTATGGCAGACAGTTAAGTACTAAGACAATGGTCATGGGAAATTTGGCACCTTGATAGTATCTCAGAGATAAATTGTGCTATACAACAGTACCTCTTGTTACAGATTGTTACAGGACTTTTCGGATGTGAAGCAACTATGCCACTAGAGAATTATATTGATTATCAATGGGCTCAACATTTAATGAAAGTCCTAGCTTCACCAGGGACACCTGCAAGGAAACATTACGTGGAACCCACAAGTGGTGGCTCCTAAGCTAGCCTTGCTATGTGACTGCTTATAGTCAAGAAAATGGTGAATACAGATCAAAAATGCGCTGACAGCTGTGGATCAAATCTGAAACCAATCTGAGGTTAGGAGCAGGCATCTCAGATGCAAAATGCAATAACAAGTCAGAGGACCAGGACTACACATAATCAAATATAGTCAAAAAGCCAGATAAACTTTAAACCATCAGCTTGATATTCTTGTTGAAAAACAATATAATTTATTTGCGGTTTGGTTTCAGATGGGCCTTACAGAGGGCATCTCTAGTCCTCAAATAGACAGAATATTGGAAATTGTGGTGACAACCATGTGACTGCAGAGGAGCATGAATAGGGTTTAGGAAGTTTAGGAAGTGCATCAAAACAACAAATATGGTGTTTCATTAACAATTTAAGAACATGGTTATTATAGAAAAATTCAGCTTCACCCAGACATATTGAATTTCAGAAACACAGAGCCTAAAATATTGTTACAAAATTTGATTCAGTTTACCCATTTGAATTGTGGATGAAATGAACAGGAGAAATGTTTAATATCCTTTTACATGCAGAAACTCTTAGCACAAATAAAATTAAGCCTGAGACATGGAGAGGTGGGCTTTAGATGAACAATCTGATAGAATGGATGCACAGGACAGTCCATTAAGGAAAATGAAAATGGATATTTTGGGGAACTGACCAACTACTAACCAGATAAGACAGGTTACGAAGCCCAAAAAAATATTAATCCATGGTGTCTTAGGAATGGCTTTTTGGTTGAATGAACTCACCAAATTGACATGGAACCATTTTGTGAATAGATTGGATAGGTAGGGAGAAAATTACAAACTTGCATTTTAAGCTAAGCAACCAGTAACTTCTTCTAATCACTAGAGATTTCTTGAAACTAGAATTTCCAAAATACTTGAAGTCATGTGTCTAGGAAAGAATTTCAGCTTGTAGGTCAGAAGGAACAAAAACATTTTACTGGAGGAGTCTTAGAAAAACTGATAGAGGTAGTTCCTACAATACAAGAGGGCTTGATGATATCATACAAACTCAATTATCATAATAAATTGGTGATTAGCATTTTCAAAGCCAATCAGTTCTTGCATTGATTTTAAATCTACCTAACGTGGCCAGTTCAAAAATTACAATAATATTAAAAGTCTATTTGTAATTCAGTGCCTAAACTAATGAAACCCAGGAATGCTACTTGGAATGTTTAAATATGAACTTGCCCAAATGTCATCGAAAACACTGTTCTAGCTGGAGAAGTTAGTTTTTTTTAAAAAAACAAAACATTTTCCAAGTTCCTCTTTATATAATGATATATATCCTTCATTTTAGGCACAAAAAGAGAGTATACCTAGCCAAAAGTGGAGATTTTTGCACAAACATAAGGTCTGTTGTTAGGAACCCCTCTAGCCGGTACAGCACAACCCTGAATCTGCTCTGCCAGTCAGGTGTTCACTGAGCCCCTAGTGGTGGGGACAGACTTGGCTGCAGACTGACAGAGGGTCGTGAAGTGCGTAGCGGCTGGGGAGAACCCAGGAAAGCGGGGCGAAGCCCAGGCAAGGGTCGAGGGCCGGCAGCAGACAACAAATCCAATAGACAAGCCAAGGTCAAGGGTCACGAGTAAACAGGAAAGTTGGTAAACACGCCAGAGGTCGGGGTCAACAGAAACACAGGCAGGGTCCAAATCCAGGCAAGGGGTCATACACGGGCAATCCAACAGAATATCCAAAGGACAGGAGCAAGGAGCAGAGCAGGTCAGCAGACTGGTAACAGAAGCTATAACTGGCAATGAGGCTGCAGACCTCACTGCCTTAAATACTAGTGGCCACCAATCAGAGCCCAGCTCTGAATAACTCACAGCCCCTACATGATTAATTAACAACAACCTAAATTAACTCACAGACTGGTGGAAGGCTTGTCTAATCAAGCCACAGGTTTCAGGCTGCTGCGCGTGCGCACCTTACTCCCTCCACTGCCGGGATGCAGCGCAGAACACGAAGCTTCCAACCGTTGCCTTGGCAACGGTCGGCCAGGATCCGGAAGTGACGTCCCGCTTGTCAAGGTGACGGCCGGGACGCCAGAGGGCCCAGTAAGCGAGCCGCGGTGGCTGTGAGTACCGCCGCGGCTCGCGACATCTGTATGGTGGTTGAGTGACTGTCTTGCTTGGTAAATATCATTAGCAAATTGAGAGTAGGCTAAAAATGAAATAACAGATCAAGCCATATGTATAGAATTGGTCAATTCAGAGTCTTTATTAATTGTAGAGGTATTCATTTGGCCTAGCATTGCCTCTCTAGTACCACTTAGATTTTACTATCCCTATCTCTTGAGAGCATTAGTCAATAAAGTGACCCAGAATATCTCAATACATACAGAAACCATGAGATCGCCTCCAGGAATGGTATTTTTCAAATGTAACCATCCAACCTGCATGAGTTCGCCAGCAGAAAGTTGTGTTTATAAAAATGGGGAGTCTGACAAGTAGTCATAGGGCTAGAGTTGCTAAACTGCGGGTTTGAAAAAGAGGAGATGTTGCCTATAGCAACCAATCAGATTCTAGCTATCATTTATTTAGTACATACGATGAAATGACAGCTAGAATCTGATTGGTTGCTATAGACAACATCTCCACTTTTTCAAACCTGCAGTTTAGTAAATATATCCCATAGACTTTTTCATTCTTAATTCAGTCTGAGAGAGCTTGCCAGGAGGCCGATGACAATGCTTCCGATCCCGTAGAAGCCAGTGAAGTTGAATACAACACAATAAGGGCATGTAAGCGTATGGGCAACATGCCCCCTTGAGATGCGACCTAATGAGACTTAGATGTATCCCCAGATATGCTTCTCAGGGGGCAATTGTTTCACAGGTACTGATGACCTTATGTAAAGACATGTGGTGGTAATGATAGTGACACCAGCAGCACCTTTTATATATAAGGGACTGCAGGGCTCCTGCAATTCTGTACAGTGGGATAGACCATACAAAAAAATAACATAAGTACAAAGAGATAAGAAAATTGGGCACAGAGAAGCAGAATAATAAATGCATGAATTCAATTAACAGAACAAATTGCATAGCATGCAAAAAACAATTCAGCATAAGAGAAAACAGGAACAATGAGGAGGACGGAGAGTGGGCAGAGATAGGGTACAGACATAACACATATTGTAGAGGGCCCTTGAAAAATTACATTCTGCAAGGGGGAAATGAGAAACAACAGCAACAAATAGGACAATGGGCATAATGAGATGCACAATGGTACAAAGTCTACAATACAGACCACAGGATGTAGAGAGGCCTAGATGGGAGTATAATGGTGCAAGGACCTAGGTGGTACAGGCTTCAGGAAAGTCCAATTGTTGCAGAAGCATATCTGGGCAATGGCCAGGATGGTGCAGGCAGGGCCTGATTAAGGGTTCTGGCCGCCCTAGGCTAATACGGCCGCAGCGCCCCCCCCCCCTCCTCCGAATATATAGGTGTATAGGAACACTCCTGAATATGAATGTTCAGGTGTATTCTCCAGCATTCAAATTTAGACAGATTGTGCCATTGTCTCTTACCTGTTCTTGCTCTTCTCTCTTGCAACTTTGTTATCCTCTCGCTGGCTTCTGAAAAGTTGGCGTCCTGTTTTGAAAATGCAAAAATGTATTATAATGCAAACCCTGAATGATTAGGCCCTTTAGTTAAAACAAAACACTCCATTATGGCCAGCTAAAAGTACCCCATTGGACAGGCATATATAAGCAATATCTGAATATTTGTTGTCAATCAAATACAAACCTCTACCAGCCCCATCTCACTAATATTTAGTATTCTAGTGATTGCTGAGACCACCCATGTGACCACCACACAATCATGAGATTCTGCCCCCCAAAGCTGCTGTATTTTTTAAATACCCCTGCAGCCATTTTCCTTAACCACAACCCCCCCCCACAGCCATTTTCCTTAACCCCTGCTGCAGCCATTTTCTTTACCTCCCATCCTGCATCCATCCCCCTTGCAGCTATTTTCCTTACCTCCACTCTGCTAGCTAGCTATCCCCCCCGTCACATCAAAACTCCCCCAGTCACATATATCAGCCCCCCTCCTCTGCCCTCCTTCATACATATCAACCTCTCTCCCTCCCTATAGATTTTCATGGCAGCCCCTCCCCTCCCACCCTATAGATTTGTATGACAGTCCCCCTCTCCCTCCCTATACATATGCATGACAGTCCCCCCTCTCCCTCCCTATAGATATGCAGGGTAGTCCCCCCCCTCCCTATAGATATGCAGGGTAGTTCCCCCCCCTCTCTATAGATATGCAGGGCAGTTCCCCCCCCCTCCCTATAGATATGCAGGGCAGTTCCCCCCCCCCTCCCTATAGATATGCAGGGCAGTTCTCCCCCCTCCCTATAGATATGCAGGGCAGTTCCCCCCCCTATAGATATGCAGGGCAGTTCCCCCCCTCCCTATAGATATGCAGGGCAGTTTCCCCCTTCAATTACCTGTAGTTGTGCCAGCGTCGCTCCTCTCCTCAGATCAGCAGATAGGAAGTGAAGACGTCCTGCTTCCTGTCAGCTGCACAGCAACAGGCAGCCTGGCGATTGGCTGTGTGTTGCTAACCACTGACCACCATTGCTTTTGATTGTCGAGCCCTCCACCCCCCCCCGTGGCGACCCCCCCCCTCCCCCACCCCGAAAAAAAAATGAATGAAGAAAAAAAAAAATGTAAAAAAAAATATTTTATTTTTTTTTAAAAAAAAAATACCCACAGGGCAGCGCCCCCCGGGACCCAGCGCCCCAGGTTGCAGCCTGGTCAGCCTAGTGGTTGATCAGGCCCTGGGTGCAGGGCTCTAGGCGGTGCAGAGGCCATGATGGTGTGGTAATATAATCAAAGTGGCAAAACAATGACAAAGCGATACAACGGCACAGCAAACTTATGGTAGAGCAGTACAACGGCAAAGGCATTGCAGTACAATAATGGTAGAGTTAAGAGCAGCAAATACAAAAGCAATAGGAAAATTGTGAAAGAGGGAATTAGTGGCAGCAGAGCTGCGAAGCGACAGGGACAGGAATGAAATGGTAAGAGATTAGAAGTGAGAGAGTTTGTGGAAAGCAGAGGTAGTTAGTGAAAGGAGTTGAACATCTGGATGGGAAGAGTGAGGTAGGTATATAAAGAGAATAATATTTATTACCAGGTTACAATGGCCAGGACCGTGAAAAAAAAGTGGGGATCTTTGTATTTCACTACATTTTATATGGAAAATGTGTATTTCACATTTATTAATAATATTATCAAGACATTATTTTCTCTTATTTATATTATATTGTATATGAATATGATAATGTGACTTTAATTTGTAAATAACACTGTCAAGATGCACCTGTTGGCCGAGCATAAAATATGCATTTGTATGCCTGCACATGATAGTAAGACTACTGATGCGTTTTGGGTTGGACTCCATGTGCGCGTAAGTTGGTGATTTTTCCAACACAATTTTTACATGTAGGGACGCAAGCGCAATATGTGTCAAACTCTAAATAAGCCCAAATATATATAATACTTTGTGTAGTATTCACCATGGACGGACTTTGTGAATACTTTTTTAAAAGTGTGGCTGACTATTTTGGCACCTTTCATAAATTGATTGTAAGGCACACATTATATTCCACATCACTGGGTATGCTACACTATAGTATTAAAGGACAGGAGTGGCTGCAATAAGGATAAAATATGGGAAACAATTAAGACTATAACTGTATCCACTGTATTAATTAAGATTATGACAACCCTAGTTATTTTAACATTACTCAATGAATGACACCTCTACAGTATACCCCAACATCATATATTTATATTAATTTCCTCAGTTGATTTTTCTTTGTCCAAGTTAACAAATTAAATAACCGCTGAGCTACCTCTCTCCTGGCCCTGGCATATTGTGCCTTATGTATTCATCCAATGGCACATGCTCTATATGGAACACTGTATGCTTGGTATTTTGCAGATGGGTATAAGTCCTATCGGAAACCATTAAGAGTACATATTAAAGTTACACCTCCCTATGCAGTAAATGTAGTTTTATAAGGTATAGTATATCTATTATAGGTAGAATTTCTATATTTTGTAAGATGTATGTTTTGTTTCATTACTTTCCACAAATACAGAGGAATAGAACTTTCTCTATCTTCTTTACATTAATTTTAATACAAGATACTTCCCCCACTCTCTTCACATTCTTTAAATGTTATCATACTGGTTATAATTGAACAGTAATCCCCATGAATAGATTTAAAGCCTCTTTGCTAGATGCCAGCAATGTCTTTGGTGATGTAAAATACTATTTCACTTGGTATTTGGAAGCAATCTGTGAGTTTCTAAGGATGACTGGCACGGGCAATGCTAGAAGATATTAGAAGTAGGGTCGAATTTCATAGTAGTCATCTAGCTAAATAGCGACCATTGTAATTATGCCCTTCATTTGCAAGTAAAACTTTCATGTTCAATACTGACAATTTGATGTACAGGACAAGGATTTACCAGGAGAGATGATGAGATATATGGGATTTGAAAACACCATTGTCTTAGTCCTTTGTATTATTGGTAAAGCAAAAGGTAAGCTTTTTTTGTCATTACTAAAATTCACATCATGGCATGGAGTAGCATACACGTTACCTACAGAAACAATATATTTCTCTTACAAAGGGATCAAAGTGTCCTAAATTAATGCAATCAGTCACTTACATCATTTTTTGCATATGTTAACTATGTGCAGACAGCTCTTCTTGTGCTAACTCTATGTAACTTTTGGCACCAATTGGCACAATTAAACAAGAAAACACCATATTAAACACTCTGCAATAGACTCAATGTATTTTAAAACAATAATTATATTGGTATGTATAACTATTATAAAAGGTGTTCTGTGTGAATGCTATAGTTTTTAGTTCAGTGCAGGCCAAGAGGACCACCAGTGTTTGGTTGTTTCCTTATTGCACTGGCAGCAGCAGTCTGATCATTGTGATCATAGCAATGTCTTACATGAACAACAGATACAGAGCAAAGTAACCAATATAGAGACATGCAACGTCACAGTGGAATTTTAAGTGTGTCACTAATTATGCATTTTACTCTGCAATTCCATGGAATGAACATGCAGAACAAATTTGTACTTACATCCTGCATTTGACATTTGCTGAACTTTGTAGCGTATAAAAAGAGCTGGGATGACAACAATGTCAATCCATTCTGCGGAGTGGTTAGTGTACGTAAGACTAGACACGGATTTGAGCATTCCTGTGAATGGATAAGTGGAAGAAAGTCCTGCAACAGCTTTGCAAGGTATAAACCACAAAGGATCATAGCTTGTAGCAGTGCATGTTTATTTGCAAACAGTAAATGGGGTGTCATGAAAAGAACTCATTATCATTAGATATATATATATATATATATATATATATATATATATATATATATATATATATATATATATATATATAAACAACATAGTTGGAATAAAGAAAGTTGGTATTTTGCTAATGTGGGCAAATAGAGGAACAGAAAAGGAGACAGGGAGGGATGAAGCAAGGGTGAGAAATAGAGGTTTTGTTTGTTGCGAACTAGAAATATTTTGCCATTACCGGTTTCTAGAGACATTTGGTGTAGTGTAACCCTACAATCAGCTCTATAACTGTTCAAAATTATGTCTTCATAAATTTTATTAATTTTACAGATTTCTACATTCTCACAGTAAAACAAAAAAGACAAATATGGTTAATGTTTATAAACTATTTTCCTCTCAAGCACTTTGCTACCTGTAAAGTGATGCTTTTACAGGATACTGCCTTCAGTTCTATCAATCATTTCCTAGCTTGTGAAATACATTACCTTTAACAAGTGAGCTGAAATGAGGTCGACACCCTCTAAAGTAAAACGCTTTGTAAAAAGTCAGATCTTTGCAAATAAAATGTTTTAGTTAAAAAAATAAGAATAACACAGCATGCAATCTCTTTAAGCTATTAGTTTGATAAATAATGTGCATTGTTTTTGCTTTTCCACATTAATTGAAATTTGGTTTAGTTGCATTCTGTGATTAAAATGATAGATTCTTTTTGTATCGGTACTAAGTGCTTACTAGCTTAAGAGCATGTCTGCAGAGTATGTGAATATCTTTAGCTACTATATTTATGTTTCCCATTAATGTGTTGCTTTATATTTGCAAATGTACTTCAGTTTAAGAAGTTAAATAAAGTTTCATGCTTCAAATCTCAGTAATCCACATATGCAATTTCAGGTTTAAATCATGGTAAAATAATATCAGATAAATTAAATAAACTGCATTTTTATGAATAAGCTATGTCACATGACCTCATTGTACTGTAATTTGTTTACTGCTTACTGTTGTTGTCATGTGATAGTACAATGAGACTTGGGGCCTGTATAAGGTGGTGCAATATCTCAGCTAACCCAAGGATACACTATGTAAGTACTGCAAACTACAAACTTCTATTCATATGTTACACTTTATGTTTTATATGGGTGATATATTTATTGTGTACAGTTCCCTCAGCCAACAGTTAAATGCAGTTCTTGTATTCAGAGGTCCAATGATATTTATCACTATGTTGAAATGAGATATAAAATTATGTCATAGAGCTAGCAGTTTAACAGTAAAGTTTTATTGCAGGATAAATCTGAACGTCAGGAATGCAGCAAAGGTTTGGCATGTCATGATAGGTGTTTTGTAGCATATTATGCAGGAAAATATGACCTCAGTTTAATCTGATTCAAATGTGAATATCAGGAAAGCCACGTTTGAAAATGTTTGTTTTATTTTCTAGGAGATGTACCCTACCAGTCTACTGCTTCAACATCTGCACCTCTCCCGACCTTGAAAACCACCACTGCTTTTACTCAGACTGAGGAGACAGTTAATCTTAACACTAACATAGTGCAGCCTGAAGAGCCACCAACACAGGACCCAGGTACAGTGATACTGGCAATATATTCTACTTCAAAATATATAATCCCTCCTATTAAAGAAGGGATTATTTTGGCATTAAGTCCTGTAAATGCCCATTAATTCAGTATGACTGTAAGCTTCTTTACTTGGCTAAGGAAAATTTATGAATGACATTGACTGACATCAATTTTAACATAAGAGCCACTATTGACCAAATAATAAGAAAATACAAAATGATGGAAAGCATGGCATTAAGCAACAACCATAAAATAAGTACTCTCAGATAGGATTAAAAATCCACCCTAACCAGGACACCATGCAATGGGAGCCTAGCCATTTTTGGTGGACTGTGTGGTTCATTTCATAAACTGGGGCTATACAAGGGATGGGGGGGGGGGGGGGGGTTATCGCACAAGGAATAGAACCATCCTCATTATAGTATACATGTAACAATGTACTGAATAATTTGAGGGGGTGCTCTTTAAATATAAGACCTTAGGTATATTAGACAAGTAACCAAAGAGTAGTTAAAGTATACAAACAAAAAGGCACTCCAATTCTCTAATAATTATATATCACATATAGGCGATATATTAAAAACAGGATTATAAAGGAAGGGGAAAATAAAGAAAATAATATAATAAGTTAAAAGCCCCCACTACATATCCGAAGATTTTTTGGAATACTCAATTTATGAGGAATTTACAACATTGGAGTATGAATCTGAGAATGACAAAATTATAGACAATATAAAAGCTCCATATTCCACCTAATTTTCATATTCCATTATTCGGTTAACTAGTACTTCCATAGGTCTGGATAATTTTTACTTATTATATTTTTTTCTTTATTTTCCCCTTCCTTTATAATCCTGTTTTTAATATATCGCCTATATGTGATCCAAACAATAAAGGCGTATTGCCCAAAGATTGGAATCCATATACAATTGGTTTTTAGTCATCACATGTATATTTGAACATTTATACAAAGATTTAATGTCAATTATAAGAGTACTGGAGTGCCTTTTTGTTCGTAAACTTTAACTACTCTTTCGTTACTTGTCTAATAAATTGGGGCTTTGTGAAGCTATGGAGGGGAGTGTGAGTAAGACCAATAAGAAGCCGAATATCCATGATAGCCTGAAGATTGTAGATTCTGATTTAGCCTCTTGCCCACAACTCTTCCTTAACTATTTAAAAGTAGTGAGGTGAGCAAAAATAACTCCCATGGTAATCCGGGAGTGCACCATAAGCATTTTATTTGTTTTATGTGGGCAGTTCTTGAAACAAAATGCTTACATATCCTCCTATAGGGCCTGTTCAACAGTTTGTTTGCTGCTTTAATCTGCCTCTCTTGGTGTAGTCACAATGGGGATGTGATGTAGCATGGTGCACATATAGCAGTACCTCAACAATAATCAGAAATTTACCGGACATGCTTCCACTCATTGCATGTAAGGAGATGCCATTGTTGTTTGTACAGGTTTCATTCTGCTACTATGCAACCCAAAGACCAGCATCAATATAATGTCAGGATATTCCAACATGTAATTAGTTGGTATCCCTCAGGTATTTTTCTCAATTAAATTTACATGAAAGATGGATCAAAGAATTAAGCAACTGATTATCTACTGAAGACCATTAAAAAGGAGGGCACGTTAATTATTATTTTATTATTATTATTTTAAATAATTGCCCCATTCATGACATTTAGAAAATAAAAGGTGGAACACTAATTATTATTATTATTATTATTATTATTATTATTATTATTATTATTATTAACACTCCAATATCTCTCACTGTGTTGTATACAAAAAGTAGGGTATACTTGCAGTGCAAAGTAATAATAATTACTTATAATTTAATAGTAAAGTAATACTATGCTCATCGTAGCTCTCAAAGTCCAATGTGACTTTACATGTCAGATCATATTTTTAGTTTTCATTTTGAATTACAACAATTTATATATTATCAGCCATCTTTCTTTGATTTGCACATCTGTAATTTAAGATTGTTAACTTATGGTCTATGGAAGAGATAGCCAGTTTCCACTACTGAACATAAACTGTTTCTCTGCTGCTCCCTGAATGACGTGGGCCAAGGCCTCTGCCTCTCTAGGCCAACAAGACTTAAACAGCCTTAATTAAAGTTATAACCAGGGTCTTTTTAATTGGAATGTGATTACTCTAGCATTTATGATGATTTTGCTAACATGCAGCACATTGCTTTTTTAATACCGATTGGTTACTCCTGTGAAGAAAATAAATAATATTTTTGCATTCAGCATCATATATAAATTTTGAAAATGTATAGCATTATTTTAGATCTATATCTTTGTTAATTATATTTAAACTTCAAGAGCAATAAAACAAAACCACTAATGGTATTTTCACCAGGAGTGTATTAAATAAGATAGATGGGTTACTGGTGTATTTTTTAATTCCACCGTCTTGTGAAATAAAGCTTTTTAATTATCAGTTCCAATTCATTTGTGTTGTTCAATTAAAATAACTGCTTGGTACAAATCCAAGACCTGAATGTGAAACTAAATAGTTTGATTTGTAGCATTTTAATTTGTCACAAGGTTTTACGCATTTTAAGCACTGCATGGGTTTATTTAAAAAAAAGTGCAGAGCAGTTACACTGACTAGCGTGACTTAATTGCTCCATTATTCCGGTTACAGCATCATTAATTACAAGCGATTTCTTAAGGGGTTGTCGTGTGTTATCTGTGGAGTTTGCACAGTGCAAATTCAGTGACTAATTGTGTTTTTGAACAAAACTGAGCTTTGTGCAGTTTACTATTCAAAATGACTGATTTGGAATGTTTTGTATAAACATGTTTAATGGATTGTAAATGGCTCATAAAATATTTTCTACTAGGCTGGCTGTCAAGACACAAACTGAAGCAACCAATTTATCCTTAGTGACTATGAAAATTTAGATTATCTCTGGTTGAAATCTGCACCTTCTACACCAGAACAGCACCTATATTTCTTTGATGTGGACATCAAATAGTCATAAAACATGTTATTTAAATTGTGTACCTAGGCATTGTAATTGTATTACTGTGAGTGTGTCCAAAGTGACCATGCTCTCAAACACCCAAGTTAGGCAAACTTTAGTGTATTCCGTATCATTTCTGTATAACACTTCACTCCTACATGACAGAACACTTTATAATACAATTTTGAATAATAGAATGAAGAGCAAAATATATTATGTAAATACAATATTTGCTGTTATCTTTTTTTATGGTATACAGTACGGACCTCATTTAGAGTCGGACGCAAAGTCAGTTTTAGGCGCATCGAACCAAAAATCTCTATCACTCATGTGCAGCAAGCACCATATCCGCCTGCATCTTGGACGCATTTAACACTTGCGACAGCTTGCGTCTCACTATGAGAGAATGGGCAGAATGCGGAATTGTGAAGGCGTGACAATGTAAGTTAATCCTAGACGCAGTGAGGCGCTGATGCAACACACGTCAAAAAAGGGCTAAAACTGTGCGGCAGGAATTAGGTGGCACAAGCAGGGCCGGTGCTAGGGTTCTCAGCACGCTAGGCAAAATTTCCAAATACCACCCCCCCTGCAGCACCATGTCCTCTGCCCCCCCCCGAAGCACTGTGTCCTCTGTCCCCCCCCCCGAAGCACCGTGTCCTCTGTCCCCCCCCCTGCAGCAACATGTCCTCTGTCCGTCCCCCCCCTGCAGCACCATGTCCTCTGTCCCCCCCCCTGCAGCACCATGATTTTATTGGCACGTCATGCTCTATATTTGACTTGCAGCATGTCAATAATAGAGCATGAGGTGCCAATAAAATTATTTTATCCACCATAGTGTTTAAATCAAAGATAGAGCATGAAGTGCAAAATAATAGTCATTTTTCCACCGCATATTTTGCAAATCAAATATAGAGTATGACGTGGAAAATAGTAATTTTTATACCATTGAAAAAATACTATTTTCCACCTCATGCTCTATATTTAATTTTCAAGCTATGTGGGAGAAAAATTTATATTATTGGCAACTTCATGCTCTATCTTTGATTTAAAAACTATGGTGGATAAAATAATTAGTTTATTGGCACGTCATGCTCTATTATTGACTTGAAGCAAATCAAATATAGAGCATGACGTGCAATAAAATAATTATTTTATGTACCATAGTTTTTAAATCAAACATAAGGCATAAAGTGCAAAAAAAATCAAATACCACCCCCAACATTTTTTTTTTACTCCACACTTGGGCCTTGGGTACCCCATTTTTTAGAAAATAAAATTAATAATACCCCCAAAAAAATAAAATGAAATATACTTACCGTTTTTGATGATGAAAGATGTCAGATGCAGGGAGGCTCTTCCTTAAATGCTGCCCACCGCTCCTCAGCTTCTTTACAGCAAAGGAGAGGGGTGGAGCAGCCGGTGCATGCTGTGAAGGGAGGGGGGCGCTGGGTAAACTTTACTCACACTGTCTGTCAGTGACAGGCAGTGTGAAAATGCATCACACGGGGCACAGCAGGCGCCGCCGGGTAAACACATGTCACCTAATCACTGACGTCAGTGATCAGGTGTGCAGCCCGGGCGCATCTGAAGAAAATGACAGTGGCGGCGGCGGACATTGAAAAAACAGTGGCGGCACCGCGCCGCCGCTGCACCTCTCTCCCACTTCTCTCTGCTGACTAGATTTTCAAATCTAGTCAGCGGCAACGGCGCCCTGCAGGACCCGGCACCCTAGGCAACTGCCTAAGGTTGCCTAATGGGAGTGCCGGGCCTGGGCACAAGCAGTTAGCTAGCTGCAGGAACTGCCCGTAGCTCGGTAGGGTATTACGAGTGGGACACGACTGGGGTTGCATGCTACTCGTAATACCCTACCAAGCTGCAGCACACTCCCACTCCTACACTTCTTACACAGACTTTGAGAAGAGAATGCAGTTTAGCTATCTCCTGCATGTTTATGTGTAGTCAGGTTTGAAGTTTGAGGGGCTAAGCCAATATAAAAACAACCTGAGCATTTAAAAACATCTCAGAGGTGTGATGTGAGGCACCTGTCATAATGTTAAAGGAAGAATGTGATGTCAAATGCACCCCCATATGAAGCAAGTTTGTATATCTAGCTTATTTAAATTGTGTAGTTAAAGCTGCTGAGGGGCATGGAATTCTCAGTGTTCAAGTCAATGTGCATTAGACTTGTGTCATATGGGTGACTATAAAATAACCATTTTTCTTGACAAAGGCATACACTGTCATTTATGAAGATTGGTGCACAAGAGAATGTATCTATTATTTATTATTATTTACTTGGATAGTGTCTCCATGTTATGCAGCACTTTCCAGAATATTGAATCTTTCAAATCTCCTTTATTAGTTAATAAATTTCATACTTCATAAGTACACATACTAGGATCCATTTTTTGGCAGAAGCTGTTTTCTCTGCTAGTATGTTTTTAGACTTTGAAAGGAATCTGGAACCTGCAGAGGAAACCCATGCAAACATGGGGAGAACATCATGCAAACCGCGTACACAGAGCCGGCAAAACACGGTAGGCAGGAGGGCTTCACTGCACAACCGCAAGCTCCAGCAGGGGAGCGCTGGAGAGTCCAGTGCCGGTCCTGCCCACAAAGATAGTGCCTGGGTCATAATCGAACCATCGATTACGATGGGTAATTGATGGTGGCAGTAAAATGTGTCTTAACCCACAGCAACAAACCAGTCTGTATTAGGAACATGAGATGATCTGATTGGTTTGAATGCACTGTTAACATGTTTTTTTTCATAAATTTGAAAATGTATAAATAGTAAGAATATTAAGTCCCTATAATCCCTTTATTTTACATTATGAATATTAATAGCACTCCATTTGGATTATTTTATTATCTTAGCAGAAAACTATAGTTCTGGCCTTGTGAGGACTATACGAGCACATTAAAAAAAATGTCAAATATGTCAAAAGAGTTCTAAGCAAACAAAAACAACATAATCTCAACCCCCACCCTCACATGTCTTAGAACCAGAATCATCATATATTTAATTATGACAACCTAAGGCATAGAGGAGATATTTTAGAAAACATGATTTTTAAGAAATAAGGTGTTTGAAGCATGTTCTTTCATCTATGTGTTTATTTTGTATGTGTTATTTTATGCTATAATCACAAATGTTAAAAGACCACTAATCATAAAATAGAAATTGACTTATATTAAAATATATTATATTAATGTTCAGAAATTATGTATAAACATTTCAGGGACACAAGAAATTATTATTTATTATTATTATTTATTTATAAGGCGCCACAGATTCCGTAGCACTGGATATAGCAGCAAGCAACAAATAGATGAGGTAATACACATAAGTAGCACAGATGAGTTTGAGTAATGCTATGGGGACTTACAGAGTGCAGCAAAGGACGTGACAGGATATACGAGGTCAGACAGTAGACAGACATGGGACAATAGCTAGAGAGGACCTTGCCCGCGAGAGCTTACATTCTCCCTATAGGGACGGGTGGTGAGAGACAGGAAGATCAACTAGGAGAAAATGGAAATGGCTGGCGAGGAAGAGGAGGTGATGGATAGAATGGGTAGGTGGTAGGATTGGTGAGCTTGAAAAGGTGAGATTTGAGTAAGCATTTGAAGGACTGAAGGTTGAGGGAGAGTCGAGTGAGACGGGGTATGGAGTTCCAAAGATTAGGGGCAGCACGGCAGAAGTTTTGGAGGTGAGCATGGGAGGAGGTAATGAGTGGTGAATTGAGGCCGAGGTCAGAGGCAGAGCGGAATGGCCTTGAGACAAAGTCAGAGATGTAAGGGGGAGAAGTGTTGGTAAGGGCTTTGTACGTGAGGGTAAGGAGTTTGAACTGAATTCTGAAACGGATAGGAGCCAATGATGGGATTTACACAGAACAGGTGTGTAAAAGGTACGATGGGAGAGGAAGCACAGATGAGTGTGAGTAATGTTTTGGGGACTCATACGAAGTGCAGCAAAAGACGTGACATGATGAACGACAGTAGACAGACGTGGGAAAATAGGTAAAGAGGATCCTGCCCGCGAGAGGTTACATCTGAAGATATTTGTGACTGTAGTAAAATAATTTTTCCTATGGACACCAGATTTACTGCCCTTAATGTATTGACACATTAACACCAGCTCTGGTTATTGCTTGGTCTTAAACTTTGAAAGCAGAAATCAATAATTTAGACTCATCTACATATCAAATCTATACCAACAGTTCTGTCAAGCTAAATTATAAATATTTAGGGCCTGATTCATTAAGGAAAGTAAGGCAAAAAAAATAGTATTTTTTCTACTGGACAAACCATGTTACAATGCAAGGGGTGTAAATTAGTTTATTATTTTGCACATAAGGAAAATACTGGCTGTTTTTTCGTGTAGCACACAAATACTTGATAGCATTACTTTACACTGAAATTGAAAGCTGATCTATGACATGTCCTACCCCAACTATAAGTCTGCTATCACATTTTAAATTTACATATCCCTCCAATGCAACATGGTTTTGCCAAGGTGCAAAGTTACTCCTTTATTTGCTCTACTTTCATTATTAAATCAGGCGCATAGTTTTAACTTTTTAATATAGGGCATCTTGTATTTTGAGGTTAGTGGTCCTTTACAGGACATGGGATTGGTAGGCTAGTGGGCATATGTGAAAATGAAAAGAAGAAACTGAGGCAGCGAGCAGATTATATTTAATATGCAAATTTATTTGTTCTGCTTTCGTTATTGAATCAGGCGCATAGTTTTAACTTTTTAATATAGGGCATCTTGTATATTGAGGTTAGTGGTCCTTTACAGTTAAATAAAGTAACTTAAACACTTTGGTGATACTGTTTGCTAATTAACCAGTATGTGATACATTCTCATAGGCTTCAGACTAGATCTGCCGAGTAGCAATTTATCTCCTCTTTCACATCATCCTGAGACTTCTCCCTCACCTCAGCTGCCACAAAGTGCTGACCCAGAGATTGCTGATGCCAGTAAAGAGACTAATAGCATAAATGAAATTATTACTGATGATGATTCACTCTTCAACATCAATGAAATAACCACATCCCCAGAAGTGGAAAATGACAAGGACACACCTTCAGTCACACCAGAGTCAACTGAGTCACAAGCCACACCTTATTGGGAAGGAGAGGCATTCTTAGAAGGAACATCAGAGGATGGAGGTAATGTTTAGAGACCCTTGTATACCATGAAAGAAACAACAATAATTGAGCACCATTTCTGGCACATGTTGCAATTGAGTTATATGAAGTTATGGGTAATAGTTTTTTAATCAGGTCTTAAATTTAATTTTTATTCTTCTACTTCAACTAACAAAGCTTCAAATGACTTAGTGAATAAACCTAGCATAGCTAAAAAGATGAGTTAATGGATTAAAACGTCATGACACAAATCTATAATAAAGTGGTGAAGTAGGAGTTGGTCGCATCATAGATTAAACAAATCTTGTAAAGAAATAATACATGTGAATTCTAAAATCCTGACAGAGGATGTTTTTCCTGGACTGTACAGCACTACAGTGTTTAGCTCATTCCTTTGGGCCAATTACAGAGGATTGTTGTTAAACCAAAAAGAGTGTTAAAATACCATACCTCAATAGTAACATAGTAACATACATAGTAACATAGTTGATGAGGTTGAAAAATAGACACCAGTCCATCAAGTTCAACCTATTTTGGATCTCCTGCGATCCTGCACTTATATTTGAAATTGATCCAGAGTAAGCAACCGCCAATCTGTTTCAATTGTGAAAATCCCCCCATATCCAATATTGCAGTCCTATTTTTACCCTATATCCACTCCTATCCTTCATTTTAATTATCAGTCGTATCCCTGGATAGACTTTTCCGCTAAAAATTTGTCTAATACTTTCTTAAACATATCTATTGAATCTGCCATCACAACCTTCATAAACATCTAAAGTTATTTTAACACTACTATGGTCAAAAGAACTAAAATGATTTTAGAACTTGGATTGGTTAAGCTACTTCCAGATTATTGAGGTAACATAGCCACTTACGATGGCTAAGTTTACCAGTCTGTTAGTATAACAGTTTGTTTTTTACCTGTACATTTGGAGGGTACAACACATAATTCACAGCAGGGATAAGAGAAATTGAGTATAAAACAGTAATTGTTTGGATAAAATTTAGAGGCAGCCTAGAACTGTGTTTAAAAAAAGTGGTCCATTTTGAAAGTAAGACATTTTTAATTTAACAGGTTTGAAAAAAAATAAGTGAAATATGTTGTTAAGCAAAACACTCAATAGCTTTATTAATTGTCTTACTAAAAAAATATCTGAAGACTGTATGTGCAGATAAAAATGGAAAAAAGGACTGAGCATCTTAACACAGGAAGACTAGTTTGTAAATGTCCTTACACTTGCCTCAACAAATGTACACTGACAGGATGAAGCTTCCTATTAAACTGCTTTAATGGATACTGAATATGATTCTTCTTTATTATACATACAACTTGGCTTTGTTTTAGTGGAAAGGGACAAACAAGGTAAATAGTACAAAAAAACAAAACTTTAATAAGCATTATAAATGAATAATTAATAAATCATAATGACAGGGTCACTTTAAATATAACCTATTTTCATCTTTAGTGGTTCTATTTACCGCAAGAGGGTCTTTAGGTGTATTAGTTTACTTACAGTATCCATCGCAAAATGCTGTTTATGATTGCACAGTTTAGTTCTTTTTTATCCATTTCTAGACAAAGATGGAAGTTTGGGACTTGAACCGTGGAAAATTGGTGTCATATCAGCAGCTGTTTTCCTGGTAACAGAGGTTGTGGTGCTGATTATTTATTGCTTCATATGTAGAAAAAGAAGGTATGGTTTTCCTTTTCATTCTTAACAATACTTTAAATAAAAGCTTTACATAGACACATATGTATATAAGAACTATAGTAGCTAAGCCAAACATATACTTTTGGATGGTGAGTTAGTATCAATATCAGTCTTGTAGAACTACAAGTGCCAGCATGCCCTGGCATCCAGAGCCCACTGGTACCTGTTGTGCACTTGCAATGAATGCTGTAAAATAAAAACACAGACACAGTGAGAAATACTTTATTAAAAAAAAATCCCCACAGATACCCTAATTTACCACTTTATTGCTCACCTAAGACAGGAGGGATCCAGTTTTTTCTTCCAGGTGAGCGTAGAATTCATTTGGGAAAAAATAAAATATGAATAATGACAATGTACTCCTTGCAGAGCTGCAGCACTAAACAATCATTATAGCCGCTCTGTATTTTTTAGCAGTGGTTACACCCCATTGTACATTAAAAATAAAATGTATCCCATCCCAAAAGTGTTCCCAGTACCAGTGCTCACAGTCTGGGGGGTAAATGTATTAAAGTCCGGTTTTTTCAACTCGCCGATTTCCACCGAGTTGACAGCTAAAATTTAAAGTGGTGCTGCCTTGTAAAGAGAAACTTGCCTTTAAAAGGCAGCGCCACTTTAAATTTTAGCTGTCAACTCGCCGATTTCCGGCGAGTTGAAAAAACTGGACTTTAATACTTTTACCCCTGGGTGTTAGTAACAATTAATTACATTGGCTACGATGTAATTAATTTACATAGTCAATGAATATATTGGTTAGATGGGGTATAATCAGGGGTGTATTGGGCATAAGCCTTAGCTGAACTTTTCCCGAAAGGCTGGTGATCAGGAGCCCACTTAATGTCTTTTTGAATTTTCCTTTCCTTTTTTTTCATTTATCCATTCACTGGCCAGTGAATGTTTGTGGGGGGATGTTTGTGGGTGGTACACTGTCACTGGATATAGTTTTTAATCTTATTTTAAAAATGTAAAAAAACTCTGGATGCTCCTCTCTTTGTAGTGGCCGTGTAGCCTATTGCTGCAACACACGGCCCCAACCATCTCTCTGGCGGCCCCTCCCAACAAGCTGTGGAAAGTTCACTTTAATCAGCACTATTGCTCCACTGTGTTTCAGCAGCCACAGGAGCAGATGAATTGGATTAGCAGCAGGAAAGTGGTGGTGAAGGGAGGAATATGATCAGCAACAGGTCGGTGCGGGTGGGGAAGGAGAGGTGTCAAGAAGAATATGTATAAATGAGAAAAGTAACTACTGTTCATAAGGGGGTTATTTATAGTTATTGGAATTGAGTATGAGGGTGAGGGGGTTAATGTGCTTAATGGAGCCCTAATGGAGTTAATTATAATGAAAGGTTTCTTTTGATGAGACTGATGGAGGTAATGAGGGAGGTAATGTATATGAATGAAGGTAATTGATAATGTAGGGGTTAATTAATAATGGGAATAAAGGAGTTATTATAATTGGGTTACTGATGTTGAAAGGGGTTGTTATAATGCAGAGTTAATGATTTTGAGGATGGGATAATTAATGACGATGGGACTGATATTGTGTGGCAGTCAAAAAATGCTCTTTGCAACAATGCTTTCTGTATTGTATGGCGGTCACTAGCATGCTCTCTGTATTGTATGGCGGTCACTAGCATGCTTTCTGCATTGTATGGCGGTCACTAGCATGCTTTCTGTATTGTATGGTTATCATTAGCATGCTTTCTGTATTGTATGGAGCTCCCTAGGATCCAGTTTGTATTGAATAGCAGTCACTAGCATGCAGGGGCGGGCTGGGCCTGGGGACAGGGGGGCACATGTCCCCCGGGCCGGACTAAAAAAACCTATTTGGTGGCTGGCCCCTCCTCCGGGACCAGCCACCTTCTCGTTATGCCGCAGCTCCAACGAACAGCCTCCCTCCCTTCCACTAATGGTTTGACTGTTTGCTGTGACATGGGACGCGCACCACGTGATAGGTGCCATCCCATGTCAGAAGACTGCAGAGCGCGGCGCGGATTGAACAAGGTAAGTGCGGGGTGTGTGTGTGTTTCTTTGTGTCAGTCAGTGTCAGTATATTGTGTGTGTGTGTGTGTGTGTCAGTGTCTGCATATTGTGTGTGTGTCAGTGTCCGCATATTGTGTGTGTGTCATTGTCAGCCAGCATATTGTGTGTGTGTCAGAGCCAGTGTGTGTGTGTGTGTGTGTGTGTGTCAGCCAGCATATTGTGTGTGTGTGTGTGTGTGTGTGTGTGTGTCAGCCAGCATATTGTGTGTCAGCGTCAGCAAGCATATTGTGTGTGTGTGTGTCAGCCAGCATATTGTGTGTGTGTGTGTGTGTGTGTGTGTCAGCCAGCATATTGTGTGTCAGCGTCAGCCAGCATATTGTATGTGTGTGTCAGCCAGCATATTGTGTGTGTGTGTGTGTGTGTGTGTGTGTGTGTCAGACAGCATATTATGTATATATATAAGTATCGGGTCAATATATTGTGTGTGTGAGGGGCCAATATATTGTGTGAGTGAGGAGCCAATATATTGTGTGAGTGAGGGGCCAGTATATTGTGTGTGTGTGAGTGAGGGGCAAAAATATTGAGTGAGGGGCCAATATATTGTGTGTGTGAGTAAGGGGCAAATATATTGTGGGTGTGAGAGAGGGGCCAGTAAATGAATGCAGTGTGTGTTTGTGGGTGGGGGGTGGCAGTAAATGAATGTAGTGTGAATGTAGTGGGGGGGCTGTAAATTAATGTAGTGTGTGTGGGGGAGGCAGTAAATGAATGTAGCTAGTGTGTGTGGGGAGGTTCTTAATATAATGTAGGAGGTAGGCTATTAATTTAATTGTGGAGTGCAGGTGGGGACTAATTATTGGGTGCTATTTTATTTGTGGGGTGATGTGGGGCAATTTAATTTAATAGTGGGGCCTATGAATTTATAATGGGGTAATTAGACCTTTTATTTAATGCTGGGGTGGATTGGGAGCTATTTATTGATTGTGGGGCTGTTTGGGGAAAATGAGGTCTATTTATTAAATGTGATTATGTATTTTTAATGCCTGTGATTGTTGTGGGAAATGGTAATATTTGTTTAATGTAATTTCTATTTAAATTATTGCTGAGTCTCTTTGGAGGTAGGGAATAGGTTTATATATTAATTGTGTGCGCTATCTAATGTCAGGGTTGGTTGGAGGGAAATAGATCTATTTAGCAAATGTGAATATTATTATAATGTTGTGGCTGGAGGTAGGCCTAATTATAAAATGTGGGTGCTATTGATTTAACACTGGGACTAGTTGGAGTTTTCTAAATTTTATATACCCATTTTTTTCCAAATAGGGCCTCCAATATTCCAGGATCCAGACAACCAGCAAATGAGCTAAAGTAATCAGCAGCCACGAGTGGTGACAGTGACAAGAACAGGTAGGAGGGAGCAGGACAGTCTGCCAACTGTCCTGAATCTGGTGGGACAGTCCCGAATTTGGGTGACTGTTTCATTTAGGACAGTTGGGATGTATGTCCCGCTTCACCGTGTACTGCTCGTGAAGGCAGAACTGTGTGCACCTAACAGTAGTGCACACAGTTTTGCCTGTGTATGTGTCTAAAATGATAACCATGCTACATCATAGGGGGTCACCCTGTCTAAGTGCCCAGGCCCCCCAGAGCCTTAATCCAGCTCTGGGCCTGGGCATAAAAATATATATATGGATTAAGCAACACTAAAATAGTCTCTCTTTATATAGATAAATATATATTGTACCAAAAACCACCCTTTAAGGATGGGCCCCTACTTATGGGCCAGTGCTGTGTGCTTGCCCCCCGGGCCAAAGTCTGCCAGCCCTCCCCTGCTAGCATGCTCTCTGTATTACATATATATATATATATATATATATATATCACTAACACTGGCCAGCAATGTAACACTTGCTTTGTCTTGCAATACATTTTTCATGACGTACTTTTGTTTGATTCAAACAGAAACAGCATTTGTTGAACTGCTGATGCTAGTGTTTTACAGTAAAATCGGTTAACCTCTATGATCGGGACATCCCAAAGTTTTGCATATAGGAAGGCAGAGGCAATAAGAAATCAATTTTGCCCACAGGTCTCTCTGTATGGTATGGTATAACTCAGACCTGAGGGAGAGAGAGTGAGGCAGAAATAGAAAAGCCAACCACAGACCACTCGCTAGGGCTAAGGCCATTTGGTAGTGATACATTCACTCTAACTAAAAAGCTGTTTACTATCTGTGAGACAAATGCACATCCATTATTCATAAACATTGTTATTTCTTGCACTGGTTGGGGGCATTTGTGACAAGGAATTTGGACAGTGTGGGCCTTTGTGACATGGGATTGGTAGGCTAGAGGGCATATGTGAAAATGAAATGAAGAGAAGAAACTGAGTCAGCGAGCAGACTATACTTAATATGCAAATTAACATTTTCAACAGTTGTTTTACAATTAATTATTGGACCTGGATGTAAAGCTATATTCTGATAATATAATACTATATATCACAGCATTATTATTGCAGAGTTTTTATGACACAGTGACAATGTGGAATAATCACAATATATTGTGGTTGGGCACAGTGTTGTTGGCCTGTCATTCAGGACTGGTGCAAGGATTCTGGGCGCCAGTGCTTCAAAATGTCACGATGATGGCAGGTCTCAGGAAAGAACCACTTGGCTGGTGAAGCTATCAGAGATACACCACATGGTTTAGCCCTGAGTGGACTGGTCATGAGGTACAAGCTGAAGTCAAAGAATTGTAGAAGGTAGAATAGTGATGGACGAAGCCAAAGTCAAGGGATTGGAAAAGGTAGAGTAGTGGAGGAAGAAGCAGAGATTGAAGAATTGGGGAAGGTAGAATTGTGATGTACAGTCAAACAAAACAAGTCTTCTTCAAAGCACAAACAAAACAAAGAAATCCAAAATAAAACATTGCTCCTGAAAAGGTTTGGTAGAACCGAGGGACTTTATTAAGGCTACAAACAAGTGAGATAAATTGGTCTGAGTGACTTGAACGTTTCACTGATGGGCTGATTGCAGAATTGTAGAATAAAGAAAGCTGTGCAGTAGTGCAGGTGAGGTCACTAGCTAGATTGCTGTTCCAAGCAAAGTGCTGATTACAGGAGCTGAGAGAGGGTATTTGTAGCTTTCATTGTGAACTGTTTTCTGACAGCTGTCATATGGAGCTGGTGTTGTGGATCCTCACACAACCTACTTCCACCCCACACCCAATACTCACACATTCGACTTTTGTAAAATAAAAAAGTGATAACTCTTACCTTCCCATAGCAGGCAGCTAAGGCTGCAGTCCCAATGCACTGATGTCTGATTGAGAACGCTGTCCAAAGGGCAAACACAGGATTTTTAGAAGGAGTGTTTCCAAAGGCTAGATATTGAAACACAGCAAAAAAAATTGAAAAACTTGTGACAAAAAGCCAGCAACAACTTCATTCCTCTCCCCACATATTACACCAATACCACCCCTACCATTCTCCCCAGACATTACACCAATACAATCCCACGCCTGCCATACACAATACACCAATAGCACCTCCACTCCTCTCCCCAAATATTACACCAATACCACATATATTAGAGGAGCTGGCTTTAGCCTGGTGCAGGCACACAGCACTGGCCCTTGATAACTCCCAAACCCTCTTAATTAACCCCCTTATAATAATCAGTAAGCTCCTCATCGATCCCCTCATCCTCAGTCATTAACCTCCTCAAAATTATTAAATCTTTCATCATCTTCATTATAACCTCTTCATCAATATCAACCTCTCCATCATCAATTAGCCCCCAACATTACAGATGAACCCCCTTATAAACATTAACTCCAAAATCATTCCCCTCATATTAATTAGCCCCTCCTTATAATCATTAAATCATTACTAAACTGAGAGTTTGAAAAAGTGGAGTTGTTTCCTATAGCAACCAATCAGATTCTAGCTGTCATTTTATAGAAATCACTAAATAAATGAAAGCTAGAATCTGATTGATTGCAATAGGCAACATTTTCACTTTTTCAAATCCCCTTAAGTATTTAACCCCAACATCATTAATCCCATTTATATTCAGTAACCCCCTTAATCTTTACCTCCCTCAGCCTCCTCAAAAGTACCCCCTCAACCACATAATAAACTTCCAATTATCATGCCTCAACATTAACTTCCCACCAATTATATTGATTACATTGATTATATTGATCCCCGTTTACCTGTTGCTTCATCATCATCATCATCACCATTTATTTATATAGCGCCACTGATTCCGCAGCGCTGTACAGAGAACTCATTCACATCAGTCCCTGCTCCATTGGAGCTTACTATCTAAATTCCCTAACATACACACACAGACAGAGAGAAAGAGACTAGGGTCAATTTTTGATAGCAGCCAATTAACCTACTAGTATGTTTTTGGAGTGTGGGAGGAAACCGGAGCACCCGGAGGAAACCCACACACACACAGGGAGAACATATAAACTACACACAGATAAGGCCATGGTCGAGAATTGAACTTATGACCCCAGCGCTGTGAGGCAGAAGTGCTAACCACTGTTGCTTGTCAGTTATCCCTGTATTAACAAGATGGGAACGAATCTCATGTCAGTTCCCTTCTGATGTTCTTCTGTTTCTACATTAACACAGCACACCCTTTAGTCCAGAGCAGGGGGAGGTCCCACAGTTGCCTCTCAGAGCGAGTAACCAGCAGAGGGAAATTAGAGGCTGTGTATGGCTCAGCCCCTACCTTGATAAAACAGTGATTGAATGATGAATGATGGGTCTTTTTCTTTCTCTGGGCAGCAGCAGACAACGCAGCCTATGCAAATGCTTGGCGCCAGAACTCATTGGTGCCCCCAAAAACCTAAGATTGCCTAATGGTAGCATGGGGCTCGCTGCCATTAATTTGGAATTAACAATAATTTCAATAATAATAATAATAATAATGTTAATAATAACAGTAATTTAAAGCTTTTCTGATCCTCAAAGGATTCTCTTTTAATTTAACATATTTTAGGCAAATGGTTTTTAAATTAGAGGACTGACTTATCTGGAACAATTGTACAACATCAGACTTAAAGCTGCATGTTGTAAAATAAGCAGAGAATGAAAATGTTGGGAATGGGCAAAGATGCCAGATATGAAATATAACTCACACAGACAGTGTCAGGGGATATGCATATACGTGAGCCAGCTAGCCACCGATTCACTCATGCACAATGGAAGTCTGGGCTTTCACTTCCACTAATAACATAATACTAATAAAATACATAGTTTAAAAATAGATAAAAATATTTCAAATAAAAATATTTTGAAATAGCTGATGATTCAAAAAGTTCTTTATTCAAGTAATAAAGCATTTAAAAAAAAAAAAAAAAAAGAAGAGGTGGTTATCGCCATCCTGCGGTCCTTTTTAAATAGGCTTTCCCATTACTTACATGGGTAAGCTGTAAGCTGCGAAAACCAGAGAAACTTATCGCCAGTGGGGTTTACCTCCTGCCATAGCAGAACTGTTGCTGGCCATATGGGAAAACTGCTATCACTAATTTCTTTTCAGATGGTTCTATATTTTATCATTTTTTATTTTATTTTCATAATTTGTTTTGTCGATATTGTCAAAATATTTTTCCCTTTGACTTTTTGCCCTATGATAAATTGACCTGTAAGTGAGGAAATAGTCATAACCATGACTAAACTGCAGGAAGGCACAGTTATGTTATGCACTTTATTATTCCAGGATTCACCTCTGTGTCTCTTCCCATTACTTCCAAAAATATGTATATCTATTTTGAGGTATCTGATTATACATGAACAGAATGAAAAGTAAATTGAAGTCTGTGTAGTCAAAAATGTAAATTAATGGCTAGTGACATTAATGGTTTCTTAAATTAATGTTGCATGAGAATGTCCATGGTGCCTATGGTAGCAAAAGTCTGATACAGAGTAATAAATACTTAATAGCGTAATTAAAATAATCAAAAGTGGTGTTTCTGGATACTTTTTGCCTTGAAATACCATATTGCTGGAACTTTAGAGTTTATCGTCTTCACCAGAACCACATCAAATCCAATCATTCAAATAATCACACCCCATTTTTAACTTATATAAATGTCGATTTTTTATTTTTCCCCCTTTTTACCTGGAATTTTTTTTCTGGTCAGATCAGTTGTTATTTATTGTTTCCTGTAGGAAAATTTATTTCACTGTAGTCACTAAGGAAAGAATTGGCACTAAAGTCACTGGACCAATAGACAACATAGAAAAGAACTTCCATTCAGATGGTACTCTATTGTATACATTTTTACTTTATTTTTTTTGTTTAATCGATGTGGTCAAAACATTTTTCTCATTGGTCTTTGATTTTCAATCTATTTGTTTTTGTTTCTATTTCTGTTTTTTTTAGAAAATGTCCACTAGTTCCTCCTCATTTTTACTTTACCGCAGTTATTTTGATTGGTTTATGCTAACTAAACTAACTTATGAACATTGGTGGAGTCACATAGTTTGTTTGCAGAAAATTATACTGAACATTTTAATGATTTATATCGATAACATCATTTAGGTGATTTAAATGGCAAACAACAACAAAAGCAGAAAATCTTCATAAATAGGGTGTGGCTATGGATAGATGAAGAAGAAATTGTTTACAGGTATTCAGGGCACAAATTTTCAAAAGCATGCAGGTACTTCTAAAAACTTCCTTTTTATTGATATTGAACAACAATGAAGACATTAACATTCAGGCCTTGCCCAATCTATTAAAAAAAACAGTACATCCATTAAAGGTATTAATTAGCTCAAAGCGTTATAACAGCTGTGAGTACTTTAGGTCTATGCAATATTTTTTTGGTGAAAGTCCATAGAGGAAAATGTTATGCTTATTAAGCAGCAGATGCAATCAATTTTACTTCTAGCACAGGATAAATTTATAAATTCACATGTTAGCTTCTTAAAATGCTGATGTGTATCATAAGCATATCCTAAATTCACATGCTGAGCATATTGAGCAAATAAGACATGCTAGATTCCTTTTGAATTTGTTGCAAACAATGTTACAATAACCACTTTTTAAGAGCATTTCACGTCATACTGTGTTAAGCATTAACTAGATAAAGTTAGCAGAATAATTCAGAATACTTTACAATGGCAGCTGGATATTTAAATTCAACAAGCTTAGTGTATAATGAAGTCAATGTTCTGATTTGCCGAATTTAAAGCTGCTAGATTCTCTGTTACCACATTGTTAACTGTACTCAAAATGTGGTTATGGCTTTTCAGTTCCACACAAGAATATAATAAAGTATCTGTGTGTAGTTCAGAAATAAACTAATAAAATAACAACCTAAGTATATTCTATGGCACTGAACCGAGATACCATATCATAGGCAAACCGAGGAGGGGTTTTCTAGTGCCTGGAAACTCCCCTCTAAGCCTGGGGCACTGTATAATTGAGGTGGCTGGATCCTACTGCCACTTCACACGCCTCTGCTTGAAAAGGGAGAGCTGCGTGTACCTAACAGTAGTGCAGGCAGCATTGCCCATGTATATTATAGGGATAGGGAGAGTTGGAGAGCAGCCAAGCACTATCTAAAATTATAACCACGCCCCCATGCATGCTGGCCACGCCCACTGGTGGCATTGTGTGGAAACCCCCCTCTACAAATCCTGCGCTTGCCCCTGCATATGGCAGCTTATAATATTGCCTGGCTACCATTAGGGGAATAAAGGGGTAACGATTGAGGGGGCACAGAAATGAACAGGTTGAAAAAACTCTGATCCAAGTACTTGTTCATTCCCTGCTTCACATTCATCATTTAGGGCTGCCTGTCACACAGTGTGTGACAGGATAATGCCATTGGCATGTATAGTGATATTGTGTTGAAGTGTTGCAAAAGAGATTGATGAAGGATCAAATATCTCCATCAATGGCCCCATCCAAGTCCAGTTATAATTGAGGAAAGTGGCTGCATGGACTAATAGCTTCTTTTTTTTTTTGCCCACGTGATCCCACTCCTCTAAACTAAATGTGCAGCACTGTCTTTTGTTAAAGTACACAGTCTTGGGTGGGCACATGGTCTCACACCCATAGGATGTGTGTGCAGCACTCCAGGGGGCCACAGAAAGCTGTCGCAGCAGACCCTGAAATTGCTCTCAGTTGCCCTGTTCTGAACTCTTTATATTTTCTCAGCTGGGACCCTAACTGTCAGTATTCTATAGTGTGGAAAGCCAATGATCAGTGTAGCACTGTTCTGGGAATCCAGAAGAGACAGTTTTTAATAGAATGTATTAAAATACTTGACAATCAAGAGACTCCAAAAACAGTTTCTAACGTCCAACTTTGGGTCCTGAGACACAGCTTGTGAACCTCTAGTCTAGGGAACATAACCACTACTGCACTTTAAACCATGGGGCAACTGTAAATTTGCACTAGCTATCTAGTTACTTTATTGTCTGAAGTTCCCAAACATGCATGTACTTTTCCCCCATTCTGTGCTAGTATGATTTAACCTTATTAGAGAAGATTGATTACATTTGCTATTTAATGAACAGTTGACTCTGTGGCTATTGCCACAAAGGACTATTTGACAGATGTGTTTACATCTGTTACAATTTATAAAGGCAATTAGGAAAATGAAAGGTTTAATTTACATTGGTTAGCACGTGGGGATCATCTATGACACTTCAGGGTAAGCTTGGGCATGTAGCTTCACTGTACTGTAAAGAGCTGAACGTGTAATTTGCTTGCATGGCACTGTGAAATGAAAATTTGCAAATTACACTGAAATCCTTTCTTAAAAAAACAAAAAAAAACAAAAGGCAATTGGTGGAGGGGGTTCATTTTGTACAATTTCTATATATATATATAGTGGCATTTCCATGAAAAACCATATATATATATATATACTAAAATAAGCAAAAAATACACATACCATACTGTACTATGTGCTGTATGTAAAGCATGAGGGTGCTTTGAAAAAGTAAAATAAATGCCTGGTTTTGAGAGTGAATTTTGTTTTTACATATGATATTTTTTTATTTTTATTTTTTATATATATATATTTTGGGTCTACCAAGTAATTTTGCAAATTGTGCCTGGTTCGGATGATGTTGGCAGATAAAAAAACTGTCCCCATGTAAAATCAGACCAAATACTGTAAGAAAGCGAAATGGTGCCATTCACATTGCAATGTCAACATTACAGGACAATAACCTTATAAAACTAGTATGCAGACACATTTGCATTCTTTTTGGTTTTAAATAAGGAGAACAAAAGTAATTACAGCAAGACGAATGGTTACAGATTATGAAAATACAGTTCATGATCATAGAGCCAGAAAATCAACCTTGCTTTTAATGTCTGTTTTTCACTAAATTACAACACAGTCTGTGTGGTTGTAGATTATTGGAATATACTTGTGTCCTTTGTTAGAGTTAACAGTAAACTGTGCTAAAGCCTGAAATATGCACCATGATTGTCACAATGCATGGATGAGAACTTTGGATCCACTGAGTCTGTCTAGATTGACAGTACTCTTACCCAAAGGTGCGGAATTGAACGGGGCAGGTTGTCTGCATCAGAGACCTCCGCAAGGAGTAATGTGGACTTTGCTGCCACTGTCCAGCAGATCTCAGGCCTCTTGGTGAGTACTAGAGAAAGCCCGCTAGGAGACTAGAGCGCAGGTAACAGAAAGCAAAAGGTCAAAGTAAAAGCAAGTGGAGACGCATTGGATTAACGGAAGGTTATGAATGGTAACAGCCAACAGAGAGGAATCCCAAGGCAAAGGCTTGTACATGAGGGGTTGAAGACAGCACAGCAATGAGTCACTGGAACAGTGAGTTGAGCCAAATAGCAGAGATGTACAGCAGAGAGAGTATCACTGGACAACAGACTGAGCATGAGAAGGTGACACTGAACAGCACAACGAAGAGGCATTGGAATAGTGAGTTGAGCCAAACAACGGAGATGCACTGCAGAGAGGGTATTGCTGAACAACAAGCTGAGCATGAGGAGGTGACACTGAACAGCACAGCGCAGAGGAGAACAGGAGCCATGTCTTGCACTTAAGCAGATATGAGCACAAAGAACAGGCAACTGATTCCTATGTCAGATGCCTTAAATACACTGGGGAGGAGAAAGGACCAATCAAGACAGACAGACAGGATATAAGAAGAAGATTGCGGGCACCATCACAGGAAGCTCCCTGCGTGGAGCAGGTAAGTGCGCCGGGACCAGCGTGTGAAAATGATAAACCATGTTGAGATGTCGGGGGTGCAAATTAATTTGTTTGCATGCAGGAAAATACTATTGCTTTTACATGTAGCACAATACTGGGCAACTTTATTTTCACAAAGAACTTTAGAGCTATCTTAAATCTCTCAATCTGTCTGCACATTGTACATTTGTCCTTCCTGCAGCAACATGGTTTTGACAAGATGCTTCTAGCTGGATTTACTAATGAGGCCCTGTATCCTCACAGAGCCAGAAAGCTGTCTGTCTGTTTATAAGACTTCAATGCAATATTTTTCATTGTAAAATTACAATATATACTCTGTGACCACTTTATTAGATACACCTGTACACCTGCATACTAATGCAAATATCTAATCTGCCACTTATGTGGCAACAACCCAATGCATAAAAACGTGCAGACATGAGCTTCAGTTGTTCTTCTGACAAAACATCAGAATTGGGAAGAAATTGGATCTAAATTACTTTGACCCAGGAATGATTGTTGATGTCGGGGTAGATTGAGTACCTAAGAAACTGCTGATCTTCTGAGATTTGTATGTAGGACAGTCTCTAATGTTTACAAAGAATGGTGCACAAAACAAAAAACATCCAGTGAGCACAGGGCCGGATTAGCCATAGGGCTAACTGGGCTACAGCCCAGGGGCCTATGGCATCCAGGGGGTCCTTGAAAGTGCTCAGCAGCAGTATTGATCGGTCGGGGGTGGGGGCGCCCCCGGCGCGATCAGTGCTGCTGAGCACTTTCACTGCGGTCCTTCTCCGGCGCGCTGTAGTCTCCTTACTGAGGAGATCTTGTGAGTCTCACTCTCACGAGATCTCCTCAGTAAAGAGTGTACAGCGCACCGGAGAAGGAGGTAAGTGCTGGGGGGGGGGGGCAGCTCGGATCATGTGGGGGGGGGAGCCCTCACGGGGGAATGGAGGCCCCCTTAGCCCAGGGGCCTCCATTCCCTTAATCCGGCCCTGGGTGAGCATCAGTTTTGTGGGCAAACAATTCTCTGTTAATGAGAGAGGTCAGAGGAGAATAACTGAAATAACCATGCATTACAATAGTGGTATAAAGAACAACATCTCTGAATACACAAAATACACCTTGAAGTGGATAGACTACAGCAGCAGAAGACCACACACAGTTCCACTCCTGTCAGCTAAGAACAGGCTGAAGGCACAAGTTCAAAAAAAACATGACAGCTGAAGATTGGAAAAACGTTACGTGGTCGGATGAATCCCGATTCCTGCTGCAACATGAAGATCATAGGATCAGAATTTGGTGAAAACAACTTGGATCTATAGATCCATCCTGTCTTGGTGTCAGATTTGAACAGCAAATCTGAGACACAATAATGAAAGACAGTCCCTTACAGATCAGTTAAACCAGAGAGGGAGAAAGATGACACTGACAGGACTTCCTGATGAAACTTCTGTGTTTACTAGTACATCATTCACTCAATTACTGTATTTACACATTTTAAGATTGAATTCACAAATTGGTAAAAAAAAAAAATATGTAAAAAAATTGCTCAACTGCAATTATCCTAACAAAACTGTGTTAGCTTTTCATCTGCTGTGCATGCAGCTTCTTACTTAGAACTGGTATGCAGTTCAGGTGTGTCTCTCAGATTGGTTATTGAAGGGATGCACATTATCACTGGCAATGAGTGCAGCACCGGTGAGAACTTATAGTGTTACATACTGTTAGGAATGTACTTACCTGTCTGCGGAGATTGCTCCGAGGCGTCGTGCTTCCGGGTAGCGCGGTTGCGGTCACATGATCCGGGAGGCGGGGAATTCAAACCTCGCTCCAACTTATGCCTCACTCTGACATACTCCTGTGTCAGAGAAACAAATTCTCTTGGCGTCTGGCTGTTTCCTTGTTCCTGTGCTTCCCCTGTGCATCTCGCTGTGTTTCTCTACTGATTTCCTGGCACATTCGACCCAGCTCTGCTATACTGACCATTCTCCTGCTGACTCCCTGGCACATCCAAACCGGCTGATTCTCTGTGTACCGACCCGTCTACGGCTCCTGACTCTATACGTGGTAGCTTTCTTGTACTTCTGTTCTGGAGTCTCTCAAGGTACCTCAGGTCCTCCACATCTATGCAGACATCCACTGCTAATTACCCTGCCTGGCATTCCCCCTGACTCTGTTCGTTGAACCATCCATCCTCCACTACTCTGCTATTACGTCGGTGGGCTAACCTAGGGGTGGCAGTTCTTGGAGAAGACCAGGGGGGGGTCCGTTAGACTCCGCGCCCTGTGAAGGCCGGTGTTAATACCGACTGATAGTCGTCTCCCGGAGACGTAACACATACTAGTCTCCTGATTCCTGAATCTGTGTTCTGCACGTTTCTGAACATGCATCAATATTTCCTGATTCTGCATTTGTTTGTCTCCTGGTTCCTGATACCTGGCTTTGCATCTGCATGCTATTCATATAGCCCTCCACAGTATCACTAGGCATGGACTGCAGTAATTATCTTTTACTCAGACTATGTGGCTTCACAGTGATCGATGGACTCTGTGCATAGTGCCTGTGATGGGAATGTCACATTTGGCATAGTAGTGTGTATATATTTTTTCTATTCATTCAGTCAAAATAGGAATACTGTATATTTACATATTTTAATATCATTTTATGTAGAAGGGTAAATGAAAACCCCATTATTAAATAAAATCAGATCTATCAGTTGCACAGCTGATTGCCAGACATAACTCAAGTAATGGGCAAAAAGTAAAAGAACACTTGCTTGTTTACCTACTTTGCATTTCTAAAATGTGATTGACAATCAGCGTAGTTAAATAATTGTGTAATGTGCTAATTAACTGACATACTCAGCCTATTTTTTTAATTCAGTACTCGTTTATTTTTTTCTAAGCAGAAATAATATAGCCCTGAACTGTGAGCAAGACAGTGAAGCTGGTGAAACTATACATGTGGAATCAAATGACAATACAGAAATGGGTGAGGAAGGAACAAATAATGGGTGAGTGAGAAAATAAACCTGATATAACTCATTATGTTGGGTAAGCTATGATCACCTCTCATTAACCTGTGAAACATTAGATAACTGTAACCGAGCCCCGATGAGGCCTAGTTTTATGCTTGTCCGTGTATTTCACCTACTTCCTCAACCCCTTTTCTACTAAGCGGTTTCTTCACCAAATGTCCCCCTATTTACCCTGTTCCAGGAGTGTGCCAGCTACCCATCTAACATGGTCCCCTACACCAAGTGGTTGAAGTATTACCTTCATAATATTATGAATATTATGGCCCTGAAAATCTTATCCATCAATGTATACAGTTTAAACTCCCTTTTGCCATTTAAATTCAATAAATAACTCACCATTTTCTTTGTAGACTGTAAGATGGAAAGAGTAGAAATAGTTTTCATGCAAGAAACACACCTCCCAGGGCCTCACATCTTGCTGAAAATTGTTAGAAAGGAGGTTCAAATTTTAATGAACAGAAATCTTCCTTTTTCCCCACTACATTCGGTGACTGACCCAGACAGATGATACTTGAGAGTTATAGGCACTATATGATCAGAGATACGGGGTAGAGGCTGATGTGAGTGAGTTCTCTGTAGAGCGCTGTGGAGTTAGTGGCGCTATATAAATAACTGGTGATGATGATGATGATGAGCTAATAATGATAATGTTTGCTTCTCTTCCAAATCAGCATCACTCACATTTCCTCATTAAGTTGCTTAATCGTATTGGGCAAGTTGCAAAAGGCCATTTTAAACTGGAAGGTAATTTTAATTTAACGCTAGATCCAAAAGTGGAAAAATCTCAGTCCACACCCTCTCAGGATATTCAGTTTCCCTCCAAGGAATCTAAAACCCAGACTCCTTAAATTAACTTTTTTGCCATGTAGTATGACATTTGGTTACGTATTCAATTAGATGGGTGATGACTGCTGCAACTTTCAAATGACCATCAGCAGCAGCAGCTATTTAAATAGCACCACTAATTCTGCAGTGCTGTACAGAGAACTCACTCACATGACTCCCTGCCCCATTGGAGCTTACAGTCTAAATTCTCTAACATGAACACACACAGAGAAAGACTAGGGCCATTTTGATAGCAGCCAAATAACCTACTAGTATGTTTTTGGAGTGTGGGACGAAACCGGAGCACCCGGAGGAAACCCATGCAAACACGAGAAGAACATAACAACTCCACACAGATAAGGTTATGGTCAGGAATTGAACTCATGACCCCAGTGCTGTGAGGCAGAAGTGCTAACAACTAAACCACCAAGCTGATCATCACAAGTGTTTTTTCTTTTATATAGAAAGCCAGGACATCCAGGCTACACAAACTATCCCATATTTTCTTTTGTGTACCAAATAAGTAAGTAAGGCAGTTTTGGAAAGCTGTTTCCATTAATCCGATAATTCCAGATAGATGCATTCAAATCTGAATTCTTGGAAAATATGTACTCCAAGGTAAATAATTATGATGGCAAATACCAAATCTATCCTGGGGCAATCAGAGCCAATGCAGCACAAATCCCACTATATTCCTCTGTTGATATATGTAGAGTTAAAATAAATATGAATTGACATGGTTGAGGCATAATTAAACATTAAAATAATTAATATGACTGTCAATTAAGGATTTCTCTGCAGAGGAATTTGGTCAGTAAGCTCAGTAGGAGACTAGCTAGGATAAATGCATCACAGGGCTAAACAGATGTTCTCAGGAAACCAGAATTAGCACATGCATTTCAAAAACCTGCTTTATTCTCATAATCCAGTTTCCTTCCTGTCATCAATATAAGATAACTATATTATTTAGGATTTTTGTGTATTAGAAGATGTTAATACTTTCAATTAGACTCGGGGTAGTCACAGGCAGCTTCAGAGAGCACAAGCTGCCTAAATATTTATGTAAAAATATAAAACATCAAAACAATCTTCATATTTCATGAATTAAGAGATATTGGTGCCATTCTAAACTCAGGTACAGAAACTACATATGTATTGTTATAGAGAGGGGGCCTAATAATGTAATTTTGATGTGCAATTTTCAGGACATTTTGACATGTTTATTGAACAAGGAATTATGTTTCAGTAATGTGTCAGAGAAAAGATATGGCAGGTATCATAATTTTAGACTATTTCTGAAAAAGACAATGATTTACACCCAGGTGTGAATTTCCTTCTCATATTAGCATTTATGTTTCCCTTCTGAGTGACCGTTCAGGGAAACATGGTTTAAAACTTCTTGTATGTTATGGTAAATTGTCAGTTTTGGGACCTTAATCCATTTGAGAAACTATCCACTTTACCCCTACCTTGTCTTAGACTATAAGATATACAGAACTGTCCTATTTCTGTATTTCTATCCCATTATTTTCTAATTGTATTGCATTTATTTTGTATGTTACGTTATTATGTTTTTTATTATATCCAAAGCCCTGTATCTTATTATAGTAAATCTAAAATGTAATAAGTTTGTCCTTGTTATTCTAACAATTACATAAGCATTTTAAGAAGAGAAGTATTACATTTCCATATACAATGATTTGAAATGCTAATCCTTTGAATGCTGGTGTGTGAATTGTTAAGTCTTTGCCTAAAAAAGGGCACAGTGTGTGCCAGCATGTGCATTTTTTGTAACAAAGTTTTTTTTAGTGTATTATTGTCCTAATACAATAGGTGTTGGCAGGTGTGTATGGATGTGAAATACCTGCTTTTGGGGGGGAGAGTCAGCTATATATGTAACCTGTGTGATAGGTGAATGCTAGATTGAGTGTTGAAATCCTGTTTAACCCTTTGCAGTAACATCCAAGTCTCATGGTGAGTGCGTTCATGACAATATAAATTACACCCAATGGAGAAATCAAACATTGAGGGTCTACCTCTCTGGAATAGATTTCAGATATTCTGCTAATAGTTTCCTTCAAATACTTTCTCTTCCATTTTCTGAGAAATACTACATTGTAATATTTATTATGTATTTACTGAATATGAAAAATTGTGTGTATGATATGTACTCGTATAGTGAATATGTTTGCAGAAGTGGAACTTAATTTTTAACTTAAAATAGGTCTGAAACTAAGAAAATGTCAATATTTCTTTTTATTTAAGGTAATATTTCCTATTGTTTTGTGTTTAGGGTACCCAGTCAAAATGTAATGGATTATGCCAAAACTATTGAGCCGCAAAGAACTGGAAAACAGGGGATAATTTCGGACAATAAATTCACAGACGTTTAAATATGAAGAACATAACAGATAATAGATAACCTCAACATAGCAGATATTGTTGCACTTTTTTTAATTAAAATTTTTCTTAATTTATGTTCATTTTGTTAACCTACTAATATATATATATTTATACTAAATGTCATAACTTTCTTAGCTAAAGAGCTGATGATACTACCTCTAGCACATTTGACAAAATAGCCCACTACACACTTAAAAAATTAAAAAGTGAATTTTTTTTATAAACAAAAAAAAGCCACTGATGAATAGTCATAGGTTTCATAAAAGCAAGATAGACTAATTATAAATTGATAAGGTAATTAATACATTAATATGACGTAAATTCATGTTTCGATCATCAGGGAAGGACATTTTTTTAAACAAATGTTGTGGACCAGACAGTCTATTTTGACGGCTGAAAGGGATCCCTGAGCATTTGCGGCTTAAGGACACATAGGAGTTCCTGAATGCTATGGTTTTCCAGCTAGAAAAGTACAGGTCTATAAGGTTCGTAAAGAGTACATACATAAACCAATAACAATCACTTTTTATATATTTGTGGCGAAAAGTACTGTTCAGCCACAATATATTTAATATGCATTGAACTGCACCTTACTATTACAGAATCATGGTACATAGCCCTTACATCATATAGACGCTATGCCTGATTCCTAACAACAAACAGGCAGGTCAGACAGGATGCTGGTCAAATTTAGTTAGTTATAAACAGTTCAGTAAATTTGCTTACAGTTTAGTAATTGTTGATCATTTGTGTCCTCTCTATCATTTGTCACAGCAGCTACATATTTCACTTTGTTAACCATTGTTAAAAGCAGCAAAAGTGAAATTAAACTAATACCTTTTATAGGCTAATAGGAGAGATTTTAATTGCAGGCTCTGAATACTTTTTAGGTTTCTTAGGCTTAGTGTATTCAAGAAACTGAAACTTTAATACACATAAAAGTACATTGCTGGTAAAATCTTCCTTACTGGCAAAGTTATGACAACTAGCTTTTGTTTACAGACACATTACTGAGCTATATCAATGTTTGTCCACAACTGTCAAGTAATATTTAGAGAAAAAGAAGCTGCGTGAATTATAAGTGTGAAATCAACTATTTTCACTCACTTTTATGTTTTCTTACATAAGGGTGAAAATTTGAATTAATTTTTGCTGATGCTTGGTAAATTTAGAACCATGCAGATGAAACAATTAGTGTCCTGGCATCTGTGAAATATAAACTTGCACAATGATTAATGCAAAGCTATTAATCAGTGGATTTCTTATTTGACAAAGTTTCTTTTAAAGTACATTTTCTGATCTGTTTAGTAGAAAGCAGATCTTGAGTTACAAGTAGATGACACTGTGCTTAAATTACATTTATAATTGCAAATACAATTTCTGTCTCTGTCTAGGCCCCACTTCATAATACTTTTCATAGATTTAAAATAACAGTGCATTTTAAATGTAGAATATTACTGGTTGTTAACCTAGGAACAGGAATCAGAGTACCAGAGAGGTTTAGTTCTCAGAATTGATATGTACTTGGCATGGGACCCCAACAGTTATGCTAAATAGAAGGATGTCAGCTAAAAATGTTTATCCTTTAAAAATCTGTGCAGGTTTATTCACTGGACTAATGCTTGTTCTGTTTCCCCCACATAAAGTCTTACATCCGTCACAGTTCACATGTATAATTACAAAAATCATATTTGGAGAATGGTTCACTTTAATTCCACTTTTTTCATGTTCATTGTTTTATAATACAATTAGTGCCTGGCACAGATTGTTTCAGGCTCATGAAAAACAGTAGCTCAGGCCACCATTACAAAATAGTGTTTTTCTTTAAAACATCTGTAAATTAGAATATCTAGAAATATTGTTTGTAAAGAACTCATATCTACGCTAGAAACAATGATTAATACTAAGCCAACTAAAGCTACTTACAAGTACATTTGTACAATCTTACACATATTTTTTACTTTTTTTCTACAGAAGATGTGAAATGAGTGATGTAACAGATAACTTTATAATATGGCAAATTACACATTTTATTGTCCTCTGAAGAGTGAATTAAAACATGTAACACAATAAATTGTAATATCTGGATGCACAACATAACTTTGAATACTGCTCTCATTGTACATGAAGTGGACAAACACAATTAAATACATAAATGTATCATCTGTGTGTTGTGTGTGTGGTTTTATTATAAATAACATTGTTGCATGCTTGTGATAATATCTTGACTATATGATGTGTTCATAACATTCTATTATATTTATAAATAATGTGCTCAGGAAATGAGTGGTAAATATTGGTGCTTACTTGTGTCCCTACGTGAACATGGGGAGAAGATACAAACTTCACACAGATTGCATTATGAATTGCAATCACACTCATGGCACTGCGAGTTATAGCATACATATGTGAGTCTGCAATAGCTGGGTGCATGTTCTGCCAATGCACTCTATAGAAATGAGACTATGAGATATCCTAAAACAAGAAAAGGACTGAAAACTATCCTATACTGAATTGAGATCAGTTGAGGTATAGAGGGGTTGTGATCATGTACTATAAACAAGTAACGAATCCTCAGCATCATCCCATTATAATAATAAACATTTTGAAAAGCCTACATCTGCATGCTTGTTAAGTCCACATATTATCTGCTAAGCTGGCTAACTGCATGGTTTTTATTTCTCTGGGGATATTATGAGGGTTAATTGTTGTTTCTGTTGTATGTAGTCACACCCTTCCACCACCCCTACTTGATAGAACACAAGCCTATAGAGTTTGTGAGCACATGCCTTGTTTTTTGGCAGAGACCAACTTGGTTTATAGTTAGACCTCACAATTAAGCAGTGAAAAGTTTATGCCTACTTAGGCCCTCACATATACATGAGTGAATGGACAATGCAAATCTTCAAAGATAGCACTTCCCTAGCCAGATATTTATTTCCCAAACAATCACTTGTTGACGAGTAATCAAATTCTAGACAATAATTCACAGTACAGGGAGAAAATATAGTGTAGTTTATTTTAACACTTACATATCCTCCACCCAAAAGTACATTAAAGTCCAAAGAATGAAGATTTCTTATATAGAAACAGATGTTCAATTCTAATGGTGTAGATGTCACTTCAAACCAATCAACCACGTGATGATGAATTGGGGGAAACCCCTTGTATATTAAGCTCACTCAAAAACCTCTTGTACTGTATCATTGTACTCTATAATGATCTCCACATATGGCTCCCAACATGGAGATGTAAACAAAAACATAAAAAAATATCTATGCATTAACATTTATTACACCATTATAGAATATGTAAATAAACACACTCATGAATAAAACTTGTTTTGAAAAATAAAGTTCATCTACATAAATATAGGGTGTATAGAAATGTGATAACATAATGTTTATAGAATTTGTAAGACAGTGTATCTTCTGTAATAACACACATCAATCATTCAAAGTAAATGAAATAGAAAGATAAATCTCTAGCTGTATCATAAAATATAAAATGTAGATACATTACAATGAAAATTAAAGTACATATACCTTATAAGGGTTTAAAGCATATAAAAAAAAATCAAACTCCAGGCGAAGTTGTGATAAAGTGAGGCATACAGCAGTCTCAATATGGAGAGAGAAAAGGAAAAAAAAAACAAGGCAGCAAGGCATAATGATGTCTATTAGGTAATGTACCCCAAGGATGAGGGGAACCAACGTCTTGAAGTTTGAAACATATCGCTTGTGTCTATTACTTTCTCAAGAGCAATAGAGGGAGATATTGTGGGTGACATATTGAGACTGAACATCTTTGAAATTCCATAAAAATCACATAACCATCTTCAAGTACTAGGCCACTAGATACACTTATAATGTTTTCTTGTGTGGACGATCTGTTTTCGTGTTTTACCCTATGTTAAATATGTTAATTGTGTTACCTGTACTCCATTGCAAATATTTTTCTTTGCATTGTCATGCCTGTTTGGATGTCTGATTCATATGTTATTTTCCAAACTTTACAAATAAAGAGATTTAAAAAAAAAAAAAGGAATCACATAACCGGCAGACCAGTCGAAATATTAAGGATGAGCTCACAGGGTTTCAAACTCCACATAACATGTAAATAAAAAAAACAGTTGATATAAATGAATATACAAATAAAGGTACACTGGTGTAGTGACAACAAATACAATAAAAAAAAATCACAAGCACCGCCAAAGAAGCACGCGGTAGCACTTCCTGATGATCAACTAATGATGTAGACTTGGTTAGCAGAACTTGACTAAAATGACGTTCTTCTTGACAGCAGTAATTGTGTACTAACGCTTTTTCACACATGGCCTCTTCGTTTTAAGAATTCAAAATTTAGTTGTTGCAGATGTAATTCATTGAATAGTTACTAACTGGGACGAATGTCATCTTAATCTTCCAAGCCATGATGAATCCTAGGTTCAAATTCTGGAGGTAATTCCCAGATAAACATACTCAGAAAATGTAGGATTTTCCTTTAAATTCCTAGCAGGGAGGCTAGTGCAACTTCACATTAGCGTGTGCGTGTGAGGTAGACATCAGGAGCGTTTGGATAAACTCCTCTAATCATAGTATTCACCTATAGCAACCCCCTTTCCCATAGAGCGCAATATGCTTACTAGTACTCCGTTGCGCCCAGGACTTGATACTGGTAATTGGAGCTTATACCAATCTCTGTTGCTAGCACAGGAAGGTACTGAAGATAGCAACGTATAGTTTCATGAGGCAAGTAGAAAATCTCTTATACAATAAAAATAAAGGGTTCAAACTGCACTAGTTATTATTTTATGTGAAGCAGAGCAGTTATTTTGGTTATTATTAGATATATTAATTAATTTCTATATGGGGTGCCATAGTTCATAACCAATATGTTAACATCTATTATGAAGAAGATAAAAAAAAGTGATGGTTATTTTGACACGATGCACTAGGGAATTTAATAAAATAAACTTTATTGGTATAGATTAAAAACAATTGTAGAATAAAATAAAATATAGTATAACAATTGTAATATATAATCTGTTACTATATATTATTATAGTAATCTATCTCTATTACCAATATCTGCACTCTCTATTTATCAGATTTACCCGTAAATGTAATTAGATACACAGATTTACAATAAAGTTAATATAAGAGACTGTTTCAGATTAGAGTTTAGCACCGTGATGGCATTTTAATTATTATGGCAAATTGGATTCAAGATAATGCTGCCCAATTCGCTCACATTTATGCTAAAGGAGTAAAAGGTTTATAACAAGCAATGTAATTGCTTATTTAAAAGTTTGAGTATGTTGCATAGTGTTATTGCAATTGTGTTGAAAGTTGATTATATTTCTATAGCAAGCAACAAATTATACTTGGCAAAACTGAGGTACAACTAGGTAGCATTTACTAAAATATTTATTGTCTTTTAAAATTATTTTGTAACTTACTCAGATTGCAGTAACACACAGGCAGTACTTAAATCTAGATATTGTATAAGTGAAAATAAAGAAACCTTTTCTGAAGGAACAATACTGTTAATAAGTACCAAATGACTAATGGTAAGGCTATGCAGGTGACTGATAAATGAATGCGAGTGAGGGAATAAGCATATAAAGCTGGTGCCAGCATAAATTACAACATGACTCCGTACTGTGGTTAATTTATTACAAGCTAGACCACTCGTTTCTTTTCTGCCAAATAGAAAATCTCACATGTAGGCAAAAGTGAGTGTCACTAACCAAAATAAGTCCGCTTGGACAGCAGTGACAGACATAGTCCATTAAAACCAATGGGTAGGGATAACAGAGATCTAAGGAAGTTTAGTATCTGAAGGCAGCATCCAAGCAGTTATCAAATGAGGCAATGGTCCAGAATTGCTCAGAATCCAAATCAAGGGTCAGGGCTGTAAGCGGTTTAGAGGTTTTTAGCATCCAAAGCAATATTCAGGGCAAACAGCAGTGCAAAAGTGGTCATTAGCCACAAAAAGTATCAGAGCTGGCACCAAGCAGGCAAGGTCTGGTAAAACCAAATAACAATCCACAGCAGGTACAGGCTGGCATTCCAAAAACAGCATGTCTGTAGCTATAATTGGCAATAACAGACTGAGCTCTGTAAAGTGCAGGGAGCCAATGAGGAAGCACCTGAAGAGATAGGCCTCCGCTAAACACGATTTGCTGCAGTGCAATCATATGATCTAACTGTCCGGAGATATGACAGAGGACATCACTGACCACCATCCCAAGCAGTACTCCACCCTGAGGAGAGCAGAGGGACCCCTAATGGAATGCCTTTTGTAGCCTTTTGGTATGAACAATAATGGAAAGAACACAAGATATTTCTTCCGGACCCTACACCTTCCAATGTTCCAAAAAATGAAGATGACCTCAAATCCATTCAGAGTCTAAAATTTTCTAGACCACATATTCAGGTTGCCCATCAACCGACACCAAAGGAGGTTTAGAAGAGTGCTCTCTAGAAACTTGGATTGAAACACAGGTTTCAATAAGGTGCAGTGAAAGGTTCAATGAGTATATTCTAGGAATACACAGTATGCAGACCACTTCTGTCTTCCACAATGGACCTCCAGAACTGTCTCACTAAAAAACCCGAAGATGGCTGAAACGGCTCCATTTCAGTAATTTTTGGAAAAGATTTTTGCCGGCATACTGATAGCAAAAGGCTACCGACTCCTGTTCTAGAGACTGGTTGTCTTATTCTCCTTAACCAGTGGTCTGTGGGTGATATGCCAATGAAGAGAAAGACCAGTTTCATAGGTTAGGATATAATGCTTTCCAGAACCTAAATAAATAAAATTGAAAACCTCTATGTGACACAATGTTTTCTGGAATCCCAAGTAACCTAATAACATACTGAACAAAAATTAGGGCAAAACTCTTGGCAGAAGGCAGTCCTATAAGGGACACACAATGGGACGCCTTGCTGAACCTATCCATTATTACCCAAAGGGTTTTGGAGATCAGGGGAAGTGTGTACTAATTCCTGACAGTGAATTTATTAAGAGCTTTGCAGTCTATGCAGGGGGGTATGCCTCCATTTTTTAGAGACAAAAAAGAATATCGCACCCACAGGGATATGGAGGGTCTTTCTCTAAATTTTCTTTTATACTCCACCATGAAAGGAAATAGATCTTCTCATTAGGAAGATTGTGTTAAAATTAACTGGGTGTTTGAAATGATAGCAAAAAAAAGTCTAGAATAGGTGAAGGATATACCAGTTTATTAAAGCTAAAACACACTATTGTAGAACATGACAGAGCAATGCAGTAAACAAACACAATCCAGGAATAGCAGGTAATAATCAGTACAGGTTTCACAAAATCCAGGTGTGGCTGTAGAAATAAACAGTCTCTGAACATAGACTGGATAACAGGTAATTTGCAGGAACAAGGAAGGTTCAGTACAAATTCAGCCCCTTTGGGCTGGCTTGCAGTCATTATGATTAGCTCAGAAGGGTTCAGGTTCCAGAATGCCTGGGTATTATTGTCCTAGTTTAAAGATAAACTACAAGGCGCTTAGGTAAAATGGTGTATAAATATTAATGTCATGAGTGTGGGTGACCCGTGTTGGGACAGATTGGTATTGATCAGTTGCCCATGCTGTGTACAATATTCTCCCTCCACCATATCAGTGAGTGGTTAATGAAATAAATAAGTTAATTTGCCAACAAGTCGGTGTGGTGTCTTGATTACATAGCATAAGTGTTAAGGTTAAGATTAAAGGTTTACAGTATAGTTATATTATCAACCGCTAAGCATTTTATAGATTACTAGGCATAGGAACATGCTGCAAACCAGATGCTCAAGCAATCCAAGTAAACGGTGAGTATGGAATGATGGTAGAAGGTAGTCAAAGTTACACAGCAACAAACAATGGTAAGCAAAATGTCCAGGGCACAGAATAAGGCAAACAACGAACAATGACCAGCAAGGTGCAAGGTGAAGCGCAGGAAAAAATAGTCAGGGAAGCAGGTGCTGGTGATCCAACAGAGGAATAAGATGAGAAAATACCTAGAGCTTACTCAAGTAACGTAGCTCATTGCGCATGCGCTACGCTACTTGCGTAAGCTGTAATACAGCAAATACAGCTTACGCAAGTAGCGTAGCGCATGCGCAATGAGCTATGTTACTTGCGTAAGCTCTAGGTACAGTATTAGGTGATTCCCTGACTAGCGTGGGAAAATCACATAATACTGTACTTTGAACTTACGCAAACAACACAAGCTCAGTGCGATACGGACCTCCTACTAGGTAGGAGGTGTTTGCGGCGTCTCAAGACTTTTTTTCTTTTTCTTCAAGCAAGCACACAGATTCGGGATGTACAAATATGGGCCCCTTCTGGGCGAAGTGTTCCTGTTTCTCAAGAATTGTTTATGGAGGTATAAAATGGCTGGGACTAGGGCAAGCCGTCAAGATGGAGGTATAAATATTAAGGGACTGGGGCAAGCCAGGACCTTAGTAAGAAGAAAGAAGACAGCATTGGTAAGTATTTGTTTTTTTTTTATTTTTAATAAATAGATGAGGTAAAAAAGAGGGTGGTTAGTGTCTTTATTGTGGGGTTTTTATTTTTAATAAATATATGTGGTGTTTATGAGGGAGTTGTTGTTTTGTAAACTTTTTTCTTTGTGGAACCAAAGGGCCCAGCAAGCCAGGGATGTTAGGGCATGTTGGCACTTGTGGTTCTCTAAGTGCCAACATGCCCTGGCTGCCGTGGGTATGCTGGTGCTTGTAGTTATACAAGCAACAGCATGGCCACAGTTTTTTGGGCAACCTGGCTGGCTGGGACTTGTAGTTCCACAAACAAAATTGGTGTCAGTTTGTTTTTTTAACTATTACCCTACTACCCACAGCCCAGTGGTAGTAGGAAGAGCCCTAGTGCTATCAGCACTGGGCTGGTTCTTTCTAGGGGGGGGGCGCTCGTTTTTTTCAGCGGACCCCACTCCCTAGGGAATCCAGCCCAGCGCTGAACAGTCTAGGGTTGGTTAGTCATTATGGCAGGGGGACCCCTGCCGCGCGTCCCCCTGCTATAGTGCCGCCAACCCTGGCTGGTTTGCCTAGTGCTGGTAAAGTGAAAATCGGGGGGACCCCACGCAAAATTTTTCCCCGATTTTCACGGGACCAGCACTAGTCAGGCAGCACTAGGGTTAAGCATAAATAGCGGGGGGACCACACGCTTTTTTTTTTTCAACTTTTATCTATTCTTTTACTTTTTACCAGGGCCAGTGTAACAGTGATGTGTTGACAACTCACTGTTACAACACAGGCTAGTTTGCCAAACACAGGAGAGTTTGCTAAACTCGTCAGTGTTTACATCGCTGTCACTCACCGGAGTGTGAGTGCCTCCACTTTGGTACGTGGTTCTCCATCTTTCCCGCTCACACCAGTGTGGAACCGTGGCCGTCCGCCATCCTGTCGCACTGGGCATGCGCAGATCCCTTTAACAACTACACCTGACCACTAATGTGATTGATGGATCAATCACCCCTCCCTACTTAAGGCACCTGCAGCCTTAGGTAGGGGCCTGTACTTGAAGTCTCACTCCCAGTGAACTTCTATAGGTGTGTGCAGTTTCCAAACTGCTTCCAGCTCTACTCCTGTGTGCAGTTTCCAAACTGCTTCCAGCTCTACTCCTATGTGCAGTTTCCAAACTGCTTCCAGCTCTACTCCTGTGTGCAGTTTCCAAACTGCTTCCAGCTCTACTCCTGTGTGCAGTTTCCAAACTGCTTCCAGCTCTACTCCTGTGTGCAGTTTCCAAGCTGCTTCCAGCTCTACTCCTGTGTGCAGTTTCCAAACTGCTTCCAGCTCTACTCGTGTGTACAGTTTCCAAACTGCTTCCAGCTCTACTCGTGCTTCAGCTTCCACGCTGCTCCCTGCTCAACTCAGCGGCGGTTCCCATACCGCTACAACGCTTCACTTCTCAGCTGATTCCAGATCTACACAACTGGGTATGCTCTACTGACTATTGACTATTGCCTATTGCTCGCATACCAGTTGTATCCATTGTTGTTTGCTGCACAGGGTACAAGTACCCATATAGACTGTGTTTCTGCATTGCTTCATTTAGGACAAGCTTTTACTCAAGCTACGATATCTCCTCACGTAACTACTTAGCGTTATTGTGCAAGGCATCTACTCCATACAGACTATTCATTGTGCCTTCCATCTCTGCCTCACAAGACATTGCTCTACTCGCGCTGTTTCCATACAGCCACAGTTTGCCTTTCAACTTCACTCTCCTGCACCTGGATAAGTCCTCATTCCTTCTCACACCAGTGGTACAACTTGCTGCACGCAGACCACTGACTTCCCTGCTACCTACCCGCACCTGGACAAGTCCTCCTATCACAGCGGTGGTACAACTTGCTATACGCAGACCACTGACTCTCCTATTACCTACCTACACCTGGACCAGACTCCTCACCATAGCGGTGGTACAACTTGCTGAACGCAGACCACCGACTACCCTGCTTCCTACCTGCACCAGTACTATTCTTCCCATCACTGCAGTGGTACAACTTGCTGTACGCAGACCACTGACTCCTCCTCTACCTACCATCACCTATCCACGTCCACTCCTCGTGTCTACATTATCTTCAGCCTCCAGTTTACTGCTCCAAGTCGCTGACTTTCCTCTAACCATAGCTGCAAGTCGCTGACTTCCGCAGACTATCTCTACTCTCCTGCTGTTGTGTCGCTCCAATCATTCACCTGCCTGCTTTGAGGTGTGTGCCATAACCCCGCCTCTCTAGCAGAGTTCCATCTGGTGAAACTCTGGTAAGCAACTCCTAGTGCCCGTGACAATCGATCAAAATCACCAGAGATGACCAGCGATTTTGAACATGAGTCTCAAAATCGCAGCTTGATACATTTCCAGTTTTTTTAAAAAAAATCGCGGGTAAACACCCACGATTTGCCGCGATTTCAACACGCTGACAAACTCGCAGTTTGATACATTTACCCCCTAATTGGAACCAGGGATAAGATCAATAACAAAATTTAGTCTCCTGTGATGAGGTAAGGTATTTACTGCTTTTTAACAAAATACATCAGAAAACCCCTTACAGGGATTTAATGCTAGGATTATGTTCCACCAACCAGTGATAACCCAGTATTAAAGAATAGGTGGGTGGATGTATCTGCAGTAAAGATATTTGTTCGGTGTGAAAGACATCTACCGGCATAGTACATTTAGAGGTTTTGCAGTAAATTATCCCCAAGAAAAAGGACTACCATCTAGCTCACAAATATAATTTCCAGAGGCTAGATTTAAAAGCAGGCATTTTAAGCTCCTGGGCAAATTCCATTTCTGAAAAGTTACCCACCGCTACCACTACCAACAAAAGCCAGGACATCAATGGACATGACATTAAACAACACTAGGAAAGGTAATAAAACAATATTTTTAGAAGGAAATACTTGGGGGCCTATGTGAGCTTCTTTCCACTCATCTAAGCCTTGTGATTTCCCAGCTTCCTGGAACAGTTGTGAGCAAAGTGCCCTTTGTCACCACACTATAAAACAGCCCAGAGGCACCATAGTTTCTCTTGGGTAGTCAACCTAAAAGCACCAAAAGGTTCAGGAGATTCAAAAGCCAGCAGAGATGTAATAGCAGGGTGATTGTAGGTCACTGAGCCTTATTCCATCTTCCATGCCATACTAGGTTAATATATTTTGATGGATAGCTGCATAAGACTTTCTAAGGTTCCTGGAGCTGGATACTGCACCAAATAGTCCTTATTTTATTTGGACTGATAACTCCAACTGAAATTGGTTCCACAGGGCAGGGTTATTCCATTTACAATCAGTTGCCCAGTGCAGAGAGCGCAGTAGACTGTAATGAGTCTCGACAGATTTAATGTCATCATACAGGTGATTTAAAGCCTCAAAAAAGCATCCACACAAAGAGAGCAGGATTATGGGATTACAGCCCAAAGTCCCAGGATTGAGGGTCACCCTGTAGTAAGGAAATTATGATTCGTATCCCCTGTTTTTCTGAGCCCAAGGTGCTCAGTTTCATTAATGTATTCCTGTTAAAAGCTCAAGGATATCCATAACAAAAAAGGATAGAGATAGAAAATAAGGAGCAACAAGTTATTACTACCCAGTCTAAAAAAAGTCTAACTGTGGAGGTAGCCAAATGTTATCTATTTGGAGGGCATTTAAGGGCAGAGAATTCCCTAAGCCAATCATGTGAAAGTTCTTCTGGTATGGGGCATATTAAAAGGGGCTGGCTATCAAATTTTAGCCCGGGGGCGAGAATCAGCTCAGCAGCCTATTTTGAACATTTTTTAAAAAAAATAAATGCACGTAGCCCCGTGACCCAGTACAAACAGGCTCACTATGGGACTGGCCCAGCCAGCTTCTGTATATTAACAAGTTCAGAGTTTACATCTGTCAGAAAAACACTTTCTTGACCCCTTAAAGTCCCAAAAGACTACACACAACATGGGTATTCAATCCATCTGCTACAGGTGGTGCAGGTTCACCTCTCCTGACTTCCAGGCACAAACACAAACAATGGGGCAACCAGTGGTGGATCCAGGGGGGGAGCATGGCCATCTTAACAACATTATGGGCCCCCGGGCAAAGCAGTGCACCGGGGCCCCTACATATATATATATATATATATATATATATATATATATATATATATACAGATATAGATATATAGAGATAGATAGATGTACTTGCTCAGTGACCCTTGAAGGTTTTTTATGCAGGGGTTTTTTTTTGCAGGATTATTTATTCTAATTAAGAGCCCTGCCTATGGGGCCCCCTTGCCCGTGTGGCCCCCGGGCACCTTCCCATCATGCCCAATGGAAAAGATGGCCCTGGGAGGGCGATCGGGGCAATCGCTCTCCCCTAGCGGGGACTTACTGCCGACAGCTTTACACTATGTGCAGGTCCGTTCGGCAGTAACAGTGTGCTGCCCGGCTGCTCTGATTGTGTTTTAAACACAATCAGAGCAGCTGGGCAGCACATTGTCACTGCCGAGTGGACCTGCACATAGCGTGCAGCCGCCAACAGCTTAAGAAGTCAGAAAGGGGGCGGGGACTAAATCACCCCCCCCCCCCCCCCTAAACCGCCCGGGGTACAACCATTTTCTAGATTCACCCCTGGGGGCAACATTGTAGCGCAGTGGAACATATTGCTGTCTTAAATTAATCAAGGTCATTCAAAAGAAGCTAAAATCCCATAAGAAGAAAAAAATAGGAGAATTCTAAAAATGGATGGATATTTCAGGTGGTTCATCCTACAATATGCTGTAATTACCACTGACTGAAGTGACAAGAGCCAGAGCATCTGAAGGGTCAAATGGACTGAGCCTTGTACTCATTCCCAGTCCTAATTGCACAACACTAAATAGGCCTTTTATCATAAAAAAAAACAATGCTCCTCAGGTTAGTCTGTGAGCTCTTGTTTTACAAATAATAAAGAAAGATGAACATCCAGCCATCTTCTTAAATATGAAACTGTTCCCTAGCGAAAGGAAATGTATAGCTGTAGAAGGGAGACTTCCACTGTCAAATGGGCTCAGAAACTTTAAAATATTTACTGCTCGGCCAAGAATTCAATTTAGAGACTGACAGTAAAACTCTGAAGTGAATGCAAAATATCAAAATAATGCACAATTTTCTTTCTTTACAAGCCTACAGGTTTAAAGTGAGACATAGGGTGGACAATAGAGATAAGGAAGATGGCCTGTCAAGAGTATTTTCCCTGTTGTGGACAGTCAGTCACCCCACGTATAAGTGTTGAGCTGAGAAAGGGGGAGTGTGCCAGGCCAGGTAAGTAAGCCAAATATTGCATAGGTTAATTTTGCTTTAATGAAACTAAAAAAAACATGTTTTGTTTAAGGAAGAAGACACATGGGCCTTAATTCAGAATAGTTAAAAAAAAAAAAAGCAGCAACATCGGTGTCATCAAAGGGGAAAAGACATGAGAGCTGCTATTATGCTGAGGCAGTTATACCTTATTGACTGAGCTACACATGTCCTATTAAAAAGAAATGTGTTACTAGCTGAGGGCTTGTTGGCTCTTGAAAGCCACTTTGAGAAACTTTGTAAATAAATACTGTTACCATTAGGGCCCAGAAAGGGTTAGGCTTTTTCTTCAAAGCCACAGTGTCTGTGAACAACCCTATAACACTATGTTCAAGGGCCAACACCCTCAGACTATTTGCTGAATTAGAGCATATCTACGTTTCATGCAACTTGATGTAAAATGTTCTTTTTTCCAGGAAGAAGAACAGATGCAAATGCTTGTGGCTCACTAAAGTGCCATAGTGCACTGTGTGCTATTCCAACACACTACAATATTTATATATATTGTTGTATTAGTCAAATCAACTAATATATATTTGTAAAATATTTGTAATCATTCAGCTACTAGAACATGTCATAATATATCTGAAAAATATAAAAACATCATAGTACTCCGTTACTCTTTCTAGTTATCATTGAGTTAATTGACCAGTAGTCCTGATTGAAAGTACATTTTTTGCTACAATAGTTCCCTTTCCGCCAAGCATGTTTGTAATACCACTTTCATACTGCCGCCCCTGCAATATCCCGGGTTTTTGAAGCCGGGTTTTTGCAGGGTCTCGGAGCGTCCCAGCTCAGAAACACCATTCATACTGCACCTCGGACCCGGGAATTTCCCGGGTTGACCCCATTCATACTGCACAAGTCTGTGCCCTGGCAATTTGTGGGAGTCATCACCAGAGCACTTTTCATTGGCTGAAAAACGGTGATGTCATTGAAAGGTGACTGGTTTGTTGACGCATAAAGATGATGCTAAAGTGGGTGGTGATTGTTTACCACATTACTTTTCATCATGGCCGACGACTCACTTTTGTGTAGCCCAGAGTTCATGTTTACTAGTATTTTTTTGATGTTTTATGCAGCAAATGAGAGTTTGCTGCAGCTGCTGACACTGTGCACTCTTGCACAGTCCCAGTTCAGGAGGAGGAAGGCGAAGTTTATGGCATAACAGAAGAAAACTCGGTGTCTGTATATGCGCAGGAGGAGAGCGTTTCTCAAGGCCAGCATTGCCTCAATTTTGAGATTCAGTGCTGCCAGTACCGAACCATGCGTGCAGAGCTGGATTAAGGCTTTGGGGGGCCCGGGGCACTTAAGACAGGGGGGCCCCTAAGATCTAAAATTAAGGGCATAGTGACACATCCTGCATTACATCACCTACAGCCCACAGTATGACACTTACAGCTCTCCTAGGTTGTCTGCATAAGAAAAATCATTGTTTCCACAAACTAAAATACTGTACATTAAAACAATCATCAAAACACCTCATTAAAATTGGTATTGACACCACACATTAAAACTAGCAATGATACCGCATATTAAAAATTCCATTGATAATGCACATTAAAACTAGCAATGATACCGCACATTAAAACTAACATAAAAAATAAACATTGATAACATAACGCCAATTTTGACTAATATATATATATATATATATATATATATATATAATGTACTACAATTTTATTCAATATTTATTCAAAATTGCTAATGGGTGTGTTGATGCACCCTCCTACAGACAAAAAGACCTGCATTGTCGTGTACACCATTGAACGGTCACCAAAAATTAGGATTGTCCCACTAGAATAACAACGTTTCATAGACTCTGCTGCTCTCTCCTACCTGTTCTTCTCACTTTCACCACCTGTGCTGCAGATTTCCTTAGTTGCGGCTTGTCTGGATCCTGGAATGTTGGAGGACCTATTTGGAAAAAAAATGGGGACATTTAGAAAATTACAGCCAGCCCCGGCGTTAAATCAATACCACCCATGATTAATAATTAAGCCTTCCTCCAGCCCCAACATTAAAATAATAGTATTCATATTTAATAAATAAACCTATTTCCCTCCCTACAAACAGCCCCAGCAATAAATTAATAGTATTTGCATTTCAGAAATATACCTATTTCCCGAACCTGTCACTGCCATTAAATAATTCATAGGCACATTTAATAGAGACCTCATTTTCCCCAAACTCACCCCCAAACTATCCCATCTTAAATTAATAGTCCCCACTATTGTGACTCTCTCCCCCCCTTTTTCTATATACTGTGCCTCTCTCCCACACTTTTTCCTCATACTGTACCTGTTTCCCCATTTTTCCTCAATCTATGCCTCTCCCCCCTTTTTTCTCATGCTGTGCCCCCCCTTTTTCCTTACTGTGCCTCTCCCCCCCTTTTCCTTAATGTGCCTCTCCCTCCCTTTTCCTTACTGTGCCTCTCTCCCCTTTTTCCTTACTGTGCCTCTCTCCCCCTTTTCCTTAATGTGCCTCTCTCCTCTTTTCCTTACTGTGCCTCTCTCCCCTTTTTCCTTACTGTGCCTCTCTCCCCCTTTTCCTAACTGTGCCTCTCTCCCCCTTTTCCTTTCTGTGCCTCTCTCCCCCTTTTCCTTACTGTGCCTCTTTCCCCTTTTTCCTTACTGTGCCTCTCTCCCCTTATTCCTTACTGTGCCTCTCTCATATCCTTTTTCCTTACTGTGCCTCTCTCCCCTTATTCCTTACTGTGCCTCTCTCCCCTTATTCCTTACTGTGCCTCTCTCCCCCTTTTCCTTACTGTGCCTCACTCCCCTTATTCCTTACTGTGCCTCTCTCCCCTTATTCCTTACTGTGCCTCTCTCCCCTTATTCCTTACTGTGCCTCTCTCTCCCCCTTTTCATTACTGTGCCTCACTCCTCTTTTTCTTACTGTGCCTCTCTCCCCTTATTCCTTACTGTGCCTCTCTCCCCTTATTCCTTACTGTGCCTCCCTCATCTCCTTTTTCCTCATAGTTTGCCTTTCTGCTTAATTCCCTTTCTTCACTTACCTTTCTATTAGCTTTTCTTTTCTTCTCCTCTCTTCTGTCTTCTCTCTTCTTGCTTCCTCTCCACGCTGCTCCTCACTGAATGACAGGCGTGACTTGATGACGTCACGCCTGTCATTCAGCATTAACAGAGCAGAGAGGAAGGAGGGATGCCGGCGCGGCAGCGATCAGGTGAGTAAATCTCTTTTTCTTTTTTTTTTGCTACCCTGCTCCCCCCACCAACGAGGCGGAGCAGCCCAGAACCTGCCCGCAAACCCCCCCGACCCCCCCGCAAAAAAAAAAAATCATGGGCAGAGCTGTCAGACAGCAACTGACAGCAGGGGCAGGTTAGGTCATACGGGCGACGGGGGGAAGCGACGGAGAGAGGGGGGCCCGGAGCGGTTGCTGTCAGTTAAAAACTGACAGCAGGAAAGTTCATGCGGCAGCGGGGGGCCCTTGGAGAGAGGGGGGCCCGGGGCACATGCCCCCTTTCCCCCCCCCCCTTAATCCGGCTATGCATGCGTGCCAGAGAGCGTAGCCATGGAGAAGCTTTCTGGTCTACTGTGGAAGTGTTTGAGGAACAGCAGTGGATGCAACACTTCAGAATGTCACATGGGACATTTAACTATGTGCTGGACCTTATTACCCCAGCACTTTCCAGGAAGGCCACTAACTTTGGGAAACCTATTCCACCATGTAGTCGCCTTTCTATTGTGTTGTGGTGGTATGCTACCCCTGGAGAATACCGGACAATCTCCTGCTTGTTTGGAGTAGGGATATCCACGGTGTGCACTCTAGTGCATGAAGTCACCACGGCATTGCTGGAAGCCCTGTATCATCGCTTCATCTCCTTACCGCAAGGTCAGCGCCTGGATGATACAATTGCAGGATTCCAGAAGCGTGGGTTTCCACAGTGTGCTGGAGCCATAGACGGGACACACATCCCCATCATTGCCCCCACAGACAACCATGCTGATTACTACAACCGCAAAGGCTGGCATTCCATCATTCTGCAGGCTGTGGTTGACCACAACTATTGGTAAGCATTTTTTTATGGTTTTTTTTATGTGACTGTGCCATGTGTAATGCGTATTGTAAAACATTGCTATATGTATTTTTTTATGTCAGTTTCACAGATGTTTTCATCGGGTGGCCTGGACGTTTCTATGACGCCAGAGTTCTAGCAAATTCGGACCTTTACCAAATTGCTGAGGAAAGACAAGATGGCTGGCTGTTCCCTAGAGAGGTAAATATCGGTGTAATGTTGTATGATGTTTTTGTAATTGAAGCTTATATACTATTGTTTGCTATCAATATTGTATGTATTTACTGCCCCTTTTTATATACAGATGTAACACTTGCAAAATGCATTTTCACCATATAGTACCAAGTGTACTGCGTTTTTTGACCAATATTTTAAACATGGTGACGTGAAACTGCATGTTTTTATTTACAGAAATCTACGTTTGTTGATGGTGTGGAAATACCGGTACACATCATTGGGGATGCTGCTTACCCTTTGAGGCGCTGGCTGATGAAGGGGTTCACTCAGCAACATCACCTGTCTCAGGAACAGATCCGGTTTACACATACCCTCAGCTCTGCTCGGATGGTGGTGGAAAGTGCTTTTGGGCGCTTGAAAGGACGTTGGCGCTGTCTATTGAAGCGCATTGACATTGACACAAAGCTTTTGCCCCACGTGGTTGCTGCTTGCTGTATTTTACATAACATTTGTGAAATTCAAAAAGACCAATTTTTACCTGAGTGGAATGTGCAGGAATCTGAAATGCCAGTGCTGTCAGTGGACTCCAGTACTTTTGAAGGAGAGCGCACCAATACCTCTGCTGAACTTATTAGGACCACCCTCACTGCCAATTTGACCTCACTTGTTTGAATGTACCACACAAATGTAAAAATAAAAAATATATGTTTATTTCACATATTGTATTTTGTTTTGTACATATTTCCTCATATGTCTCTTCACAAAAAAATATAAAATGACACAATATAAAAGTGCTTACTTGCATGTAGAAAAAAATAAAATATATACATAAGTAGTAAACCGAAGACACAAATGTGCCCAAACAGTAAGTGCAAATTTGCTTTTCACGTTATATATATATATGAGAAGCTAACAGTGTGATTCCAGATCACACGTAACATACATGATAACAATTAACAGTGAAACATTTGACCATAAAACATGATTATTACAATTGCCTATATTGTGGCATTTCTGGTGGTGGAGTGGTTTGGAGTGGAAAACCCGGTGGGTATTCTATGTTGGGGTTACCCATAGGTTGAGTATGTTGTGTATTCTGTACCGGGTTTGGAGGGTTATTGTTGCCTAACATGGGTTGCCCCCGCTGGTACATAGGATAATGTCCGTCATAATAGTAAGGACTTGGAGGAGGTGCCTGCACCCGTGAGAGGAGTCTGTCCATGAATCCCATAATACACTCACGATTTTCGCGTAACACGCGTTCCTGCATGTTCATGATTTGCATGAGGAAAGAGTCCTGCAGGTCCCGCTCATTGTCCATGAAACGCTGCAGTTGTGTATTCTCGTGTTCCCTCATGGTGCTGTCCATCTCCCACAGTTGATCCATCATGACAGTTGTCATTGTTTTAGTTGCTTGGTCCATTTTGTTGGGCCTTTTGCATTTTTTAGGAACGTTGTAAACTGTACGTAGAAAAAAACACAGTAAAACATACATTAGAATATATAATATGGCAGAACAAAAAAGCAGTGTTGTAAGCTGATATGTGCTTGAGGCCTCCTCCCTCTTGCCCAGTAGTTTGCACTGCAACATATGCGTAGAGATGTTTTAATACTTTGGAGTGTATTATATTTGTCTTTTGGGCTTTTTGTTGAAATAGTTCTCTTTTTTAAGTTTTGTAGAAACATTGGTGTTTGGTTTGCATTTATGTTGATATACTTCTCTTTTTTTTACAGTTATGTTCAAACATTTTTTAATTTTTTTAAAGTTATGTAGATATATTTTTTGGTATTTGGCTTGCATTTCGGTTGATATAGTTCTCTGTTTTTGGGACTTTTGTTTATACAGTTTTTTTTACAAATTATGTAGATATAAATGTATGTATATATGGTTGGTTATTATGTGAGATTATTAAAGATACTTACTGTTGGAGCGTAAACTGGGACCTGGCATAGACTTTGACACCGGCACTGGTTCTGGCTGCGTTTCTTGCGAAGTCTCTGTAACGACTTGCGCAGCAGGGAATGGCTGTGAATCGTTCAATTCCTCCGAAGACATGTTAGTGTCATCTGTTGTGGCAGAGCACTCCAGTTCTGGGGTGTCTTCAATAGAATCTTCTATTATTATCGTTGCGGTCTCGCTTGTCTGTGTGCTCTCTGGTGGTGTTGGTATAGCCGCATCCACAGTGCTAGAAGATGACAGTGCAATTGGATTTGTCAGAGGAGAATGTCCAAAGACCATATTGCACTGGTCATAAAAGGGCCAGTCCATTCTTTCAGCGCCACTTTTGCGCCTGTTGTGGTCATGGACTTTAGTGTACTGCTTCTTCAGGGACTTCAATTTGTTCAGGACTTGTTGCTGTGTCCTCTTTATGCCACGTTGTGTGAGTATTTTGGCAATGTTGTAGTACACTGTTGCATCCTTCACGGGCCCAGTCACTTGCCTTCTAATTTCTTCCTCCCCTCTGACATTCAGCAGCTCACGCACCTCTTCCTCCATCCAGTGTGTCATAACTGCTGTAAATAAATACTGTTTTTGTAAACTATTAAAAGCAATTTTCTCAGTACAAAAACGCTTCTGCTTCAGCTTTAGCTTGAGAACACCATCCACCATCTCTCCTAAAAAGCTACTACAATGTTCCACGGGCTTCCAACGATGACATCATCCTCCAGAGACAGGCAGACAGCCAATCAGCATGTTTTCTGTGCAACCCGGGTTGAAAAACCCGGGTTGCACCATTCATAGTGCAGGCGACCCGGGTCCGACCCGGGAATTACCCCTCGATAAATCCCGGGTTGAAGACCCGGGTTTTTAGACCCGGGATTTTTCACTTGTACCATTCATACTGCAACAAGACCCGGGTCGTTTCAGCTCGACCCAGGAAAAACCTGGGATTTTGGTGCAGTATGAATGGGGTATAACATATATAAATATTTATAGTAATTTGCATAGACGATGAAACAGGCACTATTTAGGTCAACATAATGTTTGGAAACTATTTTGCTTGCACCCCCACTTGATATATAAATACTTTAAGGGTGTAAGCTCAAACCACTTCTTGTTGACCTGAAGCTTTAGAATTCTATATGAAAATCCTAACTTTATGATTAAATAAAATGACTGTAAACAAACACTAAGGGGGTATTCAATTGACGGCAGGATCGCCGAAAACCCAGCGCTCGAAAAATATTACCGTTAATACGGTAATCCTGCGTGTAAATACCGTTAATACGGTAATTTACTCACTGGATTTCAGCTCGCAGCTCAGGGAGCTGCGAGCTGAAATCCAGCGAGATATTACCGTATTAACGGTAATATTTTTAGAGCGCGGGGTTTTTCGGCGAACCCGCCGTCAATTGAATACCCCCCTAAATGATAGATTTACTAAAGCTTCTAAAAAGTAAAAGCGGAGATGTTGCCTATAGCAAGCAATCAGATTCTAGGTATCATTTTTTAGAATGTACTAGATAAATTACAACTGATCTGATCTGATTGGAGGCTATGGGCAACTCCATTTTTTCTATTTTAGCTGAAGCAGTATCACATTTTGTAAGTAGGTTTCCATAAGAATGGCATCATTGTACATGCTGAAAAATAACATCCTCTGATTAACACATGCCCTTTAGTATGCATTGTCTTACATTCCTAGTACTAAACCATCATGTGACATCTTAGGAACTCCCAGGGGCAAGTAAAATTAAGAATCACATGTATTATACAAAAACATTTTTAAATGAGATTAATATACTCACAAAATAGTTCAAGAGCTGTCAATGGAGTAGTACTGTGCGTCAGTAGATCACCCAGCATGTGTATCATCACACTGGTACAATACATTCCATTGTGCATCTTTCAATTGAGAACACACAGAGACCGTTGGAAAGTGACCAGTACAGTAGATCTTTAAATCTTGGATATAGCCGCTGGATTATGAAAAAAGTCAGAAAAAATAACACATGCTAAATGTTCATATGTGTTAATTTATAATAGCTGCAGTTTTAGCTTGCTCTATGTTTTTATTTTATTTTATTTTATATTTTGTTATATATACAAACAGGTTGTAATATATGGTTTAAATGTATAAAGTCTGTTAAGCTATTTCACATTATCATTTATAGCAGGATAAAGAAATGAAAACAGGTAATTAAAACAACCTCTCAAACTGTAGCCTAAACTTAAAACTAGTAGTATATATATACATATGCTCTATATTAGGTGGCCACTTTCATTAGATTAAGCGATAACACTGATATGCGCTTAGCAGAATTTTGGAGATCTCATATATGAAGCACAATCCTTGTGCTGATAACACTGTTTTGAGGTTTGATTGAATTATCCAGGACTGTTGGCTTAAGTGTCGATGAGCTAATATTTAATTTATTTTATGCATGCATTTGTTGCAATCCGGATTGCTTGAGCTGTGGGACTTTCAGTTGAAATATATTTATATATTTCTACATTTTATTTTTATTTATATTTATTCTTATTTTTATTCTAGTATCCAATGCAATGGGTTTTAGATGTATATGAAATAATAAATGTGCTAATTTTATCAGCACTTCCCCATTTTTTTTTTTCATTTCTTCATTGTTTATAGGCGGCAACTTCAGCAGGTTGCCAGGTGGAAGCTGCAGATTATTAGCCACTCACTTCCAGAGATAATTGGCCCGTCAGCGCCTGTGACTTTTGCTTTTGTTTACTTTGTTACCGGCCTCATTTCACATCACTGATTATCACGCTATGAAATAATAACATTCTGAAAAACTCATCACTTATCTCTAACAATGTTATTCTCTTATTTGTCTGTCATATTTATTCTTCAGTTGCAGTAATCAATGCTGAAATCATTTATTTAAGAATGCAGGAAATTTGCACTTGGACTTTGATTCCAAAATTTCCTTTTCCAAGGTGCCATTTCAATGCACAACTATGACATTGTCTGCCTTCTGCTAATGAAGCATAGTATTGCAGACATTTGAACAAATAAAGAAATAAACTTTTACTAGACAAACTTGTGTGCCTTCAATATCAGACACATTCTCAAGAAATGTGTAGATCATCAGACTCACAGATCCACAGGAGCCATAAAGTTGAAGCTGATTCACAGTAAGGGCATTGCGCCGGGGACACCATGGTACAAACTAAAAGTAACCAGGAGGAGGCAGACAGAAACTGCTACAACAATTGATCAGGAGTTAGTGGTCACAGTTCGGAAGTCCTTTCTGGCAATACCATCACCCACTGATTCCAGGGCAATAGACAATATAAATCAGCATCAATTGTGAACTGATGGTAATAATTGGAAGACATGTTCACAAAATGCAAGCAGTGGTCATAATGAATAACCAAGTCAGTGTAGCAGGCAGCAATCACACAGTGGCCAAATGGTCAATTGTACACGACACAGATACATGCATGCCAAACACAAATCAAATAGAATAATCTGACGAGGCACGAAGGACATAAATATAGCATGTAAGTCATTGTGTTTAAGGAATTATATGAAACATAGAAGAGGGTCAAACAAGCAGTTTTTTGGTGTGGAAAACAATTACAAATAAAAATAAATAAGGAGAGAGCCAAATGGAGTAATAGGACACTATTTAATTGCACAAGAAATTCAGCTTTGAGGTCCACCTTCAAGGCATTAAGGAGCATGCACATGAAATGTATAGATGAATCATGAACTTACTTAATGGGGTGTATATCTGTGAAAGCATTAACTTGTAAATGCAGGTGCATTTGTCCCCTAACAACGTTCAATTTTCTTAATGGAAAAACACTGCTTTTAAAAACTGTTTAAAATAACTATGAAGTGAGATCCTCGCTCCATTACAAATGTTTGTTTTTTTTTTAGTTTGAAAACAAATCAAAATATTCAGCAACAAAAATAATCTTTTGATGTTACCACTGTACTTGGTACCCATTCTACCACCACCATCAGTGCCCATGACCTTGTTTCCAGCTTCAAGGACAAGACTGACAAGATCCAATATAAAATGGTATATTCTTCCTAACTACATGCTCAATTACTTTCATTCATCCCCTGGCACCTCATTTCACCCGATTCCACAAATGAAGATGACATCTCCACCCTCTTCTTCTCCTCATACTCACTCACCTGCTCGCTTGACACTATATGCTCACTAATTGATAATTCATTGTCTCCTGTCCTGTGCTCATCCTAGCCATAACTAACTGTCTGTAATTTCTACCTCTCTACTGGTACTATTTCTTCATTATTCAAGCCTTTGGTAACTAGTCCTCTTATGCAATTCTGATCCAATTTCTCTTACCATTCCCTCAAGAGGATTACTTACACTAACCTCACACGCTTCCTTTCTTCCCTTTTCTTCCCCTATTTGCTAGTGTTGGCTTTCTTACCAACACTAGCAAAGACTTATAAAGGGGTCAATGATTTCATTAACCCTAGATTTAAAGGCCACTGCTTGCTTATAATTCTCCTTGACCTCAATGCTACATTTGACACTGTCAAATACTCAATTCTTATACAAATGCTACATTCCCTAGGTCTTGAGGACATTATCCTATCATGGAACTAGGTCTCCAGGATACTGGCCCATCCTAGTCTCAAACCATTGCTTCAATTGATCTGCATCCACAATCTCTCCATTTTCTTTGTCAGTTGGCATACCACAATGAAAACTAAAAAGCTCATTTGGACTTAAGTATCAGTGCCCTACAATTGAATCTTTGATTCCATTGTCTCTGGATCTTTTACCAACTATATCGTAACTATTAGTGAAATGTTCACAGTATCCTCTGGTCAGGGCTGCCATCAGAAACTGTGGTGCCCAGTACTAATTAATCTGGCAGCCTCCCCCCTCCCCATACATGTAACCCCCTCCCTCTTCGCCATACATGCGCCCCCTATCCCTCATCACAGTACATTCCCCCACTCCTTCATCACAGTAAATGTTCCCCTATCTCCTAAGTAAATGTTCTCCTCTCCCCCTCCAATCACAGTAAATGTCCCCCTCTCCCCTCCCCACAATCTCAGTTAATGTCCCCCTCTCCCCTCTATCACAGTTCATGTCCCCCTCTCCCCTCCCTGCAATCACAGTTGAAGTCCCCCTCTCCCCTTCCAGCAATCACAGTTGATGTACCCGTCACCGCAATCACAATTGATGTACCCCTCACCGCATTCACAGTTGATGTCCCCCTCTCTCTCCCCCCTCCACAGTTAAGGTCCCCCTGTCTCCCTCCCCCCCTCCACAGTTAAGGTCCCTCTCTCTCTCCCCCCCCCTCCACAGTTAAGGTCCCTTTCTCTTTCTCTCTCTCTCTCTCTCCTCCCCTCCACAGCTTAGGTCCCTCTCTCTCTCCCCCCCTTCACAGTTAAGGTCCCCCTCTTTCCACAGTTAAGTTCCCCTCCACTCCAGAGCTGGATTAAGGCTCTGGGGGGCCCGGGGCACTTTAGGCAGGGGGGCCCCTATGATGTAACATGGTTATCATTTTAGACAAATACACAGGCAATGCAGTGTGCACTACGGTTAGGTGCACGCAGCTCTGCCTTTATGAGCAGTACAGTGTGGAGGGGGACATACCTCCCAACTGTCCTTGTTGTCGGACCCAATCCTGACTACACAAGACAGTCACCCAAATTCAGGACTGCCCGACTAGATTCAGGACAGTTGGCAGACTGTCCTGCTCTCTCCTACCTGTTCTTGTCACTCTCACCACCTGTGGCTGCTAGTTTCTCTAGTTGCTGCTTGCCTGGATCCTGGAAAGTTGGGGGCCCTATTTGGAAAAAAACATGGGTACATGAAATTTAGAAAATTCCAACCAGCCCCAGCATTAAATCAATAGTATTCCCATTTAATATATAAAAATATTTTCCTCCCTCGAAACAGCCCCAGCAATAAATTAAATGGCATTTACGTTTAAAAAATATAACCATTTTCCACAACCATCCTGGCATTAAATAATTCATATTTCACATTTAATAAAGTCTAATTTTCCCCAAACAGCCCGACATTCATTTATGAGCTTCCAAACCACCCCAGCATTAAATTTAAAGGTCCAATTACCCCATCTTAAATTGATAGCCCCCACTATTAAATTAAATTGCCCCACCATCACCCCACAAATAAAATAGCACCCATTAAATAAATAGCATCCACCTGCAATTCAAGATTAAATTAAGAACCCCCCTTCCCTCACACATTATATTAACATACTACCCCCCTCACACACACATTATATTAACATACTACCCCCCCTCACACACACATTATATTAACATACTACCCCCCTCACACACATAATATTAACATACTACCTCCCTCACACACATTATATTAACATACTACGCCCTCACAAACACATTATATTAACATACTACCCCCAATAACTTTGCTCTATCCGCTCACTGTATGACCTTGTTTCTCTTCACAAATGGGACGGCACCTGTCACGTGGTGTTCGTCCCATGTGACACCAACAGCAGGCCACACATAGGGGAAGGGGAGGATGGATCATAAGAATCCAATGCCAATGATAGAAGGTGGCTGGTCTCAGAGGAGGGGCCAGCCACCAAGTAATAGAGACTTGGGCCAGTGCAGGGACCGGACCAAAATAGTCTTTTCTCTGCCCGGCCCAACGGGCATATGCCCCCCAGCTCCCCATCCCAGAAAATAGCATTGATACTGCACATTAAAAAAAAAAAGAAACACTGATAAAATGACATCAGTTTTAAGTAATATATATATTATATATATATATATATATATATATATATATATATATATATATATATATAAAATGATTAATAAAATAGAGGATCCTAAAACTTATAAGTTATAGGAACCTTTATTTTATTAATAATTATTAAAGTGATTACTCAAGCAAATATATATATATATATATATATATATATATATATATATACACATACATACACACACACACATACATATACACACACATATATACATACATATACACACACATATATACATACATATACACATACATATACACATATACACACATATACATACATATACACACACATATATACATATACACACACATATATACATACATATACACACACATATATACATATACACACACATATATACATACATATACACACACATATATACATATACACACACATATATACATATACACACACACATATATACATACATATACACACACATATATACATATACACACACATATATACATATACACACACACATATATACATACATATACACACACATATATACATATACACACACACATATATACATACATATACACACACATATATACATATACACACACATATATACATATACACACACACATATATACATACATATACACACACATATATACATACATATACACACACATATATACATATACACACACATATATACATACATACATTGATTTACCAGTCTTTGTCACTTCTCATGGAGTATGAGTCCATTAAGTCGTAACATGGGGCATTTGTATTGAACTACTGTCATACCGAAACTTTATAAACTTTTGTAACATAACTAAAATGACAGTTTTGAGTTTAATAAGCAACAATATTAAGTAAAATTGGCTGTAAAGAAGTAATAATAAATACTTCTTTAAAATTGAATGTGCTAAAAATATTGATATATCTGACTTTAACCAGTGTAAGTTTTGGGCACTGGGTTTAGATGCAGAAAAGAAGGATGTTTACCTTTTGCTGACCTTCTTTTTTCCTCCTGCTTGCTTGTACCATACTCCAAGTGAAAGTGTGATTCTGGAAGCCATGTTTAGCGCTGTAACCTCTTTTGGTATGGGAGGAGCTGCTGCACATGCGCAGCAGCTTAATTTCGGCCATCATGGAATGGCCTGATGTACATCAGCACCGCGGCTGCTGTACATCAGGCAAGCTGTCAAATTTTGTGGGGGCGTGGCGGTATGCCTGCGTCAGGCGGGGGGCCCACAACCGCAGAAGCACTAGAATCGGATCACTGACAGGTGATCCGATCAGCGTGTGGCCGGCGGCGGGGGGCCCTCAGAGAGAGGGGGGCCCGGGGCACGTGCCCCCTGTGCCCCCCCCTTAATCCGGCCATGCTCCACTCTCTCTACCCCCTTCACAGTTAAGGTCCCCCTCTCTCCCCCCACCATAGTTGAGGTGCCCCTCTCCCCCCTCCCCTCCACAGTTAAGGTCTCCCTCTCTCTCTCCCCCACCCCTCCACAGTTAAGATCCCCCTCTTTCCCCCTCCACAGTTAAGGTCCACTTCTCTCTCTCTCCCCCCCCCCTCTAAAGCTAAGGTCCCCCCCTCTCTCTCCCCCCCTCCACAGTTAAGGTCCCCCTCTCAATCTCTCCCCCCTCCACAGGTAAGGTCCCCCTCACTCTCTCTCTCCCCCTCCACAGTTAAGGTCCCCCTCTCTCTCTTTCCCACTCCACAGTTAAGGTCTCGCTCTCTCTCTCCCCCCCTCCACAGTTAAAGTCCCCCTCTCTCTCTCCCACCCCCAAAAAATGAATACCTATATAACTTACCTTCTCCTCCGCGTTGCTGCAGCTCCTGGTCACTGATACACTGGGAGCGCGGCGAACAGTGATGATGTCACCGCGCCGCACTCCTAGGATATCAGAGCCTGGGAGGCGGAGCTGCAGCATCATGGAGAAGGTCGGAAGAAGAAGGGGCAGCACGGTTGGTCAGACTGAGGGGCCCGGAGAGTCCAGGGAGCCCGGACAGATGGAGAGGTCTGTCTGGGCCCACTAGTCTGTCCGGGCCCCTCACAGTAGTACTGGCCATACCCCCTGATGGCAGCCCTGCCTCTGGCTGTAATATGTATTTTTATATACAGTTTTACTGTCTTTACTTGAATCAATCTGAAATGAACCAATAGAGGTACCCAGATGAAAAAGTACTCTTCTCCATAGGCTTCATTCACTTACTGACCACCTCCTAGTTGCAACTTGGCCAAATAAATATAATACTATATTTTTCTTTTAATTAATTCTGATCCATGTGGGGTACAGAGGGTCTGGCCCCTGAGCCATAAACAGCTCTAATTACTGTCAAAGCAACTAATTTGATCATTTACTGACTGGTTTTCCAAATCAAGTAAACATAATGAAAATTCTGTATCGTGAGGATCTTGTTAAATGTTGCATCGCTCTTTAACCATTTTGCTGCAGGGGTGTGTGACTTAGGAAACCATGAAAAATGTTTACATTTTGGTGCTGTTTTGTTTTAGCCAGGAATAACTTTGATGTTGTACTCTTCCCATACAAATTTGACACAATTGTTTTCAAGATGGAAAGGCATTCTTTTGCTGCTATAGCAAAGTATTATATATTTTATTTTTAGTTTATAGGTATTATACAGTTCAAAAGTTTAGAAATTAAAAAATGGCTTTTTTTGTGACTATTATACTATTTAAATTTCTGTTTTTATTACACAGTCAGCTGTCTTATCTGAGACATGATTGTGTGGTGTGGCAGAGAAAGGTGTGCCGACAATGCCTCTCACCCAGCCGACACAAGACAACCAGCAAAGCACAGAGACAATCACACAGCAACCCCCCCCCCAGCAAACCACAGAGCAACCCACACAGACCGCTGAGCAAGCCACCCAGCAACAAGGGCAGCAAACTGGCAGGAGGGGAAAGAAAAGGGGACATTAGTCAGAACAAACAGACATACTGACTCGCAAGATGATAGCATCTGCGAACCAGTTAATGCGAAAGGAGCCTGATGATTGTAAACTTTTGGGAGTGTCAGATACTGAAAAAATTAAATGGCTGCCAGTTGAAATGAGACTGGAGGTAGACCGTTGGTTAATGACATACTCTATAGGGCGCTGAGGGGGAAATGTTCACCACACACTAGATTGACAGACTGCCGCCCCACACATGAGCAAGGTTTCTTCCGGCCTACCCCATCCAATATATTTGAGCCGCAACCTCCCCACAGGCAACATCACATGATGGGAAGTAAAAACAGTACCCCTCCTGCCTATAGGACTTCCACATCAATTGGCAGCGCAAGTATGCTGCAATATAGTGGAAATCCTTTCTCATTGGAAACCATAGTACACTACTACTATGGAGAACTGTGACTTTTATGTTTATATTTTTATTGCTAAAGTTTGAGTTTGTATTTGTCATAGCTTTTATATTTGCCCTCCATTCTTAAAATATTCATTTTGCTTCTCTTCTCAGCCCCATCTGTATATATTTTTGTGTTTGAGTTATTTTCATTTTTTTAAGTGTTAAATACATATATTTTGCTTGTATTGTTTTTAATATGTTCCATTATTATTTAAAAAAAATTTGTCTATTTCTTTCACTGACCTTCATATATTGTCCCCGCAGAACTTGTAGGATAGCTTCACAGGTCTCATGTATGATCAAATCCACAGCTTGCATTGAAATAGCTGTACTGTACTTGAGATCAGCCAGCGTCCTTAATTTGGCCAAAAATCGTAGGGTAGCAGCAAGTCTTAGCTCTTCAGATATGGGTCTCCCTAAATTGGTGTCCTCATTCTGGATGAGTGGGGTTATAAGATGGAGCAGATTCTGGAATAAGGGATCATTCATCCAGAGGAAATTCCTGTAGTCATCAGGATTGTTGATCCATATCTCCTGTAGCAGGGGCATATGTGAAAAAGTCTCTCTTCTGGAACCACTCCTTGGTCCAACAAGTCTTAATCTTTCTTCTTCTTTCCCTCCGGTTCAGTGTTTGCAGCGTTCTTGCCATAGCGAGAAGCAAAAAAAGCACAAGCTCTTTATCTATTTCAAATGGGCATTATATAACAATAAATCGTAACAAGTGTACAGTTGTAAACAGAGTTGCCAAAAGTACACTACACACAAAGCAGAACAAAGCAATGAATGGTGATGATGGTATTTCCAGTATGTAGATGTATGTTTGTGGGCGTTATGTGCATTGAGGTTCAGCTTTTATTTAAATTAAATTAGCATATTGCTGCAGGCAACGCAGATATCCGTAGAGAGTGGATGGAGTCACGATACTTTGAGACGATGGTTATGATAGACCAAAACCACAGATCTGATTGAAAATCGTGTAAAATGTCTATAGTCGGTACAGATGAATCGGCATGCTGATTGGGATTTTCAGTCGTTGGTAAAATCAATAACAATATTACATCGGGAGAACTTTTCTGTAGTGTGTATTCAGCTTAACTCGTAGGGTAACTATATAACTAGGTTGCTCATGTGCCTATTTAGCATTCATTATTTACATGTGAGTATGATTTCACCTAGGTCACCGAAGTTCTAAAGTTAGAATAATAAGTAATCTATTGCCTTGTGATGTAGAATTTATGGATATGGCCTCTTAAGTGTGGGATAGGTATCAAGATAAAACTTACATTGAGAGTGAGATCGTTACAGCTGGGTACAAATGGCACTCCTTCAGCATGTGTGGTAAGTTAAGGTTGAACTGTGGGCAACCATTTGCTGACCACAAATAGGTCTACGATACTTTATGAAGAAATACACACAGACAGAAAGTAAATTCATGTTTTACTTTTTGCCCTATCTGATATTAGGGGGTAAATGTATCAAGCTGGTGCTTGTAATTATACAAGTAGCAGCATACCCACACTATTTATGGCACCCTGGCGGGCTGGGACTTGTAGTTCCGCAAAACAAAATGGCGTCAGTTTGGTTTTTTTATACTTTAATCGCCGTTATTACCCTACAGCCAACAGTGGCGGATCCAGGGGGGGCGATCGGGGCGATCGCCCCCCCTAGCAGACACTTGCTGCCGACGGCTGCACAGTATGTGCAGGTCCGTCCAGCCGTGACAGGCAGGGACAGTGTGCTGCCCGGCTGCTCTGATTGTGTTTAAAACACAATCAGAGCAGCCGGGCAGCACACTGTCCCTGCCTGTCACGGCTGGACGGACCTGCACATACTGTGCAGCCGTCGGCAGCCTAAACTGTTAGAAAGGGGCGGGGCCTAAATCGCCCCCCCTAAATCGCCCCGGGTACAGTAGTTTTCTAGATCCGCCCCTGACAGCCAATGACCCAGGGGTGTAGGAAGAGCCCTAGTGCTTACAGCACTTGGCTGGTTTTTCCTAGAGGGGGGGCCCGCTCGGTTTTTTCAGAGGACCCCAGTCCCTAGGGAATCCAGCCCAGCGCTGAACAGTCTGGGGTTGGTTTGTCATTTTGATAGGAGGACCCCTACTGCGTGTCCCCCTGTTATAGTGCCACCAACCCCAGCTGGTTTGCCTAGTGCTGGTTCCGTGAAAATCGGTGGGACCTCACGCAAATTTTTTCCCCGATTTTCAAGGAACCAGCAGTAGTCTGGCAGCACTAGGGTTAACAGTGAACAGAGGGGGGACCCCATGCTTTTTTTTTAAACTTTCATCTATTTTTTTACAGTTTTGACAGCTGCCAGAGCTCCAGCTGTATAACAGGACAGTGTAACAGTGATGGGTTTATAGAACACGCTGCTACAACACAGGAGAGTTAGCTAACACTGGAGTGTTTTACATCGCAGCAAAGCGCCAGAGATGACCAGCGATTTGGAAGATCAGGGTAAAAATCGCGGCTTGATACATTTGAGAAATTGTGGAATTTTAACATGCTGAAAAACATCGGACCTCCTTGATACATTTACCCCTAGGTCTGAGCTGCTATCCAAAAAAGGCTGAACCTTTATCTTACCTTGGTTGTCTCCAAGTGTCTTATAAATGTCCCTCAATATCTGGCCTTATAGACTTCACATCCTTAAGGTATGTATTACTAATTTTAAAACGACAGTTCTTGAGATCTATCTTTGTCATCCTTATCAAAGTAAACCTTCATATCTATCAGTATTTACTGCAATCCATGCATGTTTGAGAAACGTAGGACAAAGAATAATGCTATTAACACTATGCTAATATAGGTGAAATCTCAATAAATTAACTATTTTCTGTTCAGTTCTATTCCTCAGTTACAACTACGTGGGTAGTATTTATAACATTTAAAGCAGGATACTGCCCACACTGTGGGAATGGGTCACTTTGGTCAGCCTGTACTCATGTATAAAGGTATGGCTACATAACAACTAGGACACGTGATTACTGCATTATTAATAGTTTCTAGGTATCAGTGGCCATATATGACTTTTTGTGACATTTAGCTTGTGTGGGAAAACTGCATGATTTCTTTTTTTTCATAAACGCATCTTAGTGAGATATAGAAAAATGTATTACACTCACAAGCTTTATGAAATAACCTGCCATTATATTCACTATTTAAAACTATAACTTTAAGAGAAGATTTGCAGCCCATTTTGGCCCTCCCCCGCAGTAAAAAGACGCATCATTGTGTCGCAGGAGTAGGGCCAAATATTATGCGATTCCCTGAGCCCCGTCCCCACTTTCTCCTGGGAACTCCCGGAGACCAACATTGAAAAGTTGGCAAGTATATGTTCTGGCCAGTCATACCATTTAACTGGATTAAGTCTTACCTACACACAACTTTTACAGACAGGCACTGCCCTATAAACAGCAGCTATTACACACTTAGGAAATCACCTAACACATGGATAGGGAAGAACCTACAATAAGGGTTTGGTCACAAAACTCATTTCTGTACAAAGAAAAAAGGAATATAATGTATTGTGCTCTGCCCCAAGTATTTAATAAATGTAAAGACATAACATGAAAACTGGGATGCAAAGGGTGTGGCCACATTGTTTAAACAAAAAGTCATTGAACCTCTGCACTCACCAAAGACATTAATTGTTGCTATATTAGCTACTTCAAGCTGTACTCTGTATTAAAAACAGAGAATGTTAGGTCCACATATTGCAAAACTTGTATCTGTATGTCAGCAGTCTTATTAGATCAGTAAAAATGGTGCTGGTCTTTTAGCAGAGATACTCTTATGTGGTTTGTAAAATCAGCTTATTTTAGTAGTGTTCTAACTTCTCACTGCCGTTAGCCTGTGGTACTGCTCTGATGTGACAGACAATTGCTCTTTTCTTTAAATGTCATTTTGCGGAGGAGGGGGTGATAACTGCAAAGGAAAAAAAATCTCTCATGCGCATTCATCCTTTAGGCTTCAGGAATGTAGTGGTCAGGTTTCTAAAACATGCTTGTTTTGACCCTTGGTAGAACCTTGTGGTCACAAGGCAATCAGCACGAAAATGGTCATGTGTTGGTTAAACTACACTGATATAAAAGGATTAAAGTGGGCAGGGAAACTTTCCTGACTGGATCAAAGGGATTAGCAAGTAATGGACCATAACACAAACTGAAGACCGTATTGTCTAACACATCTGACTTTAAAACTACATTTTGTTGCTGAAACAATCTGATTGAAAAGGACATTGCAGGTACTGTCTTTATAGGTAAACTGAAAAGGTTAATGATGGGAATTTAGCAGAACTTTCTCTTAACGTTTTTTAAGCTGTTTACTGACTTTTAAAAAAAATGCATAATTGGTACCAAACATTTTGTTAGATAAATATAGGTACATGATGATTGTTTCCCTTTTTTGTAATGTAGGGTAATTTATTATTATTTTGTGTAATGTTTAAAAATGTAGGGGTGATTCTTAAAAGCTGTGTTAGAAAACCTCTAAATAAGTGTAATGTGTTTCTGTTGCTACTCCTGTAAAATGAGAACTAAATGCTATGCTAAGCAACAATGATAAAGTTAAACATTGTGCCACACCCACCTAGCTTGTCACTGGTAGGAATAGTAAGTGCATATATTTTAATAGCTTCTGAGACTGAACTGAGTTGTGGGGCACTACTGTGGTGTTTAATAGGTTTAATCCAGAAAACGTTACTTTGTTTAAAAGTGCAAAATTAAGTGAAAACATAGTTTACTCGTTAGCCTGTTCTTTCCTTTTGTGAAGGTTAATGAAGAAACTTTTAAATAGAACACTTGTCTTGTAAGTTGATGATGGATAAGTTAAAGCCCTTACTTTTAGCATTGGTAAATAAAGATTTTCATATACCATGAGCTGTTCCATCATATGTGAGGACTTGACATCTAATTAACTTGACCTACGTCTGAGCAGGTTACTGGTTACACCCATCATGTTCATGATTAATTAATCTGTCTATTATGTGCTATAGTCAAAAGGTGGGGACTTACATCAAAGCAGGGAGGGTTTGTTTCTGTGCATTGAAGTTGCATTTAAAAGAGTTTTTATTACAGTTTTATATGCTATGACACTGACCACACATTTTCTGATCTGTGTGTCTGCTCTTTTACAGCTGTCAGACTGTCTAGAACACAATTATGTTGTGGTATAGACCTGGCCATATCTATGCAGTGGTATTGGGGTTTACCCTTATTTATGACCTGACTTTTGCACAGTTTCCTCGTCAATGTGTCACTCCAGAGGCATTAATCAGTGGAGAGTGTTGCCCAGGACTCTTCCCTCGGGTAACTCCAGATCCAAGTGACCAGTGTGGCTTTACTATAGGCCGTGGTATATGTGTGCCTGTTGCTTTTGACACCAGACCTCATGGACCCCAGTATCAGCTTGATGGGTTGGATGACCGGGAACAGTGGCCCATAAAGTTCTTTAACAGGACCTGTTTGTGTAATGGCCGATTTTATGGTTACAATTGTGGCAGCTGCAGACCTGGATGGACGGGGGACAACTGTGATCAGCCTCTTGTGGTCGGTAAGTAGTAAGAACCAACTTGAATTACACTGAAATAGAGGTGTGAGAAGATCACATGTATCTTAGCTTTATTGTTCTTTTTAATTTCCATCTTTTTAGAAGGTGTTATTTATTTTCCATATTTAGTAGAGTAACTGGTTCATGGAATCATGATTTGTTAAGTCTTCAGTGCAATTTTCATTTTAAACTATTAATTACACCACCAGCTTTTCATATGAAACCTGTGAATAAGGCTGTCCACGCAAACGGTCCCATTACCAGTGTGTATAAAATATTCATGCATATAAAATAAGCTATTGTAGAAAAGTACTGTTTGGACAACATTAGATTTGCTCACAGCATAACCCCCACTGTCATTGATGGTCCTTTCAAATCAATGATATAACTGATGTGTAGGAGTATACAATTACCAGATTTATTTCTTTAATGTGTCTTGCTGTGTCCATATATGCAGCTATACAGTTTGGAATTGACATTTTTTTAAGATTACTTTATGCAATATCTAATTCTGGCCTGGCCAACCTGTGGCTCTCATGATGTTGTGAAACTACAAGCCCCTGCATGCTTTTTCAGTAGATAGCCACCTGAAACCTGGCAGGGCATGCTGGAACTTGTAGTTTCACAGCCCCACAGGTTGGCCAGGCCTGACCTAATTACCCACCTCTCTGGATTATTCTTAAAGGGGTAGCGGCAGACAATCTCTAATAAAAATGTACTGTCTTCTTTCAGTAAGAAGAAATATCTTGGACTTGCGTGCTGAAGAGAAGCAGCGCTTCATTAATGCACTTGATCGTGCAAAAAAGACCATTCATCCAGACTATGTCATTGCTACACAACACTACAACGCACTTATAGACCAAGAAACGAACACCACAAACTTTGAAAATATCTCAATTTATGACTTTTTTGTATGGACCCACTTCTACAGCGTTAGCGAAACGTTTCTCGGCCCAGGTCAAGGAAGTGCTGGTGGCATAGACTTCTCTCATGAGGGTCCGGCTTTTCTTACATGGCACAGATACCACTTGATGCAGCTTGAAAGGGACATACAGGTAGGACTTAAAATAGCTGTGCTTTATGAATTTGCTTAAACCATAGAAAACAAATTGGCATTTTTTTGTGTGTGTAGTTTGAAAATTAAAGTAAATGGTGCATAGTATCTGGTGTTTGAACAGTTAATGTAAAGAGCATATTGGGTAAAATCTGTCTCTCATTAGTATAGTAGTTCAGACATTTCTATTGTTACTTTAACATGACTTGTATTAAAACAGCTTATATTACTTGTAACTTGTTATACGTAGACGTTTCTATGGAGTTTTGACCAGCAAATTATAAAGGGAATTGTAACTTTTATGTGTTGACATATAGCAAAACTTTCTTTTACATTTGAGCAAGGGAATTTGCCCTTATAAACAAGGATTGATCATGCTATTGGTGTAAGCTCCAAGATAACTTTCCATTTATTTATATTTTTATTCGCTGATGCCTGCTAGTAATGTTTGGAGACACAATCTCTGAGTTGATTAATCCATTAGGCAACCTAGGCACCTTTCTGGGAACTGAGGGGCCTAGATTCCACTAACCTGTACTTGTGGGATGAAGGGGGGTGACAAAAGGCGGGTGGGGGAGGGACCTTAAATCTGTATCTTGCCATGGAGTCTTTGTGCAGAGCATGATTATATTGCCAAGCACCATGTCGGCATATATTTGACCAATCAGTAAATGTCTTTGTCTACTGGGAAATGAAGAGACTATGCATTTGTAACATTTCTTATTACTTTAACTCTTTATTAGGCTGCATCTCTAACAAACTGTATATTTCTTCAGGACCTTTTGCAGGACCCATCTTTTGCACTTCCCTATTGGAATTTTGCTATTGGTGGAAATGAGTGTGACATCTGCACTGATAACCTGGTTGGTGCAAGAAGCAACTTTGATCAAAATCTGATAAGTCCGAACTCTCTATTTTCTAGTTGGCAAGTTGTCTGTGAATATGTAGAAGACTATGAAAGCCTAGGAACTATATGCAACAGTAAGTTGACCGTTAATCTAATAACTTTGCATGTTATGATTTACATTGTTTGGCCTCCGCTGCCGCGTTCTCTTTCATTTAAAAAAGTAGGCTCTAGGTTAACATGAGGCAACATCTTATGGAGATCATTTGTCTAACATGTTGTGCCCTGATCTCTTGTATTTGTCTGCAATAATATCCTTTGGTTGAGTCTCTACTATAATATGGTTTTGATTACCATCTGCAGGTACAGCTGGTGGGCCAATAAGGAGAAATCCTGCTGGAAACACTGCACGTCCAATGGTGCAGAGACTTCCAGAACCAGAAGATGTATTGGCCTGCTTGGAGGTCAATTTGTTTGATACCCCTCCATTCTTTTCAAACTCTACAGAAAGCTTTCGTAATACCATTGAAGGTAATGATGATTTCCTAGTAAATATCTTGGTGGGTGGGGGGGGGGGGGGGTTGTTAACGACTAGAAGACTACTTATCAGTCATATAGTGTCCATGACAGACATTATTTGGTTTTCATCTATCTTTCTCATCTTAATATACTTTTTTTTTTTTTTTTTTTTTAACAGGGTACAGTGAACCTTCTGGGCAGTATAATCCTACTGTCAGAAGTCTTCATAACTTAGCTCACCTGTTTCTAAATGGAACAGGGGGACAGACTCATCTGTCGCCCAATGATCCAATCTTTGTACTACTTCATACATACACTGATGCAGTGTTTGATGAATGGCTGAGAAGACACAATTCAGGTAAGGGTTACACTTGAAGAATGAATTGCAACAAAAGTGCCCAAATACTATTACATTCTGTCAGATTTCTAGAACAATTAGCCAAAATTCAGCTGAATAAACTATTTAACTTTAAAATAACTGAAAATATGCAATGGCTTAGCATAGAACAATGGAACTATGAACAGACCAGAGTTTCCTCATACAAGGACAATAACTATTCCAGTGTCTGAGTAGAACACAGAGGCAAGATATACATTTTGTGCATGCAACAAAACATAGACTATAGATCACTGTCTGACTCTAAATTGTATTTGGTTGAAGTAGGGAACTGAATTATCATATTACTGCTGTAAACGAATACCAGGCTGTAACCGAGTTCAAAGCATGATTACAAACAGACTTAACTAACTTAACTTTATTTACTTTTATTCCTCCCATTTCTATTTTCTAAAGGCAAAGCTTTATAGAACTTTTTTCAAATATTAATTTGTTTAATACAAATGTAACAACTGTCCTGTCTTTTCTGCTTTGTAGAATTCAATGAATATCCACTGGAGAATACGCCTATTGGCCACAACAGACAATATAATATGGTTCCCTTTTGGCCACCAGTGACCAATAATGCAATGTTTGTATTGGCGCCAGCGAACCTGGGTTATTCTTATGATGTCCAATGGCCTAGTAAGTAATGTAGCTATGAAACTGTAAACATGGCTAAGCTTTAATAGTTTTTGAATATTTTACTGCTTAGACTACAAATAAGTAGTAATATGAAAAGTCTTAATTTTTAAATCCTAAAAACAAACAGCATACATGAGTGTGTATAGCACTACTGTGCAAATGGATTTGTGAAATTTCTCTTCAAATTGGCTTTTATGTAGATGTATGCAAATATCCATATCTTGTAAGCACCTAGCTCAAATACCAATTGACCTTAAAAAGGTAACTCTGATTTTGCTCAGGTAGAACAATGGAAAATGTTTGTAACAAAGGCTTAACTTGCAAAGTGTTACATGTGATCTACTGATGAAATCAATGCTGATCTGACATCTATGGCCAAATGTATAAATATGTGAGTTTAAGGCTAGAACATAGCTTTTTCTTGGATTTTCATGTAAACACCCAGACATCTTAAATGCACACATGGCTTGCTCTATAGAAAAAAAACAGACCTGTCTACAGCACCCATGGTCAGAGCATAGCACAACTGATGTTAATGGCAGTTCTAGACTACAGAGAAATGTCTAAACAAATTACCCAATACTGAAACAGACTATGTACCCTGCAGTATACACCACTTATTAACTGAGACATAATTCCATATGTCTGTTTATGTGCAAGGACTCAAATAGCGACCTTACCTCTAGGCTAAACAAAGTGGTGAATAGAGTGGTCGAATTGGAAATTTAGAAGTGGCAGTATGGAAACTGGAAATTAATTTATTTGATGGTCTTACAATCATAGCAGTAAGAGGTGGTGGTATGGCATACCAGCCCACTGGGTGTAAAGATACATTCTTGAAATCCTTGTTAATTTCACCAATCAGTGAGCTTCTATAATTGACAAAAATACAATTCAGTCGTGCTAAAGAGTAGTTATTTAATGTAGTAGGGAACAGTGGACAGCATGAATTTTCAGTATTACTATCTTAAATGAATAGCTCTGTAAATTGACTTGGTAACTTAGCAGGCTACCTTGAGTAACTATCTTTTTATTTATTGCCTCTTTAGGTCGTGCGTTGAACAACACAGAGATCATAACCATAGCGGTAATTGCCGCTTTAGGCCTTGTGGCTATAATTTTTGCTGGTGCCACATGTGCTGTGCGACGCAGAAGCAAGAAGAATGAGGTACTCCAGCCACTCCTTGGTGAAAGATACCCATGTTATGCTGAAGACAAAGAGGCTACACAATCAGTGTGAAATCTAAAATGCCACCTTTACAGACTTGCCTAGCAATCTTTCATCAGCTTTCAAGTGCTTAGAAATACTACCTGGCTTTAGAGCCATGCAGTAATGTAGATGTCCTTTTAGGTTACCTGCAATGTCTGTACAGATGTACAACTAGATGCTGAGCATATCGTAACTTCAAAATCGCTCTGACTTGAGCTATTCAGTAATTGCAGTTGTAAGATGGTCCTCTTCATATGGTGTGCTGCTAATAAGCACTAACAATACATTACATCTTGAAATAGGTGTGTATTGTAGAATATAAAACTTATGGCCAATTGCTCAATTATGGCAACTGTACAACCCTATATGGTAAAATGTAACTTTAAATGCCAAATGCAATCTGACCATGAATAAAGACTTTATTTGCAATGTAGTGTGAAGTTTTATTTTACTTCAAATAGTGTAACCTCCATTGTATATAATGGTTATGGTGTTTGAATTTTAGAATAAATCTTGCAGTAAGCAATTTTAGTTATACTATTGTCATTACTTCAAACTCCCCATATCTGGAATCTGATGTAAAGTCAAATGCAAGTTTCAACCTTGTAGAGGTTTTTTGATTGGGTAATTTTGAGTTCTATCAACCCAACTGTTTCAACTGCACTGAATGGGTTAGGCTTCACATAGTTCTCAAGCTGTCTGGTATGTAGTCTCCTCAATGGCTTGATATGTTGTACACTGATATGAAACCCGTTTGATATCCCCTTAACCAGTCTGTCCCTCGTTTCTCACAAAATGTGAAGTATAACATGTACTTTTTATAGCCCTGTTAATGTTCCCCAGCTCGCCAGAGTGAAAGTGCAGTGTCTAATTGCATGTGGTTAATGGGACACTGTAGCCATGTCTAGATAGAGAACTCTTTTTACTTTTACCCATTGTAAAAATTTATATTTTTGATATTGCAATGACACTGTTATACATTGCTCTTAAATTGAAGCCATGTGAGTTATGGGTATAGGTCAGGTGGGATCCAGTTCCAGGATACAGGTGAGGGGGCTGTAGCTGCTTTTCCCCCCTCCATTATCTACAGCAAGTCCTGATCAGTTAAGAGTCATTTCTGTCTGAAATGGTAGTAAGGGATTAATAATGGAAGTGTAACATAATCATCTTGACCTTGTCCCTTAATTAACCTGAATTTGTGTCCATTGTCTCTAGTCAACACAGCAAGATACCAAAGGGTGTATTGGAATGAAAAGGGACAGACCCTTTTTACAGACAGCCACTGTCTAAGGCCACCCCTGAACTGACCTGGCCAATGGCGGGGTGGGGGGGTGGAGTACAATGTGCAGAGGAAACCGTGCGACACAGGGGAGGATTTTGCTATTTTTGCTTTCATATTGGGAAGAACTCCAGTGTTTAAGTCTAGGCTTCTTCTGGGCTGAGTAGAAGAGTGTCAGGCTGTGTGGCTGGAATTATACAAGTGGGGACATCCAGGTCAGGGGCAAACACATGATTTGCAGAGGGGGGCTTTCCACTCCCGCCTGCCAGTGGGTGTGACAAGCATGGGGTCGTGGCTAAAACTTTAGACGGTACTTGGCTGCTCTCCAACTCTTCCTATCCCCATAATATACATGGACAATGCTGCATACACTACTGTTAGGTGCACGCAGCTCTCCCTTTTCAAACAGCCGTGTGAAGCGGGGACAAGGTTCAGCCACCTCAATTATACACTACCCCAGGCTTGGAGGGGGGTTTTCAGGCACTAGGAACACCCCCCCCCCCCCTCCCCCTCGTTTGCTTATGCAGGTGACTGACTCCTTAAGCTAGTGTGGTGAGGGACAGTTAATGTGGTAAACGTGACTGGCATTTATTTATGGTTTGCGTATGGAATTCTAGTAATTGGTTTTTATTAGAAAAGTAAAACCGTACATTTATTGTAACTGCATTTGCCTGAGTGACTATAGGACACCTATAACATACAGGGTATGTTTTCCTAGTATAAGAAATGCACACCTGGGTGGCCAGCCTGTGTGTGTGTGTGTGTGTGTGTGTGTGTGTGTGTGTGTGGGAAGGACGTATAATTCTGTTGGCATAATGAGTAAACCAACCTATTAGAACATCACCCTGTCTTATGTGACATTACAATTGAAAAGCATTGCTTGGGTGACGCAACCTTTCTTGGCTGTACATGCCAATAGCCATACACTGCATGAAAAAATTTGGCTCAAAGAAAACTCCCTTCTATAGTTCCTTAATTGCCTTCTTGGTATGTACATGAATACGAAGCATGGTTAATGTGCATTTTCCCCATTCTTTCTTAGGGGGAAGAGCCTGTGGTATGTCTTTGTGAAGAAAATCTTGAACTCAGTGGTCAGCGGAGGCCATGTAAAACCTGTAACCTCAGCTCTGATAATGTCTATGCGTAGCTCTTGGCCAATTTGTCTGGATCTTTCCAAATTCAAGGTTGTGTTTCCTCTGTCACTTCTAAAAAGTATAGAAGTGGTATTAGTGGAGCCACCGACCTTTAGGTAGTAAATATCCAGATATGCTGTAGCCTTGGTAAGGAGCATATATTGAGGAACAAAATAATTAGTGTAAACAAGATGTGTATGATATCTGTTAACTGAAGGACTCCTATGACTAACATTAAATGGTTATATAATTTTAAACCACCCATTTGCTGCTCAAGGCTATTAAAAGTTTTTGTAGTCACTTTCTGACAGGAGTTAGCTTATCCTTTCTTCACTTGTGCATATCCTGCTAATGGTATTTCAGGTTATGTCCAGATGAATGGCTTATTTGTTATGTATTTCAAATCTCTGCTATGTCAGATGTTCTCTATAAACTATTGACTTAAATGGAAGCCCTTCTCACTCACCTCCATAAAAGTTATAGAACACAAGTGTGTTCCTCTAGCAAACAAGTTCAAGTGTTAAATGTAGACAGCCACTTTTTCCATGCTCCAGGATAGTGATCTGGTACAATTTTGTTTCAAGAGGAGGGGGGAATCCATCTCTATATAGTCACAAATTGCACTCATCAACAGACAAGGAAGCATTTTTCAGAGCTTGAGCAATACTTAGGCTATATTTTCCTATCAATGATTGATGACAACAAAATTGATTCCCTACGAACAGATCCTGCTGACAAATTGTACACAAAAAGGTTGCTCTTTAAAGTGACACGAAGATAACCTACATCCCAGAGCATTCCTAGTCTTAAAACTCTTTATTGTGAATGCTATTTAGGATGTCTGAACTAAAAATGAAAAAATCCACATTGTACTATATTTATTATTTTAAAAGCTTTTTATTTAAAATAGGGATGCATCCCAAATGTACTTTGTGGCTTCTACCTCTAGGTGTCAGTGTAACACTGTCTTATTTTAAAGGAAATATTCATTTGGCTGCTAAATACATAGTGGGCATTTTCTACAACATGAACATATGCCCAGAGAGTGTGTGTATATATACATATGTGGCCAAGCGCTGTTATATTTCACTTGCAAATATAGACAAGTTTGTCTTGTCTGATATTTAGCCAGCTTATATAGGTTTCTTTTGTCGTTTAAATTTCCGTGTGAATTAGTTTGTGGGTCTAGAATATATCAGTCAGTTCTGACAACCACTAAACATTTTAGCAATGCTACTTTGCTATGAGAACATTCCTCCAAATTGGTTCACAATTTGATCTGGAACCAGAGACTCAGCCAAAATTATTTAGTGTGTCAAAAGATAGTCGTCATAGAAGAATACACTACCAGCTACAGTATGTACAGTCACAGAATTAAAAAGTGACTAACTATGAAACCTTCTGTAGACAGTCTAAAACATCACTCAATAGTGCATCAAAGTATTTTGTAGCCTGATCTTAAAAGCCCATGGAAATAATGGGGCCTGCTGCATGGCTCCTCCCCCGCTCCCTGCACAAGGGCCCACAGCTCGCTAGTTCTGACTCTGTATATACTTTTCTACAATATACCTTTTGTAAGTTAGCTACTTAAAACAAAGGCATAGTTTTCTTACAGTCCGCTTTCTTATTTTTGTTATTTCTTTGCAACCTGCAAGTATTCTGGTTGATATTGATTTCTATGTCCCGTCTTAACACCAAACAGTTGTCCTTAGACAGTAAGAGAAACATTGCAGATTACTTGCTACTTACATTAGGGCACAGTAAAGGGAAACAAAGTAGGACTGAAAGGGAAATTTATTTGTAATAACCATTACATTTGTACATTGAGCGATAACTAAAATGTGCTTGAAAGTAGATTTCACTAAAATTAGTAAGAAAAGGCCAATGTGTTACGTTTTACACATTTTGCGTGAAATTGTTCTGCACGTGCTCACAAACAGACCTTACACCACTGAACGCAATTGCATGCAAATGACACTTCCGACTGTCCACAAAGTGAAGTGCGGAACGGGCGACACATGTAAGCAATGTACAGTAAAGTTGTACAGAGTTCAAGCTCAGGCACATTTGGCTATTTAAAGTTCAGAGCATTCCTTAGGTACGTGTTTATTAGCCATACCAGGTGCATCAGCTACTGTGCAGGTGTACGGGCCAACTGATTACTACAAATATGTATCCCAAAACATAGTTGCAAGTAAGAGAAGCTTTAAAAATGCATTTTATGTTCAGTACACCTTAAGAACATCGTGATGTATGTATTTCATGTTTTGAAGAAAAAAAAAAATGTAAAAGTATGTTTAGTAATGATTATAGGTTTTTTGCGTGTGTTCTGATGGAACTTTATATTGTATGTATACAAGTGCGTATCCTGCAGTCCGTTCTGTCTGTATGCATACAGCAAGTAAGTTAGAGACACATTCAAATGGAAAAGTTTCTTGAGATCACTGTATACTTAAATAGAGGTGGGCGAACGTTTAAGTTACGTGCAATTTTTTTTAAAAAAAAACACATTCCCTTTTCGTTCCAAAGTGAATCAGGCCCAGTATGATTTTGTAGCTGTTTTCAGTAAGTGACTGCTAAAAGGGAAACAAATTTTGAAATAAAAAAAAGTTTGTACATTCAAAATGTACATTTTATTGAAAAAGGATGAGAGAACTGTACTTAAGCTTTTAAATATAGTAGACTACTACTACACTATGCCCTAAACATCACATTTTACTAACCTCTTCCACCCCCTAAATGGAAACCTGGGTTCTGGGTCTTTTCTCCGACTCCATTGTTTTTCTCACTGCCCTGGGTGAAAACCAGGTGGGATCACCAACCAGAAACCGCAGTCAAGATACTGCAGCTTCTGAATGATCCTCCAACTCAGTTTTCCCATTCGCAAGCATTTTGAAGTGGCAAACTGAATTTATTTGGAGACTTTGCAATCTCTGTATAATCAGAAAAAAAAAGTTGCTCATTGAATGCTGCCATATCTCTGCAAGCCCAGTCAGCAACTTTTTATGACATTTATTACCTCTTTTTTTGTTTACATACTAAATAGACATTAAGAGAGGGTTATTTCCTTGCACAGTGACTCCTATTTATAAGGATATTATCATGAGAATGTTATCTAATTTACACAAATGTATTGCAATACAACAATGGCTGCAATTAAATTATTTAATCTAAAACATAAAAATACAGTAAAGACACAAGTTTGGCAAGTCATTTATTTAGCTTTATACAGTTTATATATATATTTTATTTCTTTAATTTTGGTTTGCGATAGAACTTTTAATGCAACTCGTCAATTCAGAGTTCTTGAAGTTGATTGTGTTGTCTGTACAAAGTAATATTGTTTAATTAACTTTGCTATTACTAAGTTATAACATTAATAAATAATACTGCAATCTAATTTTCTTCATTGATTTATTATTTCCTTATTGTTTTAACTTAATAATGTAGCTTTTGCCTAGGTAATTAACAGCCCTTTAAAACAAACCGAATGAATGACCTGCAAATTCAGACTACTCAAAATATAACCCTATGTTCAGATTTCCAGTTTCTGTCAATATCCTTTTTGGTCATTTCCACATTTTTATTTTTCTACTAGCTTCCTTCACCCCCAATTTTTCAATATGTCCTTGTTCTATGTATTCCCTTTAATATAATTTGTCTGGACACTTGGAATTTGAAAATATGTCAAGATTGAGAGCAACTGCAACCTTGTGACAAGGATGCTTTCAAATAACAGGTAATTGATGAAATAAATAATGGTCCTCCACAGTGATTATGTCTTGTCTGATTCTTATACATATAAGTGTTTCTGTGCAGGCAATTTTCCAAGCAAGTCTTACTGTTCATGAAATATAGTAAAATATCAAGTTGGTGCCAATTGCTTTTCTATGGCAGCTATATACTATTTATCTGCATTTTCAAACATGTTGTATCCCAGAAAAAAACTATGGACCAGGCATGGAAAACCTTAGACTTCTATACGGATGAAAAAAATAGATTGAATATAAGTTAATTGTCACCTTCCACAAAGATCTAAAATATTAAAGCCCATGGTGTAATGAAGACGCCCATGTATGGGTTGGTGAGTTCAGGATGGACGTGGTTGTCTATGGCCGGTACGTTGAAGATTTATTTATTATATGGGATGGTGGGGAAGCATGAGCACTTGCCTTTGTATAAGCACTTAATAAAAATGGTTATAATTTTCTCATCAATTTCACTCTAAAAATATGGATTTTTTTTGAACCTCTCCTTGAGGGTCATGGATTCTACCAATTCAACTATGACATATAGAAAGAAAGTTGATGTGACCACATATTTACATTACAAGAGTTCACCCTATAAACCTTGTACAAATAATATTTCTCAGGGCCAGCTTCTTAGATTGGAATGCAATTTTTCTTAATTTTATAGCTTTCAATTACAAACTAAATGTTATTTTACTTGTGGTATATGGTGCAGGGGAAAAGTAGATATACCATATCTACATTGCTACATTATATATCTACATTGTTGGTATATGCTAGTGCATACACCAACAATGTGCTGCAGCTATAATTTCATCCCCTATCTATACATTAAAGGGACACTTCATTCTACTACTGTTGCTTGACACACCCTCTTCTTAGATTGTAGAGCACCAACTCTTTGGCACAAATGAACTCCATCTATAATCTACCAGTGATTCCTGATTTATGCTGCATCTTCAGTTTTCCTGCTTATTCTGCCATAGCTGGAGAACTGTATGTCCATTAAAAATCATACATGTCTTCTTAGGCTGCATTGTGTTTTCTACATGTAAGCACACTCACATTTATACTCAATGTTGTCTCCAACTGCCCCACAACATTCTGGTCTACAAATATACTGGTAATATAATAGGAAATATTCACCCCTTAAAAATGATCTGTCACTATGTAACTATCAAAAACAATAAAGAGATATTACAAGCCTTCAAACCTTCACTTTGCTGCTGCAGTCCTTCGTTATTGAAATAGGTTGGAGTGCTTATTCAGTTGGATATTAGAAAAGGTGCTGGGCCTTCAACCCATACTTCATAAAGAAGCAGCCATGTCATGTTATTAAGAATTCACATAAATATGTGTGATTTTGTAGCAAAAACAATATGGAATGTATTGTAGTTCACCGCATATAATAATGGTCTTTATGCATTGAAGAGAGCGCTTAGCGAAACGCGCGTCGGCGAGACACCACGCTCGCTGACTCATTAGCTAATATACTGATAACCCTAACATATTTACCCTCTATCAAGCTGGCTATTATATATTTTTTGGGGGGAATGTATCAAATTACAGGATGAATTATTATAATAGCGTGTGTGTGCTCTTTTAGGCTTAGCTCTATATAGACATCCACTCTGCATAATTTATGATCCTCATAAAACGGACCAGTGACTTTCTAACAGCTGCAGCATGTAATTATTGGGATAGGCTTAAAAACAATATCTATCAGATATAATAATCAATAGTTGTGATCTAATCCCTAATAACAATATTAAGCGATAACTCTGCCATCTTTATACAAACTATAGGGCTAGATCACAAAACCTTGATATAAAAGGCTGTATAAAATCTATTATTAATAAAGCAGCCAAGCAGTTGACCCTATCTTTACTCTATGAGGATTTTTTGCATTTGAATTATAAATTACTGAGCCAATATGAATCTAAGTTCCCCATTGAATATAAACCACAGCATATTAATAATATATGAATACCTGTAATCTCTATTATTTTTCTATAATATTAACATTTAGAATCATACTAACAGGAGTTCAATATTATTTAAACCCTGAGACAAATAACATCAGTGTGGATGTCAGAGCCCACAAAATCCTTGTTGAAAAACACACACAGCGCATCATTTTATTGTAAGGTGTAATGATGTCCAATATAAATATAAATGTTTATATTAAGTGAGCAACAAGGTGACTAGGTAGCAAAACTACCATTTTAGCAGAACATTATTTGAGTTACCCAATAGTATTTTCAAAATCCTTTTTTAAATATTTCACTGGTTCAGTATAATAGGGGGATGAGATATGATCATTCTCCATTTTTAATGCATATTAATAAAGCGTAATGCATATTGTATCTAATATAGTATAAATAAAGTCATTGAGTGCCCGTTAATTACACATTTTCTTCTCTTTTGCTTTTTATTGAAATGTAATATATGTGTGGGTGCACCTCCCTTCATGAAGAAGGATTATGTACATTAGTAATAATCTATCAAAGTAAAATAAGGGATTAATGACTTTTCTTAGTGCGGTGTTAGAATCTACACTAAATGTCTTGCCTGTATCTACAACATATCTATTCAAATTGTCCCTATCTCAAGGTACGCTCCCTGAACTATGGAAAACTGCACATGATATCCTGTTTTGTTTTTTGGGGGGGTTAATATGGAGAGTCCTGTGATCTAAATAACTACATACCTACCTCTCTTATACTCCCAACACTAAAAAATATTCTGGAAAAAATCTGGAATGCCCATCTGAAACCATTCATAGATTATATTAACCTGCTAAACTCAATGCAATCTGGTTTCAGAAATGACCATATAACAATTACATCCCAGACCAAGATGATAAATGTCCAGCAGTGCAAACCAGAGAACAAAAAGTTTTCCTTTTCTTTTACTTCTAGAACTAGGCCTTTGGTACTGCTAACCACAGCCTCCTCTTTTCTTTATTAAAAGCTTTTGATCTAGCTTCTACCTACTTGCATTCAACAGCTACTTTTCGGGCATGGATACCAACAGGTCAAGTCTGAAAGTAAACTTTCTGCCTCAAATCTGTTGAAATCTAGCGTCCCACAGGGATCTATCATGGGCAGGGCTGCAGTCAGAAATTGCGGGGCCTGGTTCAAATTGAACAGATAGGCCAATCCTCTTTCCTTCTCTCACCCAATTTTTAAATTACCCTCTACTAGAGGAGTAGGAACAGGGGGGGGGGGCAATTCCTCACCATGATTTCTGCTGGATGGGCAACGACTGTGTCACCACCCCCCCCCCCCCATGAACTTTTACACAAAGGAGAATGGTGATGAAAAAAAAAAAATGGATAGAGATTTAATACAGATTGATTGATTTGTTTATTTCAAAAACTCTAAGTGTTCCGTTCATAGACATTTAATAAATAAACTATATTGACGATGAACAGCTATTCACTTTACTTTTACCCTGAATTTCATGCAGTGCATCCAGTAAGAAACTTGAGATATAACAATTTAAATTTATAGCACATACCTTAACCAGTGAGGTAGTGACTATAGATTTTAAAATACTCCCAATCAAATAAGATTAGGCTGACAATGAAATCTGATTAAAAACTAGGTTAATGACTATGAAAAATGAAAATTTTTAAGATGAACAATTGAATTTAGCTATCTTTCTAACAGCTATTGTGCTAATATGTAGTAAATATTAATAATAATATTTATTTAATAATGTTGCAACAATTTTTTATAGTAAAATAAACAATGAAGAGGTCGACCAACCCCAGAAATACTGGGAGTCTTTGTATATCTACATTCACTGTTACAACTGTCGTAAAAAACGAGATACCAAAGTGAGAAAAAGGGGCTCCAAACCCTATAATAGTCCTTGGCATTTTGCCCCCCATGAAAATTTTCACTCATGCGCCTCTGCCCTCTACCCAATATTTGCTCCCCTGTTCCCTTTGGTCACACCCTGTACCCGGTTTTATCTAACACATGCTGTTTTATTATCTCTGTGCTTCTTCTTCCTATTTTCTTTGGGCTCCTCTCCATTGATATCGTTGTGAAGTTATTAATTATATGTCAGCGATCCTGCAGGCTCTGTATTGTTTGCGGCTCTCTGTCCAGGAGTTGGGCACCTCTCTCTTGGGAAGGTGTGCAATTGGAACACTAGGACTGGATCAAATGACGGCAGCTGTGTGGCCATGCCATCTTGGAAGTGGAGGCGGACATTCTTGCTACAAGGTGGCTCTCTGCCATATGTCTTAATTCACTGCAGAGGCCCCCCTCTCCTAATAAATCTGTTTGGGTCCAAGGCTGGTGGCGTCCCATACTACTGTTGGGCCCCATACTGCTGTACTTCCTGTACCCCCTTGATGGCAGCACTGATCCTAGGGCCATTCTTATTTGCCATTTATGTAAACAATATTCAGTGGTGCAGATGATGCCGTGATCAACCTAAGTGGCACAAATCTGAAGTATGCTTTAACTCCTTAGTAAAAATTGCTCCTGTTGGCAAAAATGGCAGAGGTTTTTTATTGTCATATATTCATCATGTAGTACTGCAATTGCTTTCAATGATCCTAACATATTCTACTCTCCTCATATAACCTCAGTGTTTTTTCTATCTTCCTACCTTTATGCACCAGTGCGCCACTTGTCCCTGAGTTAACTACCTATCTATGTAATCTCTCACTCCCTCACTCATCTATTCCTTGTTTACTTGCAGTATCTCATTTCCTTTTGCTTAGAATTAGTATGCATATAGAATCTCTTTTACCTGAACCCAAATGTATTTTTAATTACCCTGTCTATTGCACGCTTATTGTACTATTGTATTCTTGAACCTACTGTCTATTATTCTGTATAAACAAGAATTGTTACTCGACTTTATGCAGTTGTAGTTGTAAATGAGCTTGTTCAGTGGTGTTCACCTGCATAAATAAAAAGTTTGATTGATTTATTGATTGATTTCTTACATTTAATTGAAAGTGCTGATTCGGGAAACAAAACCTTAGAAGCCTCGGAATTGCTTTTAAAATAGGGATAAAAAGCAGCCTTTAAATTCATACAGGTCCTGAAGTTCACGACTTCTATGCTCGTCAGGAGAAGCCTTTACGGATTGCATCAGAAACCTCTTTGAAGCTGTTGTTATACCTAACATCTTAGATAATCCTGAGACCCATTCTACTCCTTTTTTGTCAGGAACAAGCAGGGCTTAACCCGCGCCAATTTCTACTAGGGGGACCCGTGAAATTACTTTTTTGTTTACAAACACCTCCAAGCACTCTAATATACCTGTCTTTTTTTTTTCCACTCCTCTGGGAGGAGTATTGTGGGGAGTATTTAAACTGTGCCTTAGAGTCTCTGCCCCTGTAGGCAATTTTGTCTTGTGTGGCCTTTTTGGCTTTGACTGCCATAGCTACTCCCTGCTCTATTCTGACATCCCTAAAACTAGGTTAGATGGACTGTTGAGAACTCCTCTTGCTTTGTGGTAACAGCTGTGAGCCACCCACAGCTATCCTCCTAATCATTGCATTTTATGTGTGCCTATAAAGAAAGTTCTCTTGAAAAGGAAGTGTATTTGGGGGATGCTCAGATTGGGAACCTGATTGCCAGGGCTTAAGTCATAAAGCTCTCTTTACGGAAATCTATCCATTTTTTTTAACAACAGAGGCTAATACCTTTCTTAACTTCAGACTCCAGATTACCCATCACAGAGTTCTGGCTACTGAGTCCATGGATACTGCAGGATGCAGTGAAGCTCTTGCAATAATATTCAGCATTTGTATGCCTCTCTCCATCTTTCAATCCATAGGGTCCCTGAGATAGCCACCATCCTCTATTGGAATAGTAGTTCTGTTGAAAAGGCTTGCAAATGCTGTGTCAATATTTGGAATTGTATTCCATGCAATCATGTCTTGCTCCTGAAAAGGATATATCATATGTAGAACCATAAACTAACTTGCCTTTTCTCTGGTACCTCATACTATTAATTATTTGGTGAACATAAAGGGCCTGATTCAAGTCTGAATGCTACTTGTAGATAAGTTACGTTTGAAGAAAAGAACATAGAACTTGTGTGTAGTTTAAATCCAAGCGTATAACGTTTCCATTTGAATCTAGGTGGAAGTATGCACTGCGTACATAGTACTTGTCATACGTAGACATACAGAACAGACTGCAGTATATGCAAAAGGTCACTTCATAAAGCATATACATTGTTTGGTATCATCAAGTTCAGTAACAATTGTTAGCAGTATAATGATTTATATAAATATTAAAGTTGAAATAATATAATTTATTTTACATTAATTACATAATGATGCTTTCAATGGATACTGTACATGTACAGTGTCTTTATATGTCTATCTTAGTTGCAAACAGTTGTCCTGTGATAGCTAGTGGCACAAATACATGTAACTTTTAAATTAAAGTCTATGTCATCTCAGTCATCACTATCAGTCATACCATGTAATGAGTTGCAAATGTTTCCGTTGAAACCTAGTGTACTTAAGAGAAACCCAGGACTTGAATTGGCCGCATTTTGACCGGAATATCCTTGCTGTACATGGCCTATATTAGTTCACCCCTTCTCTCCCTGTTCCACCAGGTCATAGGGAATCATACGTGTAATTTTCGTTCAGACATGAATTACATGCAATTGCGTTCATTGGCGTATGATCCTTTTCTGGGCATGCGCAGAGCTATTGCTAAGCAAACGGACTTACGTTCGAACATGATTCAAGACCGAAGTGTTATTCCAGACTTTAGGCCAAACAAATTGTCCTTCAAGGCAGAAGTGTTTAGTTCTTTCACATTGTTTAGAGTTTTCCTCACGTTTAATGAGGGTGTCAATAATATAAGTTTTAAAGGTGTTACTATCTGCCTCTGCCTGCAGAACATTGCTTCCTCTTTGGATGCTGCCTTGACTGTTTCAGATTCTGCTAGCAGGGGGTTAAGCACTTATCATTTGATCTGAATCCTGATCACATGTGTCTGGCCTATTAGAGACTGCCTTTTCCAGCAGACTAGTGCCAGTTCAATTGTCTCTGCTGCTGGTCTCTCTGAATACATCTGGTGATCTGGTCCTTATCTGTTTCCAGGTATCTGACTTCTGTTTGTCTCATCATATTACACCTTTTATAGTGACCCTGATTTTGACTTTGTTTGACTGTACTCCTGTTTATCCCCTGGCACTGTTGTTGATCTACCGGATTCTGACCCTGGTTTTCCTGACCTTCCTTAAGACTGATTCTTCCCTCGATAATCCAGTGTCTCCTGCTACCACAGCTAAACCTGGTTATTCCCGTATCCTGTACCTGTAGCTATCCAATTGTTCCTGCTCTCCAGTAATTTCGGATTCTCAGCTAAACCTGGAGATTCCAGTGTACTATATCTGCAGCTAACCTATTGGGCCTGCTCTCCAGTAACTTCAGCTTCTCAGCTAAACCTGGTAATTCTGGTATCCTGTACCTACAGCTATCTTTTGTGCCTGGTATCCTGTGTCTCCTGCTTCCTCAGCTAAACCTGGTAATCCTGGTATCCTGTTCCTGCTGTCCCTATGAACTTGCTTCTTTACCAGTGACTGTATTTAGTTTACACCTGTGTGATCTGTGTTCAAAATAAAGACACTCTGTATTATTCACAACAACTCTCGGTGGTAATTATACTGGGAACACTAACAAAAAGTAGTGTGGCATGGGCTCTTTTCTGATGTTGCACACATGACCAACTTCTTGCTTTGTACTTTGCTGTTATTGACAGGATGGTAAAGTAACACATAACACAAAGTTCAACACACTGTCTTGTGACCCTAATGTTAAACTAACAGGAACCAACTCTCTAGATACCAGCCAACTTGTTTTCCATCAGTCATCCTGAATAATTAACAATTCAAACTTAAAACCTTTACAATTGTCCCACAGCTCTAGCTTGATGAACAAGTTACACTCCCACCTGGCCTTTAAAAAGGAGTTCTCAGCAGGTGCTCTGCTTGATTAGTCTCACTGCAGACACAGCCTGTAGATGCCTCCAAACCACTTCAAAATATGTAAATTAAATCACACACTGTGTATCTTTGAATTAGGTGCACTACTGTACAGAAGTGTAATGTCTGCGTCATTGCCCTGCAGACTGTCAGCTGATTACCTAATTCCTCTTTTAGAGGCCTGTGGAAAACCACTCCCTTTGTCACAGTATATGTATCTTCCTCTAATTCAAGTCCTCTTTTACACCAAGAGGAAGAGAACTCACGACAGAAAACTCTTTCCCAGGTGTCACATGATCTAGACGTAGCCAAGTCTAGAATGTTTAATAATCAAAGGTGTTGTTAATTATTCTCTAGTAACAAATTTGTCCTCCAATCTTAAAAACAAAAGTGCTGAAAGTGCCAAGTGGCTTTTTGGCTGCTGTTGTTCCAGCTTCGTTCTTTATTACTTCTGAGCATTTACTGCAAAGCAGGTAGGAATAAGCCCATTTGATTTTCAATGTGGCATGTTTGGGACAGGCCATGCCTTTTTCGCACAGTGGGTTGACTGCAGTTGGGCCTGAAAGTTATTCCAATTTTTTTTCCCGGAGAAATTAACCTTCCGCCTTGGATTCTCCAGTGAACTATATGCAGGGGCAGAGCCACTATTTCTTTGTCCTTGTCGGCATGTATTTTGGCAAAAATGAGGAAATGGATCCTATCTGGGTATTACCTGTTACAACCTATTCAGGAAATAAAACACAAGCGGGAAGGTGGGAGATAGATTTATGTCACACATCGGAGCCCAGCTGTTACTTTTCATACCCACTGTCCGGCATGCTCCCTCTACTCTTTCAGTACTTCTTGTGGCTAATCCCTGTGAACTCTAACCCAGACCGTTCCTGACCTCTTTTCTGCCTCTCATTTGTACAGTTTATACTCCTGTTTGTTGCTGACCTGGCTTGTTCTGACACTTCTGTTTGGTTATTTGGCACTCTGCAGTCCGTTTGTGTACCAGTTCTGGCTACGTTCACCATTTTCTTGCCACAGTTTGATACCAGCTTGTCACTCCTGGAGGCAGCGCGTGACTTGCGATCCTACCTGCAAGCGAAAACCAGGGCTTCATTAGACTGTTACTGCCAGGATTAATCCAGGTTGGCGAAAGTAAATCCACGCTATCCGCTAGATTTGTGACACTTTATATATATCTAGTGTGAACATGCTTCCTGTCTAATCTTCATCAGGTATGAGGATTAACCCTATGAAATTAAAACAGGAAATGTCCATTTTACTCTAAGGCCCATTACTCACTGGCGTTGAAATTCTGTGCCACACGCATGAAAAAATAAATCATATTCTATGTGTTCCTACCCATTTGAATTCATACTTACACCCATATGCATTTGTGTTGCAGTGTTGCTTTGAGAAGATGCTTGCTCTATTTCAGTGCATGAAAAGAACGTCACCATACTTGAAATAGTCAATTGATCTCTATAGGAGTAAATTGTGTATATACTTATTAGGAGTTAACTTGAGCAGTTTAACCAATGTTGTGCTGTATTTTTTCATTTAAAAACAATGCCTCATGTGATTGGCTCAATTATTTCAATACTATGTACTACATGTAGAAACTATTAATTGAAAAAAACAGGCCATTGAAATGAATGAGTGGATAAATAAATAAATGGATCAATGATTGGAGATCCTTAGCATTTTTTTTTTACCCCACATCAGTCAATGAATCTTTTTTTGATGCGTGATGAAAGCGGAGAGTTCATTGACTGCCAGCCAATCACATCCTAACAGTCAATCTGTGGCTGGGCCACAAGCAGAGCAGTTTGCATCATTCTTTCTAGGTTATTTTATTTCCATGCATTGCAAGAAGAATTCTCTTGGATAAAAAAAGACGACCCCTTGATTTCAAATTAAAGCCATTTCCCATGAATACCAAAATGAACAAAAATATTCCTTTTATTACAAATTTCTCAGGGATATCAAAATCCTCATTTTTTTATATTATTATTATTAAATTGATGAATGAAGACTTGTAGAGTTTTTATTTCAGTAAAAGTTTATTTCACAATCATATCTGCTTTATTTAGATTTTATTATTTTAGTATAATGAAATATGGTCTTATGGCAGTTTTCTATTATACTGGGATTACTACACTGGGATACTCAATGTCCAGGGGTGCCTTGAAGAGGGTCACCCCATTGAGGTTCAACCTGATGCTGAATATCTAAAGATGGTGGATTTTCTGTTAGTAGTGGGAACCAGTCCATGTTGTCTAACCTTGGGCTGGTTTCCTACCCATGCTCATTGTCTCCCTGCTTTAGTGGGACCAGTCCAGGTTAGTGCTCAGACTGGTTGAGGAATTTATAGGGTGTTCATGCTGCCTGATTTATTTAATGAATGGAGCTTCTCCTATTAATTTCAATAAACTATCAAATTGGATTTCTACACGTAACACATAAAAGATGTAAGAGAACACATCAACTGCATATGAACCACATGCATGCTCAAACATGTAGCATTCACATGCATTTGCACATAAGAATTGCAGTTCCATTTTTTGGTGCAAACACAACACCTAAAGCATACTTACCAACCTTTTAGAGTTGGTGTCCAGGAGCCTCCCTGGGGCAGGTTGGCGTTATTTTGGACCCTCCACTGTGACATAATGACGCAAAATGCGTCATTTTACAGCGGGGGCGAGGCCAAATGCCGCGATTTTCAGAGAATCGCAGCATTTCGTCCCTAATTCACTTCACTAGGAAGTGGGCAGATCCGGGATATTGCCACACTCTACCAGGAGTCCGTGAGACCCACCTGAAATGCGGGAGTCTCCCGCACATCCCGGGAGAGTTGGCAACTATGACCTAAGGCTACACTTGTGCTAGTGCGGATTCTCTTTCTGCCCCTGCTGTTTGAGGATTGAATTGATTACATTAGTTGCCATATTGTGTGATTGTCCAGCATACAAACAACCCACTGTATATTTGTTTCACAACAGAAAAACAAATGTTACTGGCCTGGTAGGGAGCCAGCTCTGAAATAAGATAGAAAGAAGAAACAAAAAGCTAGCGAAAGTGACCCTAGGTATTGTAGTATGTTATACAATTGTTGCTACTGGCTAATGTAGCCTAGCCTTAGCAGAATACTGTACACATCAGCCTGAAATATTATTGAAGATTTTATTGATAAAAAAAAACAGCAAAACTACACAAACCTTTTTATGGACAGTTGCTCTTTTGAAAAAAACTAAACAAATCATCAACTGTTGCGAAAGTGTAATCAAATTGTTTTAAATATAGAGTTGCATTCTTTATACTATAATGATGTTTAATGTGCATTTGGAAAAATGAAAAAAAGAGAGGTTTGGAATGCTGTAATAACTGGTATCTGCTGATGGTTTGTCCAATGAACGTGTTTTCAGTTTCTATGTTAGGGTTATCAAGTTGGAGCTTGTCTGTGTCAGAACACAGAAGAGTGTGTCACTGCACATGGCTCATGTCTGAAATGCAAATTATCGGTTTACATAAAATTAATTGCAGATCCTTGGGGAATGTTTACATTACGTATGGGGGAGGAATGCGATTTTCAGTTATAAACTAACTGACATTAGTCACTGTTTATGTAACAAAACAAATAACTTGACTACTATTATATTAACGTGATGTTTTCAATAAAAAAACCTACGTAAAGAAAGAATAAATTGTTAGCAGATGTCATTTTAACAGTATTATGTTTTAATGTACCTTCGTATTTTCTGTCCATGTGGTTATATGTTTTATCTGTGTTTATATTTGTTAGACACAGCAAAAAAATGAAAACAAATTAGAAATAGCAATATTTGTGCCGGATCTACTGTTTGCAGCCAGGGACCACTTTTCTGAATGAATGTGACACAATAGATATTTATAGAAAGGAAAACTGACATTTGTATGCAAAAATTGTTTGAAACTAGCATCCTGTAACACATAATATCATTTTTTTGCACAAATGGTGAAAATGGGGTTTATTCATTTCATTCAGCTAAAAGGAAAATAACAAAATGCTAATACTAATACTAATAATAATAATAATAATAATATTTTGGATACTGCACTCCCTATTGTAAGTGATCTGGATATAAGGGATATAGACCGACCAACCGGCGTTCCACACAGTGCACTAATAAAAAAAGACTCTGAGACAAGTATTTGCAAAAAAAATTAATTTGGTCACAGCTTTATTAAACACTTTCAAACTTGTATTTGGCAGACAAGCAACATTCAAAGCTAATGAAATTTACCACATTTTCCAGTTCTATCTTCCTTTTGTAGGCTCCACAACAATGTCCTCTTGAGACCACCCCATTGGCATAAATCACCCTCCGATTGCTGAAACCTGGCACACTGCCCGTATTGGCCCAACCATTGAAGTTGGAACCAGGCATGTGGCCATCTACCCAGGGGGATACTGCCCTGCATTCTATGTAGAAAAATAGGGTGTGGGCGCCGCAACAACGTCCTCTGGAGACCAGCCTCCTTGGCATAAATCATCCTCCTATTGCTGAAACCTGACATGCCACCTGTATTGGCCCAACCATTGAAGCTGGAACCAGGAATGTGGCCGTCCTCCCGGGGTTATACTGCCCGGTCCTGCTGGCTCCACCCCTTTCTATGCCTTGCTCGCCGCTTTCCTGCCATTCCAACTGTGACAAAGCAATTTGAGCAATAAATTATTTTTTACAAAGCTTACAATGACAACATTATTTGTTAACCATTTACAAAGATCACACATATAAAGTACTTAATATATAATATATATTTTTATTTTTTACTTTTTTAATTTATTTATTTTGTATTTATTTATTGTTAAAGAAATTCCTGCATGTACTGAAGCGGATAGTTAGGTGGAAAACTGAAAAACTATGCTTAATAACATTCCTTCCCCCTCTCCTTTAACTACCCTCACCTTGTCCTGCCTCCTGTCTCGCCCCTTCCTTTCTCTGAGTGGTTCCCTGCACTGCTCAGGTGTAACAAAATAGGATGGACTTCGTTGTCTGCCCCCCTTTCATCATGCCACTTGCTTCGGGCCACCTAGAGACAATCCTCCCTTATCCCTCTTCGGCACCATTGCTGAGCCTGCGATTCTTTTTAAAACTCACAGTAGACTTCAGTGAGCATTTAAAGCACAAGGTTAAGTGCTTTTACACAGGTCAGATTAAATCAATAAGGGCGTGTGTTATCCCTTATAATACCCAAGTTTTCCTAGTGAACACTGCAGTGATGACATCAGAAGTTGTTAATTTTATACATTATTTATTACATTATTTAAAGGATATTTTTGTGTATATTAACATGCATTATGTTTTATTATTAATCACATAAGGGAAGAAACTGGTGAATTAGAAGAAAGAGGGGACCTATTCTAATAGTACATATAAAAAAGAAATAGTGTTAAGGATCACAGGTAACAGTCAAGGTAATATGTATAGTTACAGTGACCAGTAACAGACAGTGGGGCAGGTAGTGGGGAAAAAAGGGAAAAGGGGACTCATAGCACTATAAATATGGCACCAGGGGAGTCAAGCTATCTTTGCCACATGAAATATGTGTTGGAACAATCTCTTACAACTGCCAACATCTTGAAATAATCTCCAGAGCTGTATGTTTAAATGCATTGCACACAGGGCTGAAACTCCACAATTTCCAACATAACATGTTTACTTCGTTAGAATGTATGATATTGCATTTTAAATACTCATCTTACATTTCAATTTATAAAGGTCAGAGAATAATGCCAGATTGTGAGGCTTGCATTCAGTACAGAATATATCGTGCAGTTGAACAATATAAAACATATTCCAGGGATAATAATGTACAGGAACAAATCATAACTATCCGAGGCAACTGGAAAATATTTGTGAGCAAACTACACATCTTAAACAATAATCCCATAACCACAACCCACACATGCTGCAGGAAATCTTTTATTTAATGTGGCCCAGCACACTTGTATACATAATGCATTTAAAATGCATTGAAAGTAGATTTAAACTTACCTTGGTGATCTAGTGCATCTGATGGGTCACAGCAGAGAACAAGAGTGGACAGCATTTTTAAACCTCACAGTAGCTGCAGGCTGGGTTCTCTTAAGCCCTGCTGGAGTGAGGTTAGGGTTTGGTGGTCAATGGTGTTTGGATATAGCACTAGTATTTCCCAGGTGCCAAGAGCCACCTTCTGATAGTGTATCATGGTTTTATTGAACCCAGCAGATGTGGTGGCTTTTGGAAGACCTAGGAGACAAAGCATTAGACTGAAGCCTTGAGAACACTCCAGCAGCAGGAGTGGCAGGACTGGCTCCCCTACTGTTGGTGCAAAATTCAGTATGAAGATGGCACCAGATCACGGCAACAAAGTCTTTGAAGTAGTTCTGGCGGTAGATCTGTCTTGGCACCACCCCTCGTTCACATGTGCAACAAGAGTAGAGTTTAAAATACCAGTAAAAAAGAGATTCCAAATCCACTCCTCAAAATAAATATACTCATACCCCCATACCCCAAGGGCTTCAGTGAGTAACATGGTTACACCCTAGTAATGGGGATGAGGGGGGAGATTGGTTTGACAGCCAAGTGTGCAAGCTTACCAAGTTGGAAGGCTTGCAACTGTTTTGGGCTTTCATTCAGTAAAATGTTAGATTTTTTTTCCTAACATACTGCTTTGTTTAACCTCATTCATAGAGTGAGGGGGCATTGAATGTATTTTTATTATATGTGGTAATTTTGAGTGTTTGAGCTTTACATTAGATAAAGCATGATTGCAAATGCGCTACTCCACTAAAGTTCAGCTCGACCTGGCAGGGCTTCCCCGTCTCCTGCACTTTTTGCGTTGGTTATAGAGCCACTTGCCTTCCTTATACGGTCCCACCCAAATATCAAAGGCATCAGGATGGGGGCTGTCTCAGCCCCAGGGAGGCTCCTGGACACCAACTCTAAAAGGTTGGTAAGTATGCTTTAGGTGTTGTGTTGTAGCAGATCCTGATAACCCTGTGAATAAATTGGACCAAATCCACTATTTTTCCTTTTGGGTGTTGTGTTCCAAAAGATGTTGCCACATGTCACTCGATGCTATGGGTGTGTCAGTTTAGATAATTTGGTATTTGGATGTTTGGGAATGCGCAGGAGTATGTTAGGCTTAATACTGAACCAGTAACTGAATACCTTAAAAGTAAATGTCATTCGTGGAATAAACTTCCCTTTACGGTGTCAGGGAATATTAACTTGCTAAAAATGGTCATTCAGTCCAAGTACTTATCTGCTTCAACACTCTCCAATATATCTGCATAATAATGTGTTCCAAGCAATTAACAAGACACTTATTGTCCCTGGTGTGGGGTCACAAGAGAGCGAGAGTTTTATTTCGCACATTGTGTAGGTCTATAAAAGTTTGCGGCCTTTCTCTTTCCATCTTTCGTATATATATTACATAGCCTCCCAGATTACTCATTTAGTGGCCTGGCTGAGTGGTGCACCATGTGAATCCCTGAGATACTTTCTATGCGAGCAGATGGACCCTTTCTTGGACCGCTGCAGGTTCTTCTGACAAGTCACAGGTCTCTTAGAGTGTCTCCTACAGTATAGCAAGCTTCTGAGGTTTGGTCAGTGGCTCATAGACTTTTGGATGGAGATGGACCCATTTATGGTTTAATGATGGGCTTCTGGAGTTAGCTAAGCTCCCAGGAGGTGTGTACTGGTTGAAGATGGGGATTCATACCCTCGGTCAGGTATATATAGATATCTGTTTGAAATCATTTGATCAGTTGAGGGCTGAATTTTTATTACCAAATTTTGAATTCTTCAGGTACCTTCAACCTTGCCATGCCGTTACCTCCCAATTTGGAAGAGACACACCACACTTGTTCGATTCCCCTGTTAAGAGACTCCTGAGAATGCTGAGTTCACGTAGGGCGATTTCTCTATTGTATGTTGTGATGCTGTCCCAGCTGCTGCCAGAAGGCTTAGAACCACTTTGAGCTAAATGGAAGGTTGACTTGTGGGATATTTCTTATGAAGACTGGAGTCTGATGCTCTATGACACTAGAGAGGCCACTCCATGTCTCCACTTCTAACAGGTGCACTTTTATGTCTTGCACAGAGTTTATCTCACTCCAATGGGACTGCACAGGATGGGTAGCTCTGTATGTTCTAAGTGTAACACCCTTTCAGGCACCTGATGACATATTCTTTGGTCCTGCCCTGCATCCACAGTATGCCTTAGGGTTTGTCTCTTTGTCCTCACTCTGGAAGAGTTGCACGGGTTGTCATGGGCCATATGGTGTACGGACACTCAGAACAAAAATTAATGCCCTACCACCCACACCTGAATCGTCTCTTCGAGCAAACCTGAAAAGCAAAACATCCCTGTGTGAAACCTCAACAATACAGTATAATATGCTGGAGAGAACCATGGAATTATGGAGGTGAGGGTGATGAGAAGGGGAGAAGAAGGGAAACGGTAACCCATATAAAAGTAAAAACAAAACCCATAAAAAACTTTGGAGCACGTAGATAATCACGTCTTTGCCCGAGGACAAAATAGGAAAAATCCCTTTATGCTCACACTAAAAGTGACAAGCAGCAAAGCCTTGACTTATCACAGGTAGGGTTTGAGCATATTACCTTCTAATAGATCTGATAACTGCCTGGTAGGCATCGGGCTTCCATCACCGCTATAATGCTGCAGTGGAAGTAGCAGTCCCAATGTCACGACTAGTATAGCGTACCTGCTATCGTTGGCACTACTCGGAGGAAGGTGCGGAGTCTAACGTGCCCCTGGTGTTCACCTGGGACCCCCGCAAGGAGGTATGGACTTAGCTGCAGGAAACACGCAGGTCGCGGTCCTTCCACGAGTCAGATAGTGAAGAACGAAAGGAATGTCAGACAGGCCGGTTCGGCAATGGTGCGGGCAACGCAGGTACACAAGGAGAATCCAAGGGGTAATGAGTCATGCCGGGTCGGTAACGTTCTGACAGCGAGGTACAAAGGGAGATCCAAAAGGGTAATCAAGGCAATCCGGGTCACAATGGTCACAGGCAAACGGCAATAGTCTGGAGGAAGGCAAAAGGTCAGGAAACAGATAATCACAGGAACACTGGAACGCTGGAGGACAGGAGGGACCTGAAACTCTGGCACAGGAGGTGGGATCCAGAGAGGCTTAAATAGTGCTGCTAGCCAATGCCCTCAGCACTAGTAGTGCTGTCATCGTTCCAGAGCCGTAGCGCTTGTCATACTTTAGCGCCGTAGCGCTATCTTCATGCAGCGTCCCGTTGCCTAGCAACGGGAACGCTTTCTGGCCTGTAGCTGGCTGGCCGAGCGGAAGGGGAAGTGATGCGTCTGGTTGCTAGGCAACCAGACGCGCTATGTGGACGGGCAGGCGGCTGCCGAGCGGCGCCTGACAGTATGCCCTCCTCCTCCCCTCGTTTGGAGGAATCTCTTGAGTAACCGAGGAGCATGAAGGTCCGGTTTATCCACCCAAGATCTTTCTTCAGAACCAAATCCCTTCCAGTGCACAAGGAACTGTTGTTGCCCGTAGCGAATGCGGACATCCAGAATCCGGCTGATCTCAAACTCTGTTCCAGAGGAGGTTTGAACTGGAGGAGGTCGAGATGGAGGTACAAAGAACCTGTTAAGCACCAATGGCCGGAGTAGGGACACATGAAAAGTATTATGACATCGTAAGGAAGCAGGTAGCTGTAGCTTAACACACACAGGATTAATAACTTGTGAGATGGTTTAAGGACCAATAAAACGTGGAGCCATTATCATAGATGGTACTTTGAGTTTTAAATCTTTAGTGGAAAGCCATACTTGATCCCCTACCTTCGATAGAGGAGTAGCTCTTCGGTGGCGATCTGCAAAGGTCTTATGGTGCTGTGATGCTTTTTGCAGAGCTGCTTTGGTTGTGGCCCAAATGAGAGAGAATTCACAATAGAGTGAGTCCACAGCCGGAACTGAGGAGGAAGAATTTGGAAACGGATCTGGGATAATAGGATGCATCCCGGTCACAATAAAGAATGGAGAAAACCCGGTAGATTCATGGACATGGTGATTGTGTGAGAATTCTGCCCAGGGAAGGAATTGTGACCATCTGCTTTGATTATCAGCGGTAAAGCAACAAAGAAAAGTCTCTAAATCCTGGTTGATCCGCTCAGTCTGACCATTGGTCTGGGGGTGATACCCCGATGAGAATTTTAACTCCATACCCAGTTTTTTACAGAACGCCCTCCAGAACCGGGAGATGAATTGAACTCCCCTGTCAGAGATAATTTCTTTAGGGCAACCATGAAGTCTGAAGATCTCCTTGATAAATGTGTCGGCTAAGTGACAGGCCGAAGGTAGACCAGAAAGAGGAATGAAGTGCACCATTTTAGAAAATCGGTCAATGACAACCCAGATGTTATTAAATCCCGAACTGCAAGGAAGGTCAGTAATAAAATCCATGGCTATACTTTCCAGGGAGCATCAGGCGTAGGCAGGGGTTGGAGCAAACCAGCAGGGACCTTCCTGGAAGTTTTGTGTTGGGCACAAATGGTACATGCTGCAATAAAATCCCGTATATCGGCACTTATGGTAGGCCACCAGAAACGACTACAGAGAAGGAATGTGGTCTTCTTTATGCCAGTGTGACCTGCGATACAGGACGAATGGGCCCAACGCAATACCTTGAGTCGTAATTGTAGTTCCACAAATGATCGTCCTGTGGGCGGAGCATCCTTAACAGTATTGGTAATAGCAACGATGTTAGAAGGGTCGATAATGCAATGAGGAATCGATGGATTCAGGCGGTCTGTATCATCAAAAGAACGAGAAAGAGCGTCTGCCCGCCCATTTTTAGCACCTGGACAGAAGGTAAGAATCATATTGAAGCGAGCAAAGAATGATGCCCAGCGGGCCTGCCGAGGATTCAAACAGCGAGCTTCACGAATGAACGTCAAATTTCGGTGATTTGTAAAAATGGTAACAGGAAATAAGGCTCCCTCTAATAAGTGTCGCCATTCCTCCAAAGCTGCTTTAATAGCGAGAAGCTCCTTGTCTCCGATTCCATAATTAATCTCATTAGGAAGAAATTGTCTGGAGAAGAACCCGCATGGAGAATGGGTACCTGAAGGTGTCTTTTGGAATAACACAGCTCCAATGCCTATTGAAGAGGCGTCTACTTCCACAAAGAGAGGTCGCTGTTGATCCGGCTGAGAGAGAACATAGGCAGAGGAAAAGGCTTTCTTCAGAGTAGTAAAGGCAGAAACAGCTTCTGGAGACCATATCTTCGGATTGGCAGATCTCCTAGTTAATGCTGTAATTGGGGCAATAATGGAAGAGAAATCTTGGATGAACTGTCGATAATAATTGGTGAATCCAATGAATCTTTGGATACCTTTAAGACCCTGCGGTTGAGGTCAATTCAAGATGGACGACACCTTGGTGGGATCCATCTGTAACCCAGAGCGGACACAATAAACCCAAGGAAGGACACTTGGAGGACTTCAAAGACACATTTTTCCAATTTGCAATAGAGATTATATTTGCGCAGTCTTCGTAAGACCTCCCTCACTTGTTCTTGATGAGAACTCAAATCTTTAGAAGACACTAGAATGTCGTCTAGATAAATGACTACGGAGGTGTACAACAGATCTTGAAAGATGTCATTAACGAAACTCTGGAAGATGGCAGGGGCATTGCAAAGACCGAAGGGCATTACCAGGTATTCGAAATGACCATCCCTCGTATTGAAGGCGGTCTTCCACTCGTCACCTTTCTTTATACGAATGAGGTTGTAGGCCCCTCGTAGGTCTAATTTAGTAAACACTTGAGCCCCGCTGATTCTGTCAAATAGATCGGAGATAAGAGGTAACGGGTACCGATTCTTGATGGTAATACGATTCAGGGGTCTATAGTCAATGCATGGGCGCAGAGACCCATCTTTTTTCTTGACAAAGAAGAATCCAGCCCCAGCAGGAGAGGTAGACTTGCGAATAAACCCACGTTCCAGATTCTCCTTGATATATTGAGACATTACCAAGATCTCTGGGCGAGAAAGAGGATAAGTTCGCCCCTTGGGTATAGGTTGATCGGGAAGCAAGGTAATGGAGCAATCCCAGGGCCGATGGGGAGGTAACAATTCGTCCTCAGTCTTACTGAATACATCTTGAAAGTCGGTGTATGCTGCTGGAAGGCTTGATTCCGTAACCATGGACTGAGCAATAACTTGGGAACCGGGAGGCAGAACACTAGGTAGACATCTATGATGACATCCTGTACCCCAACGGGTAACCTGAGCTCGATCCCAATCCATCCGCGAAGAGTGTCTTCGTAGCCATGGAAGCCCCAAGATAAGGGGATTCATGGATTTAGGCAACACCAACAACTGAATCATCTCGCTATGGAGGGCTCTTACCATTAACCGAATAGGTGAGGTGATGAAGGAGATGGAGCCACTGCTGACACGGTTACCATCCACTGCCATTAATGATAATGATTGAGGCAAGGTGAGGGTTGGAATTTGAAGCCCAGCAACGAGAGTGGCAGAAATTAAGTTCCCGAAGGAGCCGGAATCCACAAAGGCCATGGTGGAGAAGGGACCTCTAGGGGTGCTCAGGGTGACTGCCATAAGAAGCTCAGGGGTGTTTTTTGAGTAGGGAGCAACTGTAATTACTCCTAAACCGGCCTCCCTGCTACCGTTTAGGAGGACGGGTTTCCCGGTCTCTTAGGACAGACCTTGAGAACATGTCCGGAATCGCCACAGTAAAGGCAGAGACGCTGCCTGAAGCGCCTCTCTCTTTCTTCTGGGGATAAATGGGAACGTCCTATTGCATGGGTTCATCCATAGGCAAAACCGGGTTTTGAAATTGAGGAGCCAGACGGGGAACCACCCTCTTAGAGACAGGACGTTCTTGGGTGCGTTCTTGATAAACGTAGGTCTACTTTAATACATAACGCAATTAGGGTATCAAGATCAGAGGGAAGATCCCGAGAAATTAGTTCGTCTTTAATCGGTCGATTAGACCTTGCCAAAAAGTTGCAACCAGCGCCTCGTTGTTCCATTTCAGCTCTGACGCTAAGGTCCGGAACTGGATGGCATATTGCCCGACAGATAAGTTGCCTTGACGCAGGTTCAACAAGCTGGTGGCAGCAGAGGCTACTCTCCCAGGGTCATCGAAGACTCTCCTGAAAGCTTCAATAAAGGAGCCAGTGTTATTAAGAAGAGGGTCTCCATTTTTCCACAAAGGCGAAGCCCAGGCTAGTGCTTGACCACTCAGGAGGGAGATCATGAACGCCACCTTCGTAAGCTCTGAAGGAAATGCTCTTGCATTGCACTCGAACTGGATGGAGCACTGGTTCAAGAAACCCTTGCATTTTTGGGGATCTCCATCGTATTTTTCAGGCGTGGGGATACGCGTGCCAGAAGCTGCTGTGGATACAGTAACCACACTAGAGGACGCCACTGAGGAGGTGGTAATGGCTGGAGTAGCAGGCAGAGAGCCTTGTAAAGCATCGAAGCGTGTAGCGATACCTTGAACACATTGTAGGAGATGTGCTTGGGCTGCCTCTTGCTGTTCTACTCGCTGAGCCAAATGAATGAGAAGGTCCCGGGCCGAAGGTTCACCAGTTCCTTCGGTAGACATCGCCAAAGTTTACTGTCACGACTAGTATAGCGTACCTGCTATCGTTGGCACTACTCGGAGGAAGGTGCGGAGTCTAACGTGCCCCTGGTGTTCACCAGGGACCCCTGCAAGGAGGTATGGACTTAGCTGCAGGAAACACGCAGGTCGCGGTCCTTCCACGAGTCAGATAGCGAAGAACGAGAGGAATGTCAGACAGGCCGGTTCGGCAATGGTGCGGGCAACGCAGGTAGACAAGGAGAATCCAAGGGGTAGTGAGTCAAGCCGGGTCGGTAACGTTCTGACAGCGAGGTACAAAGGGAGATCCAAAAGGGTAATCAAGGCAATCCGGGTCACAATGGTCACAGGCAAACAGCAATAGTCTGGAGCAGGGGTTGGCAACCTTTTTCTATCGGAGTGCCAGCTAAAATCTAGACAAGCCCAGGTGTGCCAGTTGTGTGTGTGTGTGTGTGTGTGTGTGTATGTATATATATATATATATATATATATATGTATATATATAAATATATAAATATATATATATATATATATATATACACATACACACACACACACACACACACATACACATACATACATAGTGCTGCCTAGAGAAATTCATTTTTTTTTTTTTCAAAATTAGGTCTCCAGAGGGTACTCGGGCCACCAAGCAGGCCCAGGCAATTTGTAGCCGCCCCCTCCCCTCTCGGCGGCTATATATAATTATTTCTCATTTTATGAGGCTAACATCATATTAACAGTAAGGGACCAGCAAAAAAAATTGTTATGCCGCACAGTAGTGCCCCAGTTCACATCATACCTCATAATTGTGCCCCCAATTCATACTTTGCCACAGTTGCCCCAAAAACACATAGTATGCCACAGTTGCCCCCAGAAACACATAATATGCCAGTTGCCCCCAGAAACACATAAAATGCCACAGTTGCCCCCAGAAACACATAATATGCCACAGTTGCCCCCAGAAACACATAAAATGCCAGTTGCCCCCAGAAACACATAAAATGCCACAGTTGCCCCCAGAAACATAGTATGCCACAGTTGCCCCCAGAAACACATAAAATGCCACAGTTGCCCCCAGAAACACATAGTATGCCACAGTTGCCCCCAGAAACACATAATATGCCACAGTTGCCCCAATACATTTTATGCCACAGTAATGTCCCCAATATCTTTTATGCCACAGTAATGGCCCCATTGACTCTTATGGCATCAGAATTGCATCATTTTTTTTTTTAGGACACAAATAAATGAATAAAAAATTATCTAATTTTATACTTACCTCTTCTAGCAGTGATCCGGTCCGCATAGGTGCTTGGGAGGAACTGCGCAGCTGGCACTAAACTGCTGCGTAAGCGCTGAGCTGTTGCGCTTGCGCAGCAGTTCAGTGTCGGGGAAGGAATGACAGCCGGAGAAGAGCTGAACCGCTGCGCTTGTGCAGCGGTTCAGCTCTTCTCCGGCTGTCATTTAGAACAGTTGGACAGCCGGTGTGCCAGGACTCAGGGGGCTGCGTGCCACCCCCGGCGGTTGCCGACCCCTGGTCTGGAGGAAGGCAAAAGGTCAGGAAACAGATAATCACAGGAACACTGGAACGCTGGAGGACAGGAAAGGACCTGAAACTCTGGCACAGGAGGTGGGATCCAGAGAGGCTTAAATAGTTCTGCTAGCCAATGCCCTCAGCACTAGTAGTGCTGTCATCGTTCCAGCGCCGTAGCGCTTGTCATACTTTAGCGCCGTATCGCTATCTTCATGCAGCGTCCCGTTGCCTAGCAACGGGAACGCTTTCTGGCCTGTAGCTGGCTGGCCGAGCGGAAGGGGAAGTGATGCGTCTGGTTGCTAGGCAACCAGACGCGCTATGTGGACGGGTAGGCAGCTGCCGAGTGGCGCCTGACACCCAATCCTCAATGACTGGGTGCCATAGTGTTTTGGGTCGAAGCAGAAAAATTCCATGGACCTCTTAAAAATTGCATCATATAGACCTTTAGTTAGAGGTGAAGCAACCATGCAGGGCCATCTTTTCCATTGGGCACGATGGGCAGTTCCCGGGGGCCCCACGGGCAAGGGGGTCCCATAGGCAGGGCTCTTAATTAGAATAAATAATCCTGCAAAAGAAAAAACCTGCAAAAAAACCTTCAAGGGTCACTGAGCAAGTACATCTCTCTATCTCTATATATCTATATCTATATCTATATCTATATCTGTATCTCTATACATCTATATATATATATATATATATATATATATATGTAGGGGCCCCGGTGCACTACTTTGCCCGGGGGCCCATACTGTTGTTAAGATGGCCCTGCAACCATGTGTATCAATGACATACCACTGTCAACTATATGCCGTACATAAGGCGACTAAACATATGGTTGGATCAGCCAGTGGAGGCCCGACGCTGTTTCCCATATTGGTCATTCTTAAACCTGTGAATGTGTTTACAAACAAACTAGACCTCGCAGAGTGTTCAGACTACACTACTAGCTCTTGTAGCTGTTGAACTTCCATCTTCCAAAATGCTTTATCGGTTCAATGGAAGAATCTTCTAAAGCACTTAATTGAATGGGTGCCATACTATATGCTTTGTCAAGGCAAAAACCAATGCCGACCTAGTAGAACATATAAACTTGATTTAACCAATCAGGAGGTAACTTAATAATCATGCCAAGGCTATAAGTATACCTGCCCCTGATATTAACTTGTTCCTATAGCTGATTTTTCTTTAAGAAGATGCTGATAAAGGTACGTACCAACCTTGTCTGTTTGTAGCCATATAATGTAGGTGTTTCTAAGATTTACATATAAAGAACATTACATATTAATCGGCAATAGATTAAATAGTAAAACGTAAATGCCTACACATGAGATATTTAATTACAAAATCAACTCTTTCAAAGTTGATTGCATGGAGATATATAGTTTTAGCTAGTTGTATTAGCAGCGAAAATACATATGTTGACTGGAAAGGCACATAAAGCCTCTCATGTTTGGGAAAGGATGTTCCAATGTTAGTAGGCATGGTGACACCAATCGATTTCATCGAGGCCAACAAGATTTCTATATCTGTAAAAAATCTTGCGGTAAGCTGGGTAGGCCACTGCACTTAACTTGAAAGCAGTTGTCATATAGACACCATTATAATTCCTCCTCATATATAAAATGATGCTTCTCATAGGGCAGTAACAAAACATGTCCAAGCTTGCTGTGGATCCTGGTTTCTATGTAGGCCTCTGAAAAAACATAAACCCATTTAAACACGTCCCTACCCTGCGCCTCCAGCTGTACGGCTGCACACTTAGCTAGGATTTGCTGTTATCCAGCCAAACATGTGAGTGTGTAATAACTAGAGATGGGCGGGTCCGGTTCTCCGAGAACCGAACCCACCCGAACTTTGGGTATCCGAGTACCGAGCTGAGCAGCTCGGTACTCTCCCGCCCATTCCGAATCCAAATCGAGGCCGAACGTCATTGTGACGTTGTCGGATCTCGGGACTCGGTTCTCGCGATACTTCAACTTTATAAATACACGCCTCCACAGCAATCCATCGCCATTTGACAGAGGGAGAGAGCAGGGTGTAGTCATAGGCTAATTAGAGCAGGGACAGAGAATACAATATTGTTCTTGCAATTGCTCTAACCAAAATCGCTAGTGCAGAGAGGAGGATAGAGGTTTATTATTTTTTTCTTCATATTTGGCACCCCCCAGCGCTTTTGGGGTGTCCCCCATAATTGTGCATTAATATTTCTGGCTGTCAAAAGTCATATCTGTCAGCAGTATCTACTAAATAATTTTTAGCACTCCTCAGTGTTTTTGGGGTGTCCTCCCTAATTGTGCATTAATATTTCTGGCTGTCAAAAGTCATATCTGTCAGCAGTATCTACTAAATAATTTTTAGCACTCCTCAGTGTTTTTGGGGTGTCCTCCCTAATTGTGCATTAATATTTCTGGCTGTCAAAAGTCATATCTGTCAGCAGTATCTACTAAATAATTTTTAGCACTCCTCAGTGTTTTTGGGGTGTCCTCCCTAATTGTGCATTAATATTTCTGGCTGTCAAAAGTCATATCTGTCAGCAGTATCTACTAAATAATTTTTAGCACTCCTCAGTGTTTTTGGGGTGTCCTCCCTAATTGTGCATTAATATTTCTGGCTGTCAAAAGTCATATCTGTCAGCAGTATCTACTAAATAATTTTTAGCACTCCTCAGTGTTTTTGGGGTGTCCTCCCTAATTGTGCATTAATATTTCTGGCTGTCAAAAGTCATATCTGTCAGCAGTATCTACTAAATAATTTTTAGCACTCCTCAGTGTTTTTGGGGTGTCCTCCCTAATTGTGCATTAATATTTCTGGCTGTCAAAAGTCATAACTGTCAGCAGAATCTACTAAATAATTTTTAGCACTCCTCAGTGTTTTTGGGGTGTCCTCCCTAATTGTGCATTAATATTTCTGGCTGTCAAAAGTCATAACTGTCAGCAGAATCTACTAAATAATTTTTAGCACTCCTCAGTGCTTTTGGGGTGTCCTCCCTAATTGTGCATTAATATTTCTGGCTGTCAAAAGTCATAACTGTCAGCAGAATCTACTAAATAATTTTTAGCACTCCCCAGTGGTTTGCGCTCAGAATGGATTCAAAGCAGTCCACATATGATCTAAATGAGCAACCAGGTTCTGTCACCAGTCCTGATGTTAGTGTTCCCAGTACGTCATCTGGCCAAGGCGATGTCAAACAACAGAGTGTTTTCAAATTAGTGCAAAAAACAAAAACCAAAAAAATTTTTACTGTATTGAAGCGAAAAAGAAGTGTAACTGAGCAAAAGTTAAGTGACGATAAAAAAAAAATTGCAAGCATGCCATTCTACACACGCAGTGGCAAAGAGAGAATGAGGCCTTCACCTTTGGCTATTAGTGGCAGATCCCAAAAAGTTACCCAGCCTACAATTGGTGCACAACTACTGTTACGCGTCAAAGCCGAGCTGCAAGATAATAGTGAGGCATTACAGGAGAATATTTGCTCTGATTCACAAATGACAACAATCCCTGTGGAGAGTCCATCCAACAGTGGGATGTCTAATCGTGAGCATTCTGCTGATGTGTGCCTTAATAGCCCGAGTGTAGCCGGTGATACCCAAATTGAGGATGCCACTTTGGAATTAGAAGAGGATGAGGGGGAGATTTGTGTAGGCGACGAGGGCGCTAATGAGGATGTTGATGAGGATGAGGTTGTTTGTGTAAGTCCTGCACCAGTGGCAGCAGTTCTGGCACGTGACAAGAAAAAGGCCATTGTCATGCCTGGGCATAAAACAAAAAAATCCACTTCTTATGTGTGGAATTATTTCTACCCAAATCCAGACAACAATTGTATAGCCATTTGTAGTGTATGTGAAGCCACAGTCAGTCGAGGGAGGGACCTTAACCATCTTGGAACCTCGTCTATGTTACGCCATTTAACGAGAGTTCATGGCAAAGTGTTGGGAAAAGCTGAAAGTTCTTCCCAAAAGAATACAAGCACTCCCTCATCAGCTAAGACCCTCCGCTCACCGACATACCGACGGCTACAAAATACACCCACCACACCATCCTCATCAATATCCTCAGTAGCGCTCGGAGTTAGCCCGGCATCCCACTTAAGGCTGGATGACTCCGGCACTATTATTGATTCCTCTGAAGAAAGCGTTAGTCCTGCTGCTGCTGTTGCTGCTGCTGGGGGTGAATCGTCATCCCAGAGGCAGGTGAATAAAATGAGCAGTCCTACATTTCAGCAATTAACTGTGAAACAATCATTTGCGAGGGGAAGCAAATATGACAGCAGTCACCCAGTCGCCAAGCGAATCACAGACGCCATGGCTGCAATGTTAGTGTTAGATCTGCGTCCAATCTCCACAATAAACGCAGCTGGTTTTTCACAATTAATTGAGGTTTTGTGTCCGCGTTACAGAATTCCATCGCGACACCATTTCTCCCGTAAAGCTATTCCACAACTATACCAAAAAGTGTGTAAAAATGTAGAGATTGCGCTGAAAAATGCCATTCTGCCCACTGTTCACTTAACCACAGATATGTGGACAAGTGGAAGTGGCCAAACCAAAGACTATATGACTGTGACAGCCCACTGGGTTGGTCATTCACCTTCACCAGCAGGAACAGCAGCAGCATGTACACCACTACGTAACATTTGTCACAGGCAGGCCACTCTTTGTATCACCGGCTTCACTAACAGGCATACGGCTGACAATTTGTTACGCAAACTGAGAGATGTGATTAATGCATGGCTTATACCACTCGGACTCTCCCCAGGGTATGTCATTTCAGATAACGCCAACAATATAGTGCAAGCATTACAGCTGGGTGATTTCCAACATATTCCCTGTTTTGCTCACACCATCAACTTGGTGGTGCAGAGCTTCCTACGAAATAACCGCGAGGTGCAGGAGATGCTTTCGGTGGCCCGTAAAATTTCAGGCCATTTCAGGCATTCAGCCACAGCATGTAGGAGATTACAGCAGCTCCAAGAGCAGTTTAACTTGCCCTGCCACCAACTTAAGCAAGAGGTGGTAACTCGGTGGAATTCCACCCTGTACATGCTTCAGAGGATGGAGGAACAGCGCAAAGCCATCCAAGCATATTGCACAAGTCATGACATTGGGAAAGGAGGGGGGATGTATTTCACTCTTGCACAGTGAATCCTTTCAGTGCTGTGCAAGGTGCTGAAACCATTTGAAGTTGTGACATGTGAGGTCAGTGCTGACTCTGCTAGTTTGAGCCAAGTCATTCCTTTAATTAGACTATTGGAAAAGCAGCTTGAGAAAATGAAGGAGGAGCTGAAAGCAAGCAATTCAGCAAAGTATGTTGGCCTTGTCGATCAAGTACTTAATTCGCTTCACAATGATCCTCGAGTTATTAAGATCTTGAACTCGGATCAGTACGTTTTGGCCACTGTGCTTGATCCAAGGTTTAAAACCTACATTGAGTCTTTACTTGTAAATGAGCGAGATGTGAACTTTTGCAAGGAGCTATTGCTCAGCAAGTTGGCCGCTGAACTGGGCCTCGGCTTGACGACGTGTCCTCCTTCACTTTCTCAAGCTGTTGCTCGTAAAAAATTAAATTTCCAAAAAAGAAGCAGGGAAGACACAGGGGGCAGACGAGAACAATTTAACATCTGGGCTGGTTTGAAGGATTTTTCAAAAAAATGTGTCACTTTGCCCATAACTCCATCCAATATGAGTATAAACATGCAAAGGATGGTGGAGGATTACTTTCAAGAGGTAGTTGATATGGAAATGTCAGACAGTCCCTTTCCTTACTGGGAAGAAAAGCAGGCCATTTGGAAACACATGTACAAACTTGCTTTGCAATACCTAAGCTGCCCACCCTCCAGTGTGTACTCTGAACGAGTGTTCAGCACAGCAGGGAACTTAGTCAGTGATCGCCGTAGAAGGTTACTTCCCAAAAATGTGGAGAAAATGATGTTTATAAAAATGAACTACATCTTCCACGAGGAAGGCCTTCACCATCCAAGACATCCAAGCACTGACTGTTCTCTAATGGCGGATTCAAGCGGCGATGAATTGATAGTCTGTGATGATGACGTACACACTGATGAGGGTGAGGATTAAGCTGAAGATGATGCCGATAACATCTTTTTAAAACTTTCTATGTAAGTGTAGGGTGCAATCTACCCCCAAAGAGGAAAGGGACTTGTGGCATTTCCATATCACATACCATCTTGAAAGGCTGCTGTTAGGGCAATTTATCCTTAAGGGTAGGGTGTCATAGACGGAGTGACCCTAAACTGGCTTTGTCCATTTTTCATAATATTGTACAGTCTATAATGGCTGAATTTTTGGGTATTTTATACAAGTGGAGGGGGGCCTAGAGAGACAAAAACCAAACTGGCTTTTTCCATGTCAATTAATATTGTACAGTCTATAATGGCTGAATTTTTTGGTATTTTATACCAGTGGAGGGGGGCCTAGAGAGACAGAGTGACCCCAAACTGTCTTTCTCCATGTCAATTAATATTGTACAGTCTATAATGGCTGAATTTTTTAGTATTTTATACAAGTGGAGGGGGGCCTAGAGAGACAGAAACCAAACTGGCTTTCTCCATGTCAATTAATATTGTACAGTCTATAATGGCTGAATTTTTTGGTATTTTATACAAGTGAAGGGGGGCCTAGAGAGACAGAAACCAAACTGGCTTTCTCCATGTCAATTAATATTGTACAGTCTATAATGGCTGAATTTTTTGGTATTTTATACAAGTGGAGGGGGGCCTTGAGAGACAGAATCCAAACTGGCTTTCTCCATGTCAATTAATATTGTACAGTCTATAATGGCTGAATTTTTTGGTATTTTATACAAGTGGAGGGGGGCCTTGAGAGACAGAAACCAAACTGGCTTTTTCCATTTCTTTACATATTTAACTATAAGTGTAGGGTGTAATATACATTCAAAGACGATGGCTGCATTGCCAATATGCATAGATGGAGAGGAAGACAATCTGTTTTGTGTGTAGAATAGGCCTACCAACAAAGAATTAAACTGTTTTTTTTGATGATTTATTACCTCAACAATTACATTACTTGTCTCTAAAACAGTTGGAGCACTAAATTGGGTTAATTTAGGCCCAAAAACATGGATTTTCCCAAAAAATAGCAAAACAAAACCAAACAAAACCAAAACCAAAACCAAAACACGCAAAGGCGGTTTTGCAAAACCAAAACCAAAACCAAAACACGACGGTAATCCAGATCCAAAACCGAATCCAAAACCAAAACACGGGGGTCAGTGACCATCTCTAGTAATAACCTCCTCCATGTTTGAGCCAGAATCAAAAGAATAATCCCTGGTATTAACTATGATCTGTAATGGGTTGTGTATGAAAATGTAGTGGGTGCATCATACTCGCCGGAAGCAGATGTCGTCAGTCCCACTTCCATAGTTTCTTCCGCGCTGAAAGGATCTGACCCCAGGGGCGGATTGGGAACATAAAGTGGCCCTGGGAAAAAATCTGGAAGTGGCCTCATGTGGGCGGGACCAAATCAAGTGTAGGCAGGGCAAACACAAAAAGAGGCGGGATTAATACAAAGTTGATTATGCCATCAAAAGGCTGCTAGACTGCCCATTACATACCACCGTTGTCCCAACATTCCCACTCATGGGACAGAGCCCTAAATCAGGACTGTCCCGCTGAAACATATTCATGTTTATTTAATAACATGTTGCAGAGGAACTGCCAATATAGAAAAATACAGTTGGCAGACTGTCCTGCTCTCTCCTACCTGTTCTTGTTGCTTTCCCTACCTGTGGTTGCTGGTGTCTCTTGATCAGTTGCTACTTGTCTGGATCCTGGAATGCTGGGTGCCCTATTTGGGAAAAAAATAAGTACATGAAATATATAAAATTCCAACAAGCTCCGGTGTTAAATCAAAAGCACCCACATTTAATAAATAGGCTTCCCTCCAGCTCAAACATTAAAATGCTAGAATTCACATTTAATAAATAAACCTATTTTCCTCCAAACAGCCCCAGCAATAAATTAACAACATTTACATTTAATAAATATAACCATTTCCCATGACCGTGCCGGCATTAAATAATTCATATTTAATAAATAGCCCTCTTCCCAAACTCAGCCCCACATTCAATAGCCACAAACCACCCCATCATTAAATTACAGGTCCTGTCACCTCACCTTAAATCAATAGACTCCACTAATAAATTAAATAGCACCCACCATTAAATAATTTGCTCCAACTTGCAGTTCACCATTAAATTACTAGCCTACCTGCCACCCAAATTAAAGTAGAGAACGTCCACAGCTCCATTAATAAATTAATAGCATTTATGTTTAATAAACCTATTTACCGCACCCATCACTGGCATCAAATAAATCAAATTCCATTTAATAAATAGACCTCATTCTTCCCAAACTCACCCCCACATTCAATTAATAGCCCCCAAACCATCCCTTCACCATCACTCCACAAACAAAATAACACCCATTAGTTAACCACCACCTACCTCACACCCATATTACAATGCCACAAGCCCCCTTTGCCAAAACACTACATTGCCACAAGCCCCCTTTGCCAAAACACTACATTGCCACAAGCCCCCTTTGCCAAAACACTACAATGCCACAAGCCCCCTTTGCCAAAACACTACATTGCCACAGGCCCCCTTTGCCAAAACACTACATTGCCACAAGCGCCCCCTGCAGCCTTCACACACACACACACACACACACACACACACACACACTTATTGTCCTCAGCCCCCCCTGCTGCCTACACACATGGTCATCAGCCCCCCCTGCTGCCTACAGACACACAGTCATCAGCTCCCCCTGCTGCCTACACACACACACACACACACATTGTCAACAGCCCCCCTGCCTTCACACACACACACATTGTCATCAGCCCCCCCTGCTGCCTACACACATGGTCATCAGCCCCCCCCTTGCCTTCACACACACACACATTGTCATCAGCCCCTCCCTGCTGCCTACGCACACACATTGTCAGCTGCCCTCCGCCCTGCTGCCTTCACACATACACCTTGCAATCAGCCCACCTGCTGTCTTCACACACACACACACACACACACACACATTGCCATCAGCCCCGCCTCCGCTCACATATACACACACTGGAATCAGCCCCCCTTCCGCTCACACACACTAGAATCAGCACCCCGCCGCTGTGCACATACACTCACAGGAATCGCCCCCACTTCACTCACGCACACGCTAGAAGCGGATAGCAGGAAGGAAAAGACAGATAAATGTGGTGACAGACAGTGAGAAGATAGGGCATAATAAACATGAAGAAATATACTCAAGGGAAAAACTAAAACTGATTGGTATAAAACTGCAGCTGCACTGATTCCACAGGGGTAGACCAGCTGAGCTGAGAAATAAAAGATAAGGGGAGAGCAAAGAGACAGAGAAAGGGAAGGAGAAAAAGTGGAGGAATAAAGAGAAGAGAGGAGGCAAGGAAAATGGAAGAATGAAACTAAAGGAACAGAAAATGAGGGATAAAGGTAAGCTATAAGTACAAAGATACAGTGAAAAAAAAATAATTAACCGAGCCTTTATGTTACAGGTCCCCAGGATTTTGTGCAGCAAAAGAACCACAAGAAAATCCAAGGACCTCCTCTATTTATTCTATTGACTGATGCCAAGAAGCTTACTGAAAACTTTAATCCTTAATAGGTAAGAGCCAGGTACACTCTCACAAATATATTGGGCTTGATTCATTAATAAAGTACTTACTTTTTTTACTTAATTTTTATCCTGGACAAAACCATGTTACAATGTGAGGGTTGAATATTAGTTATTATTTTGCACATAAGGAAACTACTGGCTTTTTTTCCTAGATCAACTTTTAAATTTCAATGTACAAATAAGCTATCAAGTATGTGTGTACTACATGATAAACAGACAGCATTTTCCTTATGTGCAAAATAATAATCTAACTTGCACCCCTTGCATAGCAAAATGGTCTTGTCCAGAAAACTTAAGTAAGAAAACTTACTCAATTTCTTGCTTAACATTCCTTAATGAATCAAACCCATTTGGCCTAATTCATCAAGGCATGCATGCTGAGCGTTTTTAGTATTATACTCACGTATTTCGGCTTTGCGCACTCCCGAATTCATCAAGGCATGTAACTCAAGATGTTGAATTAGGTTGTAGGTCTGCTGTGTTGTACACAAGACAATGCAGGATACATCCAATATCTATTTGGATTATAAAATCGCATAAGAGAAAAAAATGGCTAAATGAATGTCAACTGGTAATAATATAGACATTAGTGATAAAACAGTTATAAAATAGGGAGGGGGGGGGGGTTATATTTTTTTTCCATCAAATTTTTTTATTCGGATGCTGTTAATGTTTACTGAAAATAAAATAATTTTTTACGGTTGCTTGTGATTGCATACACATGCTATAGCATGCCTACGATAGTAACATCACTAGGACTCAGACTAGCCCTATAGCTGGTGCAAGAGATACATCATAAAAACAAGTAAATTTTAGACACTCAGAGCTGGCTGTGTGTGCTTGAGTTTGGCACACCCTTACTGTACAGTGACTACGGCAAAAAGCCCCTTCCCCATCCCGGACGTATGTCCCGGTTCTGGGCATGCGTAGAGTGAATTTGTGTACAATACGCTCCTTGATTAATCAGGCCCATTGAGTTTAAGTGTGTTCGGCTTTAGGGCCCCTCTTATCATACAGTTAATAAGTGTAGAGGAGACCCCACACTGTTTTTCAAGCTTCATAAATTATGCTTACGCTGATGATCAGGTATCTATTTTATCTATACTTGACCCATAAAGAATAAATGCGTTTTCAGTTCTTGTATTCATTGGTGCCACCCTTTTTTTTAACTATCTATATCTGGTAAACTTGTGTTTTTGTTTGTGCAAAGAACTATGTTTTTTAGCTCCAAGCAATCATGTGATCAGCTGTAACTAACATCAACTAATCAACAGTACACTGTTGGTTAATAGCCAAATTAAAAGTTTGACTATTTTGCTGAAATCAGTGGAAAACACATGCTAGATATGCCCAATGAAAATAATGTGATTTTTTTTTAGAGAATTTTTCCAACTGGAACTTACTAACTTATTATCTGCCTGTTATGCTAAAAGATTAATAGCCAGTAGAGTAGCCCACCCGAACTTAGGGGATCTGAGTAGGCTTGCGAGCCGTGTCGGTATCTCTGCGCGTCCTCGGATCTGAATCAAGGCAAAAGGTAATTGTTGCGTTGTCGGATCTTGCGGGTTTTGGATTCCATAAGTACCTCCCCAGGAGATCCAGCGCCATTGCTCACACAGTAACAGGGGTAGCAGTGTTCTTGTCTCTCTCCAGTCTCCAGTGACATTGCTCAGTGCCATTGCTCACACAGAAACAGGGGTAGCAGAGTTCTTGTCACTCTCCAGTCTCCAGTGCCATTGCTCAGTGCCATTGCTCATACAGAAACAGGAGGGGTAGCAGTATTCTTGTCACTTGACAAAAATTTACTGTAAATGACTGGAAATTAATGTTATTGAGGTTAATAATAATGTAGGGGGAAATAAGAGCCAAATTATGTGATTAGTAATAAAAAAAAATAGGGATTTTAGAAAAATCGGGATCTAAAACCAAAACATGCGAGGGCAGTTTTGCCAAAACCAAAACATGTTGATCCAGATCCAAAACCAAAACACGGGGGTCAGTGAACATCTCTAGTAACCAGATTCATCTCACACTGCAGTTCAAATTCCAATAACCTGATCTGTAGCTGGTGTTTCGTTATTTCCCAGCAGAGAAGAGTGTGAGAAAAACAAATATATTCGTTTGTACCATTTTTTTATATATATTATATCATCTTGAAGTGTACAGTTGAAAAAAAATATATTTTGAAACTGATATTTCCCTTTAATCTTGTAAGACATGACATAATCAGTAACTGAACAGTATATTTTAGAGGGAACCCTGTTGTTTATATGGTAGATATACTAATGCATTCCTCACTTAGCTGAAACAGCTGAAGACCATCTCTTGACTCCTATCTTCATAAGCTGTTTGTTAACCTCTTCACAAAGGTGGCACATTAGTGTATTTGTTAATCAAAAAATATATCACAAAGCCATAAAAATGAGGTGATGAAAACTTGTAATTAATCATCCTAATGTGCTCTGGAGGAACTGTAATTGCAGTTGTGTATTTTTCCAATAACTTGCAACATGAAAGCTTAAGCAGAGGGTATTTTCATAGAGTGGGTTATACATTCAGCCGTGTTCGCTGCACTTTTTCAATATTCGGTCCAGTGAGTATGGAGGAAAACACACTACAGATGGATATATAACTGTTTGATGGGTCTGACCTTAAAGTAAATATTTTTCGATACATATATTATCCTATAATTATCTCCATGCAACCAAAGAGTCATTATAATTTCTACACAGAATACTATTTTGGAGAATATGCCTAGAGGCAGTAGTGGATAGTGACAGGGGCATTTTAGAATACGTTGATTTTTTAACCTGGAAACTCCAGCATTCTAAAATGAGGTTAAGCTCAGTTAACCTAATCACTTTTCCCTTTGTACACCAGAGCAATACCACTGACAAAATGCTGCTTGTGGCCTTTTGAGAAGGAATTGCACTGGTTTGATGGAAAAAGTGTTTCCTTTATAATGCTTAGAGGCTGATATATCTTACTTCACCTAAACTCTTATCAACCTTTAACCACTTCAATTAAATTACACAAGATGTAAGTGTGGCAAATCAAATAAATTTTATTTAAATGGTGGTGGAGAAAATAGCAGTGCACGACTACCGCCAGGCAAACAGGAAGTCCTGGCATCAACCAAGAGACAACTGCAAAAAATGGGGAATCTAACCCTGGGTGCACATATCTACCTCCAAGACACCTGTCATGGGCACTACTGAACCGCAACTCTTCTGGGTTAAAGGAACGTACCCACAAGTCTACCTATCGGGCGGTACTTGGACTGAGGCCATAAACAAATGCTCTGAGAGAGGCGGGATCAGTGTGCCCATTACCGTAGTGTGCGCCCGACCACTGGGCATCGTTTCCAACTGCTTTTTTCAACTCTCCATCCTCTATTTCCACTGGCACTGGCCTGAATGCCAAGCATAGTATATCGATCCCGGAACAGCTCGCCTCTGACTGCAGGCATTAATGTAACAATCAGGGAGGGTGGGCAACACCAGGAACTCCAGAGACTGATTCTATCATAATTTTTAATGTTTACTAACTTTTAAAAGTTAAAGGAGAATTAAATATTACAAAGGGGGCTAAATATTTTTTTAACCAAAATCTGTAGTTTTCTGTGTAATGACTTTGCATACTTTGTTTTACAAACTATGTTGTTTAAGCATAATTACTATGCTGAAACAGACACAGGGCATTGGAAAGTCCAAATCTCCCAGAGCAGGCAAAACAGGACAGAAGGATAACAGAGGGCAGGAATTGGCCCGAAGTAACATAAAACGCAGAGGTTGTTTATATTGAAGAAAATGTATGGAGCTTAGCAAAAATTAACTTAACATTGAGAGGTTAGTAATTATCAGCCAATCAGTTCTAAGGCTTAGGGAAGGGCTAGGCTAGGGAAGGCTTCTAAGGTCGGTAAGTGGCAGTTGGCTTTCTCTTGCCTTCTAGAGAGTTCTCCGCCCACCTAGGCCCTTTGCTCATTTTTGTTTTTGCCTGTCTGCTGTGTTTGTTGCTCTGCTTTTTCTTCCTGTACGGTCCAGTTGGCAGAAACCAGTCCAATCAGCGGCCATAATGACTCATTTGAGTGGCGTGTTGGGCACGCTCCCCTAACAGGGATGGGAAATTAATTAGACTACCCCTTGAGGGAGTTATGGGGCACCACCGCTTAGGCGGGCCTCAGCTAATGAGCCAATATGGGGTAGAGTTGGGCTCCACTGACTAGAACTGTCCCAATATTTAGTTCAAAGTTTACGGTTTATGGCTATGGCTGAACGCTGATTGGTCTTGCTTATGATTTGCTACCATTTCAATTACATTTAATCTGTCAATAAATTTTGTGAACTTTCATTTGCCAAACAAGTGTCTTGTGTGTTTTTTTATAGTGGTAAGATAACTCTTGGTAAGTGAAATAATATTAAAGGTAAAAGTTATCAAACGCTAGGCGGATTATATAAACTGCTGTGATATTTCTGGATCCATAAATACAGTAAAGACTCCATATAAAAAAAGGACAATTTTAACCCTTTCTCCATACTTCCCAACATTTACTCAGTCAAAGTTAGATCAAATTAAGCCCCACCCTCGCTCAGTGTAAAACACACACCCTATTTCACAGAAAACATGACCTTATCCACCCAAACACACCCACCACCCACTGAAGCCCTATACACTTGCCCTTTTGGGGAAGATATACTCTCAGAAGTCTAGCTTTTCATTAATACTTCACTTCAACTGAATTTCACAACCACACATAACGTATGTTGCATAAGTAAAAGAAAACAATCTCATGATTTCATGTTCAATATGGAGAGACTTTCCACTTTGGGCTGAGTTTGCTCACAAAAATCATATTAATTTTGCCACTGACAAAACCCTATTCTTTGTGAATGGTACCAACCCTAATTGCCTGGATCCTTTTCCTCCAATCTTAATAAATGATTCCTCTCAAGTCCAAGAAGCCACAGACAAAGCTACACCTCATCATCAAAAATGGAAGCTAATCATTGACCTGCTCCTCAACTAAAACATGGAGATAAAATCTTGTTTGCTACACGAAATATCAGATTAAAAGCACCTACTGTGAAGTTTTCTCTACGATTTCTTAGTCCTTATGAAAAATGAAACAAATGAAGCAAGTTAATTCTTCTGCCTCCATCGTTATAGATACCCAAAGTCTTCCATGTCTTCCAAAAATTTGGATTTATTAAATAACATGCTCCAATATTTAGCGCTGCAGATAAAGTTTGAGATGTATGCCTGATAACGTACAAAAAGCAGGTGTAATACACCAAATTAGAAAATCATAACAAATAATCTTATAAAAACATAGGGTTTTCATTTTATAATTTGGTACCTAAACAGCTTTTGACATCATTTATTGGGATTATAACAATACCATCATACAATCCATAGGTCTTCAGTGATATCTCACAAAAGATATTTAAAACAAACCTACAGCCAGAGTTTGCCTACTGGGTCACTAAGAAGACAAAACAGTAAATTGTTTCATTTTACTTAATGGAACCGTAAAACACTTTGTAGATTCAGAAATATGGCATCAATATATTAAATTAAGATTCTCTCAGTATTTCTGTTGTATATACTCCTGTACACCTATTCAAATTGCTATGTTATCATCTGTTCAATCAGAATCGGCTGTAAACAATAACAAGAAATGTAAAACCTGGAGTGCTCCAACAGGTGCCTAAGATGTGGACCTGGAATGTCACCCACAATACAAAAACATAGATACATATAGAAAAAGGGGATAAACATCATAAGACGCTACATATAACAAAGTGTATAGGACTGACATCACATGAGTCGAAGGTATAGTGGTTAGCAAAATAGTTCTTTATCCCATCCACACAATGATGAATAAATCTTCTTTGCGACACTGGTATCATTCAAGAAGTGCTCAAACTCATAAAGCAGATATATGTGAAAAAAAGAAGGTGCAATAGTACTACCTTCAATCAAAATTGATTAAAAAACATTATAAAAACATATGTAAATATATATATATATATATATATATATATATATATATCTCTCAAATTACATTTTAATAAAAGTATTAACACTCCAAACATGCCAGGCAATGGCCGTCTACTGCATTTGACAGATGGTAATAGCTCATAACAAGGTTTAAACCTGCCCTGTAGCTGGTGCAAGTAAAACGACTCAAAAACACGTATTCAAGATGCCCAAAGCTTAAATCAGACAATGTGCATTCACTCGACCTTCACATGCCCTTACTGTACATTGATGATGTGCGTACGCACCTTCCATCCCCCATTCCACCCTTCAAATCATAGAGATATGACACTAAGTCCATTAAACAGGGTATGATTTTTACATACCGGTGGTAGTCAGTTTCCTGATGACTACAATAACGACAAGAAAGACACCGACATAAACATCACGATGATCATCAATGCGATAGTGAATAAATATCTACATACAATTATTTAGATGTACTGTATCTCCGGCAGCAGTTAAATTTATAAGTTAGATTGGTGCTTTTAAGGCTTTTATTGGTACTTTTCTAGCACCGGGTCCAATGGGTGGACCCGGTGCTAGAATACATTATAGAGGCTTCGGGTTCACCCATTGCCGCCTTAAAAGCGCCAAGCGCACTGTGAACACTGTAAATGACAAACTTAGCAATCGCTGGATTTTCTCTATTTCCAATTTACAGGTGACAGGTATAACTGCTGCGAGATACAGTACATCTAAATAATGGTATGTAGATACTGCATTGATGGTATGTAGATACTGCATTGATGGTATGTAGATACTGCATTGATGGTCATCGTGATGGTTATATCAGTGTCATTCTTGTCGTTATTGTAGTCATCGCCAATACGTACCCCAAATGCATAAGAAACATGATTACAGTATATGGATTCCTTGGCAAGATACATTATTTCTAAAACTTCCATTTGGAGCTGGTATCGATCGATGACACACTTCTTGCAGCTGGACACTGGTTACAAATCTGTACAGAGATCTCCTGAAGCATGGGTTATGGAAAGTGTTGCTTTTATATATTTTTCCCTATAGAAAATATATAGGCACTTGGAGGGACAATAAATATTGTCTTTTCTAGTGAAATAAATTCTTTAACATTTTAGCATTTGTGGGCTGAGCAATAAACCATAGTAGACTGACCATTTCATGATCTCTATATTGTATATTGGTCATTAGGATTTGGATATTCAATAATGCAGGAAACAATTCAGACCCATTTCTTCATTCTGCTGCACTTGTCACTAAGATGAATTTGTTATTTGCAGTTACAACATTCAGGAAGGATTATGAGATTCTAGTGCTTCAAATCTCTGAATCTTGTCTGGACAGAGGAGTCACTTTATTAAAGAATCACACTAGCTAGCACTCCTAGGGCGAGCAAATTAGTTATAGCAAAAGTTTGAAGTGGTCAAATGTCTAAAGGTGCTTTTTAGAAAGTCATGAATATAAGAAAATGTGAATCTCTCCTGTCCTATAGCAAAGTGATTTAATATGGGCCTTTCTGTTTGAAAATCCTTCCTCCACAACAATGAATCATGAGCCTAAACATCTTCTCCAACCACCTGTTCCTTTCTGCTCTGCCACAGCCACATTTCAGATAGACAGTTTTTAAATCCCAGATCCTGTGGAAACACAATAATTATTATAACACATATCTCCTGCAACATATTGAATAACAAAGAGTCCTATCTTACAGCAGTAGATGTGTACCTGTTTTGCAAATCTAGAAGCTCAAGTAATAGGAGGAAATTCAGGTAGACAGATTAGTAAATGGTAATGATGGGAGGGCACAGTCCGATATAGGGTAGTGATGAGAGGCACAGTCAGATACATGGTTTTGATGGAGAAGGCACAAGCTGGTGCATGGTGGTAAAGGGGGCACATGCTAACACATGGTAAAGATAGAAGGGTTAGAAGCTGGTATATGATAGTGATGAAAGGGAACAGACTGGTATATAATGATGATGGGGCACCAGCGGGTGATTGATGGCACAGGCTGGTACAATGTTGTGCATAGAAGTAAAATGTAGTTATTTGAGGAACAGGCTGATATGTGGTGCACAAAATGGCATGTGGCTGTGATGAGGGCCATAGACAGATACATGGTGGTGATGGTGGGGCAGAGGCATTTACAAAATGGTAAAGAAGGCATAAACAGGTGCAGTGTGGGGAAGGGAGCACAGGCTGATATAATGTTATGGGGCAAACTATTAGACTAGTAGATTAGTCTAATCTTATGGAGGACTGGTACAATGTGATTGGGGCCCAGGTTGGCATAATTTAAATGGGCACAACCTGATATAGTTCAATGGGGCAGAGACTGTTATAATTTGATTGACACTGGTGTAACAGTGATCGGCACAAATTGGTGTAATGTTGTGTTGTGCACAAGCTGGTTTAATATCATGGCTGGTATATGTCACAGTAATATAACATAATGTGTTTAGCAGGACTGGCATAACATACCAGGCAAAGACTGGTACAATGTGAGGTGCAAGAGCTGGTATAATGTCGAGGCAGACATTAAGCAAAGGAGTGTGGGAAGACAAAGTGGGATTGGAGCCAGGGCCATCTTAACAACATTATGGGCCCCTGGGCAAAGCAGTGCACCGGGGCCCCTGCCTATATATATATATATATATATATATATATATATATATATATATATATATATATATATATATATATACACACACACACAACAGATACCCAAAACAAGGGGGCGCGTGACCCACTTCTGTGTACAAAGTCAATATACAATGGTATTGCTTAAAAACAATACTGGTGTAAACACAAAGTCCAGTTTGCAGGAGGCAGCCAGTCCCAAAAACAAATGGTGAGTCTATAATATCTAAAAAGGAAGGATAAAAGGAACAGGGCGCCACATAGTGTATTACCACAATAAAAACACAACAAAATTTGTGAGAATAAATGGAGTGTGGTAGATTGGAAACACACAGGTATATTGTGATTAATTGTAAGAATCACAATATACCTGTGTGTTTCCAATCTACCACACTCCATTTATTCTCACAAATTTTGTTGTGTTTTTATTGTGGTAATAAACTATGTGGCGCCCTGTTCCTTTTATGCTTCCTTTTTTTATATATATACATATATATATATATATATATATATATGTTGGCAGGGGCCCCATTGCACTGCTTTGCCCGGAGCCCATGCCCTCAATAAAATTGTCGGGAATGATGAAGTCACGCCCGACATTCAGTCGAGCAGCACGGAGGAAGGCAACGGGAAGGGAGCCGGATTGCCACCTGACCGCGTGACCGCAAAAGGTAAGTTTTTTGTTTTTTTTTGCAGGATTATTTATTCTAATTAAGAGCCCTGTCTACGGGACCCACTTGCCCAATTTTCTTTTCCTTTTTGTGGTTCATTTATTTATTTATTAACCCATGGAGGTGGTGACTGTGCATTCCCAGATGCATCATAGCCAGCCATTGCCTAAGTGGGGGGTGGGGCTGCATTGGCAGTAAGCATGCAATAATAGGCATCCTGACAGCTATACCATAATTTGTTGGCACACACATTTTAGTGCATCGTACAGGATGCACAGCTTTTAGTCTCATGAGTGACATGAGGTAATGTCAGTCTGTGACACTCAAGTTAATTTTGCAGGAGCGGTCATGAGACGCATATATATAATATGGGAATGATCAATACAAGGGGGCATTATATGGGGAAGAATAAATACAAGGGGGTATGAAATTAGAAGAATCAATATGGGGGGCCTGATATGGGGAAGAGTCGATATGTGGGTTGTGACATGATGTGGGGAGAATGAATGCAGGAGGTCATGATACAGCACATTTGTGATAAGGAGAGGGTTGTTGGGACACAATATCTGACAAGGGGAGGGTTCCCACTCTCCATATTATATGGAGGTCACTAAGATGATATTGTATATTGGTCATCAGGATGCTCTCTATATCTCTATATTGTATATCTGACACAAGGATGATTTCTGTATTACATGGTATTAATAGGATACTCTCTGTATTGTATATTGGTCACTAGAATGTTCTCTCTATTGTTTAGTGGTCACTACGATGCTCTTTATGTTTTATGTCTGTCATTAAGATGTTCTCTGTATTCTATTGAGGCCACTAAAATGCTCTTCGTATTGTATGGCAGTCACTAGGATTCTCTCTCTACTGTGTATTGTACACTAGGATGTTCTCTGTATTGTATATTAGCCATTAGGATGCGCTTTGAATCGAATATCAGTCACTACGATGCTGCCAGCATTGTATATAGATCACTAGAATTTCCTCTATATTCAATAGTGGTCCATGTATTTCTGTCACTAAGATGTCCTATGCATTGTATATAGGTCCCTAGAATGCTCTCTATATTATATGGTGATCACTATGATTCTTTCAGTTTTGTATGGGTATCACTAGGATGATCTCTGTATTGTATGATGGTCACAAGGATGCACGCTGTATTGTATAGATGTTACTAGAATGATCTCTGTATTATATGGTGACAATAAGGATACACTCTGAATTTTACTGCAGCCTCTAGAATGCTGTCTATTCTGTATGGTGGTCACTTGGATGCTACCTGTATTGTATGATGGTCACTACAATGCTCTCTGTATTGTATAGCTTACTAGAATGTTGTCTGTATTATATGGCAGTCACAATAATGATCTGTGTATTTTATTGCAAATCAATAGCATGCTGTCTGCATTGTATATAGGTTGCAAGAATTTCATCTATAGTGTATAGAGGTCACTGGAATCTGGGACAGCAGTACCACTATGCGACCTAAAGGGGTTGCCTAGAGGGCTAAGATTTAGAGGGTGTCTAAAACACTGAATGAGTGACATAATGTCATTCAGTGTTTTTATTTCTGCTGTAGAAAGTGCTGTGCTCCTGGGAACTTAGTTTAAACACACTCCCCTTCCTTATTGGCTGACAACAGAGAGGAGGAGGTGTTTAATCATTTAAATTAACTTATGTGCGTCTTACCTTTGAATATGCCAGTTGCTGCTTCTTCTGTGATTGACTGAGATTGTGATGCTGGGCTGAAACACAGGAGAGGAGGCCAGGAGCTTCACAGCATCAATGCTATTTCCCTTCCATCACCACTTGCTCCACACAAGGTAAAAAGCAGGTTGGTGGGGTAGAGTGGCATCTAGGGTGCTTCCACAGCCCTGATTATAATAGCCTCAGCATTGAATTCTAGTTAGATGGGGCTGGTAGGTGTTCATTTCATTATAGTGCTTTGACATACGGGGCCTGATTATTCAATAAGCTGATTAGACTGCAGCCTAGGGCATCAGGCTTTCGGGGGGGGTGCAAATTTATGGGGGGTCAAAAATTGTGACAAGGAGAGGTATACACTGAAATTCATTTTTAAAAATAAATGAATAGTTTTTTCCAAAGTAAAAAGAAAACACAAAAATGAGTAAAGGATTTAATCTTGACATATTCCCATGGTAAAGGTTGGAAAAAATGAGTCATCCTTGGGCAGGCACTTAAGCATAAGTGAGTAGGATAGTCAAGGATGGCAACAGGTGCAGGCGTGACGGCTCACTCCAGAACTTGACCTTCAATAGCGCTTATTCATGCCTCCGCTCTGCTATACAGTTTGATTTTAATGAAAACAAAATGAGTGAAAAAGATTTTCGTGACCTTTTAAAACCATTAGTGCAGGGAGAGGGTAAAAGAAGCCGGATTTTAAATTAGGTTCATTGTTACCTACTGCATATTAGCCTGTAGAGTCGATGGTACCAGCGTATTAGCCTAGTGCAGCCTAAACGCTTAATTAGGCCTTGTTGGCATAAAAAAAAGTCATATATTCTATTGGCTTTATAAAACCACACTCACGGTAGACAAACCACATCTGCATGATTTTTGTTAAGCCCATTTTTCTGGTGTTTTGGTAGAAGTGCCTGGGACATTTGCATGTTTCTGTAGACCAAAAGTCACCTCGTATAGAGTTCGGACTAAATACATCTAGATGGTGCAATTTTGCACCTCTGTTAAACCATGTTGCACTACAGGATGGGAAAATTTTAAATGTGGAGACAAATTTAGAATTGGGACGGGGCACGGACTAGCTCACCTCTAGATTGCAGTGAAAAAATTAAGCTGCCCAGTATTTGTATACTACATATCCTTGAAAACAACCACTGCCCCCAAAAAGAGGTACAAATGGCATTGGGAGAGTGTAACTGCTTCTTGGGGGCAAGGGAATGCCAGCTAACATGTGGTGAGAATACACTGGCAGAATGAGGTTGTGTTGCAATAGTAGATGATTTGTTGAAACTTAGCAGACAGGGAGTAATCAAAGAGACACAGTACTGAACTAGCAAAATCATATTCACAGTGTTTCAGAAATACTCTGGCAGTAAACAGTCACTGGTAAATCAGAATCTTTGACACTAATTCACAATAGCAAACAGTCCTTGGTATAAATGATGTTCGCTTAAGGATGTATTGCAGACAGGCTGATGATAACACAGTCTAAAAATCACAAACAGCTGAGCACTTATAAAGAACAGCTGCACTGCTGAGACAGCCAAGCCCCTCTGTGTCAATGGAAGAAATGCTAAGTACTCTAGTATATAACTGTAGTAGATCTACCTGTGAGTAGCCTGCTGCAGATGGAGGAGATGTTGGTAAATCAAGCGGAGTAGTCCGTGTCACAAATAACTATAAACAGAAGGCAGAGTCAGCAACCAGTACCAACGGTGATGGAGAGCCAGGGATCAGGAGCCAGAAGTCACCGTAATGCAGATCCAGGGGTCAGGAACCTGAAGTCACCATGATGTAGATCCAGGGGCCAGGAGCCAGAACCCAACTGGAGGAGAGGATAGGGAAGGGAGAGGATACGGTAGCTATTGTGTAAACTCTGATACTGACAATATGAAACTGGATAGATAAGGACCTACCTCAGAGAGACCCCCAGTAGGATTAGGGAAAGGTCACATCTCCAACAGTAAATGAACTGCTATTGCCCGTAGATGTCAAGAAAATGGCAAGTGTAAACCAAAATACTGTGGCAGTATGTATATGAAAGAAGCAAGCTGAGAAAAGGTCAAATGCAAATCATATGTGACTCCAAACACCATGGCTGGGACAACTTAAAGTTTTGAGTACAAATAGACAAAGGTAATGTAAAGTATGTTTTCTTTTATACTGTTAGGGAGAATTTAAAACGAGTGGGACATTGACAGTGAATGAGACCCCAGTAAGATTCATCTATCTTACGATGGCCAGGCTTCATGCAGCAGCAAGGACAGGTTGGATATGAAATGTTAACATTCAAAATCTTGATGCTCAAATTGTTGACACTATAATGACAACACTCATAATGTCGACATTCATAATATGCACATGTTCATAATGGCAACACAGTTAAAATGTCAACATGTAAAATGTGGACAGGGTTGTAAAGTCCACATTCAAAATGTCAACATAAATTAACTAATGACACATTAAAAACGTCAATACATTGGCATGCCCTTTCCCCAAACAGCTTATCCAACCCTAGCACTGCCCGCATAAACTGGTACTAGCAAAATTGGGGGGGATTTCTCACGGCCCTGAGTGCAAGCCCTACTTTTGTGTTAGCTCTGACTGCAATTGCTGTGATGTCGCTTACCTTTGTGTGTTGCGCTAAACATAAGTCAGCTTGGCGCTGGTTTGTGAATGGTTTCTCATGATGAGAGAGCCATCCTAGGAGTCAAGGTTCTCATTTCCCTAGTGCTCCAGTTACTAGAATTGATTGAAGGGAGAAATACAGGATGACACAAGTCTCCTGTGCCCCTTCCTCTGATCACAGTAGCATGGTGATTGAATCATAAGTTAAGAAAAAGAACCCTTCCTCTTTTGTCACTACACTTCTCGCTTCGTTAGTCATTGTGCTTGCTCCTGTGCAAGTGTTGGGCTGCAAGGGGTGACAATGCTCCTGAGTTTGTAGTTCGAGCCCTCTTTGTCTGTGCTTGGTGCTATTTGTATATCCGTACTCCCCATTTAATTTGATCTTACCCCATTTAAAAAATAGTTGATGAGGCAGTAGTAGTGTGTAGGGTGGGGGAGGTGGTACTTAATTTTAAGTTACAAGATGTTTATTAATATTATGTGTAAGCATCATATCACTCCATTTTGGTCTTTTAAATTGCTTTCGTAGGTCCCATTTGTAACTGCTGCATTTTAGGGGTGAGCGGGAAAACAGAAAATTTATTTAAGTCTTACTAACGAAAATGCCTCAATAGAGAGAAACGTCACCAAACACTTTTCAACATTTAATCTGATGTTGATTTGATATGTAGTCTAACAAATGTACACAGCGAGGTCAGAATAATCCTCCAAATGTATTTGCCAATTAAACAGTTTTTGTCCCAATTATTGAAATAGATATCCGCAAGGGTGCAATCAGTATGTTAACTTTTTACATATGCGGTCGATCTGCCTGTCAGTACAAAACAAAGGGGGGGGGGGGAAATAGGTGATTTACAAAACAGTATTTTACAGTAAATGTGCACTGTTGACCATGAAACGCAGCAACTACTGAATAAATAACAGGGGTCTGATGTCTGGTTCAGTAAGGCACGCAAAATGAATCACCATACTACTCTTTTGTTTCTTTTTTAAAATACACATAAATCAAGCATGCAAACGTCCGTATTCAACAAGGAGCAGATGTAAAGGTACGTCTGATGATGAATACAGGTCTAGGTCCACTCTGGTCTAACAGACAATACACTGTAGGATACGTCCAATACATGTATGGAATATAAAGTAACAAAAGAATGCACAGAAGAAGAAAAAATTAGTTAGTGTCACCTGTTAATAACATAGGGCCTGATTCTTTAAGAAAATGTAAATAAAAAAATTGAATAAGTAGACTCCTGGACAAAACCATGTTACAGTGCAAGGGGTGCAAATTAGTTTTCTATTTTGCACATAAGTTAAATACTGACTGTTTTTCATGTAGCACACAAATATCAGCTTTAAATTTCAGTGTACAAATAAGCTATCAAGTATTTGTGGGATACATGAAAAAACAGTCAGTATTTAACTTATGTGCAAAATAGAAAACTAATTTGCACCCCTTGCACTGTAGCATGTGTTTGCTCCTTAATGTCTGCTCTATATACAGTTTCTCCTGATTGCAAACACATGTTGTAGCATGCACACGCAACTGTCATCACTAGTAATCGGCACTTATCCCAGACCCGTAGCTGGTGCAAGTGTTACAAATGAAAAACACTTTGAGATACCCCAAGCTTTAATTGTACGCTGCTGTGCACTTTAGCTTGGCACATCATTACTGTACAATGACTGCATACATACGCCCAGTCCCCTCCCTGTTCCGCCCCTGAAATTGTAGGCTGTAGTGAGGATCCTTTGCACTCAAAGATGAACTGGACGTTGCTGTGTTCTCTGGAGTATGGTTTGTTTCTGGACATGCACAGACCGATTTTATGCAAAATATGGCACATATTGCCGTTTGCGTGCCTTAATGAATCAGGCCCCATATGTTTAGCTACACATTGCTTTACAATTATTAAATCCTTCATTAGCAACAGATTAGTACTCAAATAAGAAGCTGTGTTGCATGATAAAATGCCCCTTATACCAAGAGATACATATTGGGGCAGCACGGTGGCTCAGTGGTTAGCACTTCTGCCTCACAGCACTGGGGTCAATCTCATCATTTTGGCCCTGCCCCTGCGACAAAATACCATTTTGGTAGCGGGGGCGGGGCCAAAAATGATGCGATTCACAGCGAAACGCGTCATTTTGACAAGCAAGTTGCTGTATGCTGGATACTTGCCTGCTCTCCTGGGAGTTCGGGAGACCTGCCCGAATTTCGGGAGTCTCCTGGACATTCCGGGAGAGTTGGCAAGTATGAGTTATTAATCATTTCCTTGCCTATTCTTGCAATTTTGTAAAACAGTCAAAGCAGCAGTATGATTTACTGTATTTGATTTATAATTGTGAAAGTGTCTATGCACCCAGCCGAAGAGGAAAGTGTTTATTCTTTTATTTAAATGGTGGAAAGTGTGATTATGTGTCACTGGTTTATTTTATATTATTCATTTAACAGAATGCAGTTTACACAGCCCAGCAGACTCTCAGGATTAAATAAACGTGTAAAAGTTACATCATATGGGAAGAAGCAGGTTTTCTGTATGTGCAGAGCAACACACTAAACTCTCAAACTTGCATCCTGCAAGTACTGTTTGTGCAGGATTAGTAGTAAAATTACTGTAACCTAAAACAACCGCAATTGGCAACATAACACATGTTCATTTGGGGGTGTAATAAACTGTGATTACATTCTCTTTGCAGATTTACGGTAGAAGGGCAGTGTCAGATCACGTCCTCTTGCCACTGAGGTTTAAAGTTTCAGCAGCTCTGGAAACACAATGATGTGGATCACACAAGCTGCAAAGTGACAGCGCGGCCACCTTACCGGACTGTTTTTGCCATGTCTGAATAACCTTGTATTTTACAGTCGCTTTGATCAGGATAGTAAACCTGTGCTTGCTAAGCCAGGATAACCGCAAGCAGAGAAACCGCTGGAGGGGAAATATGGGTGTATAAAGAAATAATAATTGGAGTTTTGCTGCAACCTAATTCCATAGAAGCAGTGCACACCCAAATGAAGAAGTTTTGACTTGTCACCCAGGAAGCAATGACCTACTTGTCTGTCTATCTCTCTGGTTGAGATTCGTTTAACTTAAGACTGCGATCATATTGGAATCACAGTGACATCTGGCTGATTTGGTCACTGTCAGCTAAGCACACGTTGTATTTTCTATGTGTAAACTAGATTAGACGTCAAACCTTTACCAAGAGTCCTGCAGAAAGCATTCTAGATCTGACCTGACTTAAAAAAGAATGGCTGATTCTTCCACGCTGGACCTGAGAGATATAGAGATCAAGCTGGGGCGCAAGGTGCCCGAGAGCCTGGCAAAGTCCCTCCGAGAAGATCACTGTGACTGGAAAAAGGATGCCACAGACGGATACTCTCACTACACAGAAGCCCGTGTCAACCTCCCCCAGTCCAGCACTCTGGAAAGACTGGAAACTAAAATACAGCTTCTCAAACAAGATATGGTAAGTATCACTAATGACAGGTATGGGTGCCTGCAGATTCCACTGACAGTGCTGCCTGTGAATACAGTATAGCACGGGGCTCTATGTACACTATATATCATCTGCTGGGTTTTTTTTAGCAACTTTCAGTTTATGTTAAGTTTCTTGAGCTATAAATTGAGGCTTTTATCATCGGGTGACTGCTGTGAAAATTAAGCAGCTGCAATTCCTAAGTAACAGGTGTCCCTTCCTGTTTAACATCTGCACATTTAGCTGCGAATTATTCCAGTGGCCTGTATTCCTCACTACAGAAGGATCTACAGACTATACACTGTACCAGAGTTAGCCAACATATGGCTCTCCAGCTGCTTTGGGACTACAAGTCCCAGCATAACAGCGGGACAACCACATGTTGTCTTAGCAAGTTTTCCGGCATGAGTGTGGAATATAACTCGCTTGTTATTTGTGTAAACAAAATACAAAGTATATATATTAATTGCATTTTGTTAGGGATTTTGTGATGGTGTAAAATAAAATACATTTTATAAGGGAAACAAGGTATTCTTAATACTTTAATGAGTATTTTGACAAAAGTAACTAAAGTATCTTTTGTTGTACCTTGTTTGTTGGGTAATGAGACTAGGACAGTAATTTGGAGTGAATCTAAATTACATCCAAATCAAGACTTTCTAGAGCTGAGTTGAACCTGGGACATGACTTTCTGGGTTGGGCTGTTTATAAAAATTATAATTGATTTATTTGAATAATTATGAGTATATTAGTTACCTCTATGAAACTCATGTAAACATCAGCTATTCCCTCTAGTGGATAACTATTGCTATTGCAACAGCTGTCCCTGACTGAGTTGGTACCAAGGGGCCTGAATGATCAGGGAACGCAAAGTGAATGCAATTTGTATTTGTTAAAATTGGACGGAAATTTTACACACAAATGTATTCAAGTGCAAGCAGATCTCAAGAAACCTTACAGTTTGTATACGAGTATAAGAATGCTCGAGCGATACGGTACTTTCTGTATTCAGACAGACAGAACACACCGCAGGATACGCACATATGCATTGTGCGTATCCTGCGGTGTGTTCTGTCTGTCTGAATATAAAGTTCCATTAGAATGCATGGAAAAAAAATAAATACATTAACAACTCTTAATACTATAATCAGTGATAAAATACATTAAAAAAAAGTTATAATTTTATTACATGAAATACATAATTCAGAACGTGCCAAATGCCTGCTGTACATTAAATGCATTTTTACAGTTGCTTTTAATTGCAAACATATGTTCTATCATGCATACACGCCCGTCATCACTATCAATCGGCACTTACACCTGCCCTGTAGCTGGTGCAAGTGATACGGCTAAAAATCATGTACCTGAGAGATGTCCAGAGCTTGAATCAGACAAATGTGCGTGTGCTCAACCATCGGACGCCCTTACTGTACAATACCTACTTGGATCGGCCCCTTCCCTCCCCCATTTGTATTGGAACTTGAATTGCATGCACTTTCATTTACTAGTGTAAAGAAATTTTGTATGTGCAGAGCAATTTCACACAAAATGCGTCCAAAGATGAGTCAGGCCCCAAGTAAAAGTAGCGTTAAGGTTGCCCAACAAAAGTTGGGTTTCAAAATGCCTTCACTTTTTACCAATACACACTAAATTAGCCACAATAAGGGTCATATTTATTAATGTGATGCAATTTAGCCCGAAAAGTAACATCTCTTATTGCTGCTATTTGCAGCATTAAGATATGCTATTTCAAGAAGAGTTATTATTATATTCTGGGATTTCTAGGACTTCCAGGTGCTTCTGATAAGCGTCTGTTGCTGTGAAGACCGTTAAAGTAGGATATAGCTTTCTCCGCTTGCTGATCATATTGGCGACAGACTACTTCTGGGTTCTCTCCAGAGTTGTATACATTAAGTATATGTGCCCATAAGGCTGAGCATTTGCTGATTCACTTTGAGACTGGACAGCAGTGTTTTCCATTGGATCACACCTACTAACGCCATCCCCAGATGACATTAACAAGCTAATTAAAGCTAAGCATTTCAAAACTAAATAATTTAGACCGCTTCGCCATCCCCATAGTGAACTATGGCAACAACGGTCTTGATCTAAAGTATAGTGAAAGCAAGAGATATCACAGAATAGTAATAGATAGGTCTGAAACGTATATTTACCATAATCCTGGAAAAGCTAAAGTGTTTAATAAATAGCCCCTATCATAGAAAGCAAGTTTCGCAACTTTATGGGAGACTTTTTTACTGGATAAGACTACATAATAACTAATGTGTGGGGCATTCTATGTTTCTATTTCATAGGGAACTGCATCTCTCAATATTGCAGGACCACTGGACATAATTATTATAGCATTATATGGTGTTTTAATTACTTCTTTAGTTACTTTAGTTAGAATCTGAGGAGCGCTGCATGTCAAAATCATATTTGCTGGTGTGCAGCAACATTTAAAATAATCATGGATGATTAAAGATTTCCATTCATTGTTAGATACAGGATAGATACAGGATAATGGGTTTTCCAATAAGAAACACCATATCTGGGAGGAACAGTGGTGGTTAGGTTTGCTGCCTCACAGCACTGGGGAAATGAAACTATATGTGGAGTTTGCATGTTTCCCCCATGGGTTTCCTCTGGGTGCTCAGGTTCTCTCCCAGAGGCCAAACATACTAACATTTTAAATGGCTTCTGATAAAATAGACCCTAGAGTAGGTTTGTGTGGTATGATATTTAGACTGTATGCTACAAAGAGACAGGGACTGATGAGAATGATTCAAAATACCCTGTAAAGCACTGCGTAAATTGGTGGTGTTATACAAATAAATTATAAAAAAAATACCTGTAGCTCTAGCCACATATGTGAGAGTATTACATTGAGAAATCTCCCAAAATACCCAAAGTTATAGTGTTGCAATGTCTGAAAATGATCAGCTTAAAAGCAATGTGTATCACCTTACCTTAATCCTTCTGAGCTAGAAGGAATTTGTACAATTTGTTCCTTTGATACATTTAAGTATTTTGACTAGTAGGTCTTAATCTGTGAGGTTTGTGTCATTGGTGAAGCATGCCTTTATTTTAGATGAGGCCCACTTGGCACAATTAGACAGACAAGCACAGGATACAAGCAAGACCAATGTATAATGTATTTCACTCTTTGCAGACTAGTGTATTTGTAATGGAAATTGTACTATAGTATTGGTACATACCTATGGTGAGTGAGGCCAAGCTTTAAGCTTCTTGGTGGGAATGAGTGTATGAGGCTTGGTGAAAAAGTTCTGAGATCCATTTGTGTAGACTTACCATGAGGTTTTGTTTTTTTAAATAACTTCAATCCATATATTTCTTTCATGATATCCTCTTATTATGTCAGATCATAGTCTGGTTACCAGGGAAGGAGGTCATTTCTCTGGCTTTGTGATTTGGAGCATCATATTACTCAGTGTTTCCATGACTGTGTTTTCACAGTGTGCAGCCATCATCACATTGCCACCTGTTGTTAACGAAACCAAAAATAATGGAAAAGCTTAAATATAAATATATTGTAAATAATAGTTCAGGAAATAATAACTGTGAAATGAGTCCTGTTGTCCTCATGAAGTGTAACTTTATTACCTATATTCAATAGGCTGAATTGGGAAACATTGTTTGACATGTGCCACAGGGACTTAATAGCCTAGTGACCCAGCCCAAGGTAGCCCAGCCCAGCCAACCCCTTGTTATAAGCAGAGTTCGAAAGCCTTAAGCCTCTGTAAAATACCATGAAAATTCTATGTAAAGATCTTCTTTGTATACAGCGTTTTAGAGGTGCAAGGCCCTAATTAGCACTACAGGAAGCAAATAATAATAGTATTCAAAACAAAAAGAGGGTGGTATCCGTGAGGATATAAGATGCAGGTTCTATAATCTATACAAGTAAAGATAACGCAAAGAGCGAGAAGCGTATTATATATAGATATATGCTGAACATAATAACTCACTGTTCAGCATATATATTGCGTTTCTCACTTTCACAAGAAATAATATATTGAATTTGTATGGCATTGTTTAGCTTTTTTTTTCGTCATTGTATGTTACCATTTTTCTGATAAAATCTGTCAATGACTTCACTGGCTAATACACTGCACAGCTTAATTTTTAACAGTTTATACTTTGTATACAGTTAGAGCAAATAATTTTATGAATGTTTGCTGTCAGATTAGCGCTGCACACTTTCCCAGGTATTGTATTTATCATCATATCATCTTCTAGTTATCAAACAATATGAAAAAACCCCCCAAAAAAAACAACTAGTGGATAGATTCATCTAGTACTGAGATTTAACATGTATAACTGTCTCCTTTACTTCTGGAACGTCTGATGAAGCTTTATAGTCCGTAGGCCCCATACTACAGGAAATACAGGTAGAGATGGGTGAATTGACTTGCAGTCTAAAATACAGGCCACTTGGAATGATAATTTGAGGATCCTTCAAAACAACCATATTATTTGAAATGTCTCAACTGGATCTCTGTTGTCATCATCCTCATTTGATCAATGCTTACAGTGTTTTGGTTGATTTAAAAACTTTTACATAGTGTATGTGTAGAAATTATTCCACTGCAGTGTATTACTTTAAGGATCTCTCACATAAATATAACTTTGACATGTAAGTATTAATTAGCACCATTGACATCTGCAAATGCAGGGCCCTATCCACTGCGGGGCACCCCTATCCCACTCAGTGGCGGACCTACTGTTGGTGCAGCAGGTGCTGTGCACTTGGGCTCATGGAGATAATGCATACTTGCCTACGCTCCCAAAATTTCCAGGAGACTCCCGAATTTCGGGGAGTCTTCCCGGACTCTTGGAAGCATAGGCAAACATCCCAGACCCCGTAAAATGTCGAAATTCACAGCATTGAATAGCGGGGGAGCTTAATCGTGCCAGTAAGCCCCGCCCCCCACTATTCGATACCGTGAGGTTTTGTATTTTAAGTTAGGGGCGGGGCTATAGTGACATAATGACGTCGTCACGCCCCCTCTTACCCTCTGTCACATGATCTGTACTCTGATCTCCCGGAGTACAGATTTAAAAAGTTGGCAAGTATGAGATAATGTGGCCCGATGCATGGCAGATGCAGAGGGTCGGGGGCCCCGGTTCCCGCCTCCCTGCATCGGGGTCCACTGCTCGCTAGTTCCGCCTCTGATCCCGCTTGAGAGTCCATGGCTAGAGTCTCTTGTGGCTTCTTGGCTGTTTGCTCATTCACACCCCCATAGACTGCATGTACATCTCTAACTTTTGCTAGTAATGAACTGCAGCGATACTGGAGGCTTGGGAAAAACAGTTTCAGCTTGCTGTTCCCAGGCCTTTATTAAAGAGCAGGAGCAACTTAGCTAAACTTTAAAGTTTAACTGGAAGTTCTCCTTTAAACCAGGTTTCAGAGTTTGTTTTATCTAGACTGAAGCTAGTACCAGCCGTAACAACTCAAACTCACATGATTCTGTTGCCCCAATAAGGTCCTGAAACACAGCGTTTAAGGATGCTGTGAGAGAGAAGTTCTGAGCTCAGGGCCTGAGGTCACCACATGCTAATATGCCCGAAGCACCCCATGTGTTCGATGGCAGGCTAATATTTGGTAGGTTAAAGCAAGCTCATCTTTAATTTAAAATCCGGCTTCCTTCACCCCTCCCCCCATTAATGTTTATATTCCCATGTTTTCTAAACTCAGCTTCATTAGACTTTTTAAAAGGGTCACAGTAATTTTTGTCACTCTTATTATTTTCATTAAAATCAGAACTGTATAGCAGAATTGAGGCATGAACAAGTGCTACTGACGGTAAAGATGGGGAGGGGACTGTCACTCTGTGCCTGTCACCATCTTTGTCTCTTCTACACACTTATCCTCAAGTACCCGCCCAAGGATGACTTATTGCCTTCAGCATTAATCATTGGAATATGTCAGGATGAAAACCTTTGGAGTGCAACTATTCTCTTATATTGTAAAATTAATTTCATTTTATACCTCTCCCTATCACAATTTTGCACCTCTAAAAATATTGCGCCCCCAAAAATATTGCGCCGTAACTAGACATTTTAGTGCCCTGGGCGAGACAGGGCACCGGCGCCCCCCATCTAAGTGGGAGGGGCATTTGACAAGTGGGTGTGGCCAACCTAATGTGGGGGTGTGGCTAGTACTTTACTGAAAAAATTCTGTTACACATATTTGCAAATGCATGATTTTATATATATATATATATATATATATATATATATACACACACACATATATATTTTGGTGGGATTCTAATGAATTAACTTTATTGATGACTGTATGGCAGGGCAAACCGACCTTCATCAACAATCACTTCCACTGCGGAGGTAAAAGGCAGAAGATAGGGCTAGGTAGCGGGCGGCTGCTGCGCCCTCTTGGGCTTGCGCCCTGGGCGACTGCACCGCCCGCACCACCCTAGTTATGACTCTGCTCACTATACTCATGGTCCCTGTGGCTGACAGGCAGGCAGAGAATCCTGTCTGGACGCTCTGATTAGTGTTTTAACACAATCAACGCGGCCGAGCAGCATACTGTGCCTGCCTGTCAGCCACCGGTAACACGGGTATAGTAAGCTGCCACTGGATGCCCACTGCTTCTCTTAGCAAAAAAGGGGTAGTAGCCCAAATCACCCCCCTCCTAAAAAAAAAATTCTAGGGGGACAATTTTTGTCTGCATGTAGAAATAGAACACAGTCTAGGCAGAATAAATAATTTCTCCCCACTCCTATCTTATGTACTGGGCAATATGACATAACATGCCCCATCCTGGCACTGACAATACTAGTACCACTGTATTTTGGTTGTTTGCCATAGTAACTTGTTATTGTTAGGATAACTATGGTACTATTTTTTTTAAGAAGGGGAACATCACATTACTTGCCCAATTCTCATATTACCCCTTCCACCCGGTGACATTACATGACCTGTCCCATTACACATTCATATAACATCACATAATGACGTCATCCCCGGGTACCGTGGCATTGGTGGTGAGGATCAGCGCGTCCTGGTTGATGCAGGAGATGTCGGGCAAGCTCCTCATGATCACTTTGACACAGGACAGCTGCAGAGACACCAGTCGGCTCTCCGACCCCGCTTGCTGTGCGCGGGAACACTAACACTAACACTCGGACAACGTGCTGCAGCCGGAACTACATCTCCCGTGATCCTCCGCGGCGCGATTATGGACCCCGGTGGTTGCAAGGAATAATTCTCTACTCCCCGACATGGACTCATTAGGGATGTTGGGCTGGCAGGGAGAGACCCGCTTTAAATCGCGGACTGGAGTTGTAGTTCTTTCACATACTCTGTGTCACCGCAGTCACCACTGTGGAGGCAAAAGGCAGAAGATAGGGCTAGGTAGCGGGCGGCTGCTGCGCCCCCTGGGGCTTGCGCCCTGGGCGACGGCACCGCCCACACCACCCTAGTTACGGCTCTGCCCCCAATTAAATCCTAGCACTCTATCCTGAAGCGTAGTCAGCCTGTTGGATAATTAGGTCCTTTCTCACCTCCAATAAGAGCCCATTTCAAGTCAGAGGTGTAGGCAGGACATGCTCTGAATCACAGAAAAAATATATTGTTTTAAGAGCAGTGGTTAGATATTTCACATGGAGGGCACTGTGCCAGGTTTACAATTGACAACATGTCCTTCCTTGCGAGGTTTTCACAGTGAGAGAGAGGAGTGTCCCCTTATAAAAAGAGAATATTTTCTCCTTTTTTGTAAAGTCATTTACAACGTGAGAAAGATATAGGATATGGAGAGATCCCTGATGGGCAGTGACAGTTAGTCCACACTGTGATAAAACATAGTATGGAGAGAGACCTGATGGGCAGTGACAGTTAGTCCACACTGTGATAAAACATAGTATGGAGAGAGACCTGATGGGCAGTGACAGTTAGTCCACACTGTGATAAAACATAGTATGGAGAGAGACCTGATGGGCAGTGACAGTTAGTCCACACTCTGGTAAAACATAAAATTGCTTCCAAATAGGTGAGCGTTTTCCCATCACAGACGGCTTACCTGTCCTTTAGCAACCCCATAGTCTGTAGAGTTTTTTCTATGACAGTGCTTTATATATATCTAAAAGTCTAGTCATCTCTTGCCTGTCTGTCTATAAAAGGTAAGATATGTAAGTATGTTTTTTATCACTTATTTATGTGTTTAATGAGCAATATGCTAGATTTTGCTTTATTTTTATTAAGTACTTTTTTTTAACGTGAAGAAACCCATCATTTTGATTTATTATGCATTATGGACTATTTAATGGACATTGGAGTGAGCTGGTAAACTCTTTATAATAATACAACGTTGAATTTCTGTTGAATGATTTTATTGTATGTTATAAATATAAAAAAAAAATCCGGCTCTGAAAAAAGCAGCTGCTTATGTCTCCTGTCATCACCTGTCTGTCATCACAGTCTTCAGCAGTGAAATGGAAAATAAGGAGTAAAAAAAACATCATCATTTATTTGTATGCATCTACATGTTTTTATATTGTCCATTATACATACTTTTTCAGATTTTAAGGAAAATTTCCAATATATGTATTTTGAACATATTCCTTAACTCTCAGTTTTCTTTGAAATTGTCTTGCTTTTGATTTTATTATATAAATGTGTTTTGACTCCAAAAGTGAGTTCCTATTACTTTTGCTTTGTGTGTTTATATGTCTGTATTGTACAGCCTACTTGCCTACTCTCTCAGAATTTCAGGGAGTCCTCCCAGACTTCTGTAACTGTAGGCAACCTCCCGGACACTTGTAGAGTTGGGGCGCCATTGACGCCTGCACAGTTGGCAATTATGTTGTATAATGGTCTCAAGAACTGATACATTTATTGTCCAGAGCTCACTAGATAGAATGCTCTCAGTAATGTAAATTGGCTACTAGAAAATAGGAATTTGTCATATATTTCATTAGCTGTGTATAGTTACATCTGCATTAGGCAAACAACACCCACATGTTTTGGCCACGCCTGTTTTCCTACTGTAGCACAAAGGTCCCCTTGATTTTTACATGTTGACATCTCTGGTCTCTGGTTTTATCCTTAACAAATGTTGGCAAGCCTAATCAATACCCACTTATGCAGTTTCTGTGCATTTTTTGCAAGGGAAATCTAATAAAACAACTGGCTCTATTAATAATTATTGTATACTATACAATGTTTGTTGCATTTAACACATGAAACCTATTCAGAGTCCATTGTAAAGGCAACTTATAACTAGAGATGGGCGGGCACGGTTTCCTTGAATCCGAACCCACCCAAACTTTGGGGTTCCGAGTCGAGTCGGCTCGGTACTCTCGTGTCACAGTAGAGCAGGCAAAGTCATAGAGTAGAAATAGGAGGGTGCATATTTTTCTGAATTTGCACTACAAAGTGTTTGGGGTCTCATATACCTCCTTATAAAAAAAGCTGTATTTGCTGAGTGCTGAAATCCTAATATAGCACTCTATATTTCTGAATTTGCACTACAAAGTGTTTGGGGTCTCATATACATATACCCCCTTATAAAAAAAAGCTGTATTTTCTGATTGCTGAAATCCTAATATAGCACTGTATTTTTTCTGAACTTGCACTACAAAGTGTAGGGTCTTATTAAAATGGATTGACAGCAGTAGACAGATGAGCAGAAGCAGCAAGCAGCTGCTGCCACCAGTCCTGATGGTAGTTTTCCCTGTACGTCATCTGGTAAAGCCTATGTAAAAGTGCATAGTCTTTTGAAGTCAGGGAAAAAATCACACAAAAAAACACCTTTTACCGTGTTGAAGAAAAGAAGAGCTGTAATACAGTGTCGAAGTCGTATAATTGGATGAACGAAAGTATATTGGTTAATATTGTTTTATTGCCCGATTGCACTTAGTATGCACGGCGATCGCACGGTAAAATACGCACGCACACACTCGCATGACAACATTTAGTTATTTATGTAATTCATATTCATATTGGATCCATTACACAGTAATTTATGAGCAGACAGTATTTGGTTTATTATTAGTTTATATATTATGATTATATGTACACTTTAGTGTTATCTAAGGTTCAGATTATGGGAAATGTGTCATGTCTGATATCATACGAATCCCCTATTCATCAGCAGCTGTCCGGTTCCATCGCCGAAGAGATCGCATATTGCATACTCTAGTTATCGATATTAGGGAATAAATAGCCAGATTGATATCAGACATGTGATATGCTAATGAACTCATTGTAACTGGAGCACATCCCCTGGAGAGATGACCCCCACCTTTGGATTCCTTAGATTGAATCAGCCTATGACCTGTTTACCCTGGAATCACCCTTGTCTGGACCTATAGAAGCAAGCTACGTCATCTCTATTGTTCACTGTGTAACACTGACTGCATATATAATCATAGCTGCACCCCCAACAGGCTCAGACTTCACTGATCACAGTATTCAAAGGTGAATCACTGTCCAGGGGTGCCCGTGGTTAGCGCAGCGGTATGTATTTATCTTTTGGTATTGGCTGTACTGTACTGTATCATAATATAATAATGTATTGAATTGTTGACTAGTCCCATCTGCTAAAATAAATCACTTTGTGCGTTAGAAACACAATACAATCGCCTATGCAATGCTTATTTGAAAACTATAGAATTACTTTAATAACAGGAAAAGTTAACTGTCAATAAAAAAAAATTGCCAACATGCCATTCTACACACAGTGGCAAAGAAAGAATGAGGCCTTCGCCTTTCTCTGAGTGCGAGATCGAAAAATGTTATTGAGGTTTCTTCTTGTAAGGTCACTCGTGACCAAGTAAGACCAAGTAATTCAATGTCCAAAAGTGGTGCACAACTACTGTTACGTTTGAAAGCCGAGCTGCAACACTAAGGCATTAGAGGAAAATGTATGCTCAGAATCAGAAATGACACCAATCCCTGAGTCCTTCCACGAGTGGTATGTGTAATCGTGGCCATTCTGATAGTGTACCCATAAAGAAGGGCCCTTTCAGCATTTCTGCTCATGTGGGCCTGAACAGCCCGAGTGTAGCCGGTGATACAGCAATTGAGGATGCCACTTTGGAATTGGAAGAGGATAAGGGGGATATTTGTATAGCCGACGAGGGTGCTAATGAGGATGTTGATGAGGATGAGGTTGTTTGTGTAAGTCCTGCACCAGTGGAAGCAGTTCTGGCATGTGACAAGAAGAAGGCCATTGTCATGCCTGGACATAAGACCAAAAAAGCCAGTTCTTATGTGGGGAATTATTTATACCCAAATCCTGACAACAGTTGTCTAGCCATTTGTAGTGTATGTAAAGCCACAGTCAGTCGAGGGAGGGACCTTAACCATCTTGGAACCTCATCCATGTTACAACATTTGACGAGAGTTCATGGCAAGGTTTTGGGAAAAGCTGAAAGTTATGGTAAAAAAATAACAAGCAGTCCATTATCAGCTAGGACCCTTCTCTCACCTACATCCCGACGCCTGCATTCTACACCCACAACACCGTTTTCATCAATATCCTCAGTAGCGATCGGAGTTAGCCCTGCATCCAGCTTAATAAGGCTCGATGATACCTGCACTATAATTGATTCCTCTGAAGAATTCTTGAGCGTTAGTCCCACTGCTGCTGCTGTTGCTGCTGCTGGGGGTGAATCTTCCTCCCATAAGCAGCCCAAGAAGAAGAGCACTAGTTCTTTACAATAATTAACTGTGAAACAATCTTTTACTAGAGGAAGCAAGTATGACAGCAGTCACCCAGTCGCAAAGCGGATCAGACGTAATGGCGACTATGCTAGTGTTAGATCTGCGTCCAATATCCACTATAAACGCATCTGTTTTTTCACAGTTAATTGATGTTTTGTGTCCCCGTTACAAAATTCCATCCCAACACCATTTTTCAAGAAAAGCTATTCTTCAACTGTACCAAAACATTCGTAAAAATGTACTAATTGGGCTCAAAAACACCATTCTGCCCACTGTACACTAAACTACAGATATGTGGACAAGTGGAAGTGGCCAACCAAAGATTATATAACTGTAACAGCCCACAGGGTTGGTCATTCACCTTCACAAGCAGGAACAGCCGCAGCATGTACACCACTACGTAACATTTCTCACAGGCAGGCTACTCTTTGTATCACCGGCTTCACTAACACGCATACAGCTGATAATTTGTTACGAAAACTAAGGGATGCCATTGATACATGGCCTATACCACTTGGACTCTCCCCAGGACATGTTATTTCTGATAATGCCAACAATATTGTGCGAGCATTACAGCTGGGTGAATTCCCTCACATTCCCTGTTTTGCTCACACAATAAACTTGGTGGTGCAGAGCGTCTTGAAAAATAACCGTGAGGTGCAGGAGATGCTTTCGGTTGCCCGTAAAATTTCGGAACATTTCAGGCATTCTGCCACAGCATGTAGGAGATTGCAGCAGCTCCAAAAACAATTTCATTTGCCCTTCCACCAACTTAAGCAAGAGGTGTTAACAAGGTGGAATTCAAAGGATGGAGGAACAGCGCAAAGCCATACAAGCGTATTGCACAAGCCTTGACATTGGGAAAGGAGGGGGAATGTATTTCAGTCTTGCACAGTGGAGAATCCTTTCTGTGCTGTGAAAGGTGCTGAAACCATTTGAAGTTGTGACGTGTGAAGTGAGTTCAGACTCTGCTAGCTTGAGCCAAGTCATTCCCTTAAGTCAACTTTTGGAAAAGCAGCTTGACATACTGAAGGAGGAGATGAAATAAAGCAATTCCGCAAAGTATGTTAGCCTTGTAGATCAAGTACTTAATTCGCTTCGCAATGATCCAAGAGTTATTAAAATCTTGAAGTCGGATCACTATGTTTTGGCGACTGTGCTTGATCCTAGGTTTAAGACCTACATCAATTCTATGCTTCCAAATAACTGAGAACTGAACAGTTGCAAGGAGCTCTTGGTTGGCAAGTTGACTGCTGAACTGGGCCTTGGCTTGACGGCGTCTCCTCCTTCAGTTTCTCAAGCAGCTGCTACTCGTAAGAAATTGCACTTTCCAAAGAGAAGCAGAGGTGACACAGGTGGCAGACCACAACAGCTTGACATCTGGTCTGGTTTGAAAGATTTTACCAAAAAAAAGTGTGACCTCGACCATAACTCCATCCAATCCTATTATTAACATGCAAAGGATGGTGGAGGATTATTTTCAAGAGTTAATTGATATGGAAATGTCAGACAGTTCCTTTCCATACTGGGAGGAAAAACAAGCCATTTGGAAACCCATGTACAAACTTTCTTTGCAATACTTAAGCTGCCCACCCTCCAGTGTGTACTCAGAAAGAGCTTTCAGCACAGCTGGGAACCTTGTCAGTGATCAACGTAGGAGGTTACTTCCTAAAGATTTGAAAAAGATGATGTTTATCAAAATTAACTACATCTTCCACGAGGAAGGCCATTACCGGCACTACATCCAAGTACTGACACTTCTCTAATGGCGGATTCCAGCGGAGATGAATTAATAGTCTGTGATGATGATGTACACACTGATGAGGGTGAGGATGATGCTGAAGATGATGATGACGACATCATCTTGACAGTGTAGAATTCATTTTACAGCACTGTTGGTCTAACATGCCTTTAGGCCATTGATAGCTGTTTTAGTGGGGGCCCAAACAAACCAAGCACTTCAGCCACAAAAGTGGCAGCCCTTGTCGCTGACGTGCTTGGTTTTTTAAAGTGTGCATGTCCTTTGTAAGATCCAACATATGGGTGGATGGGAGGGCCCAATGACAATTCCATCTTGCACCAATAATCTTTCCTGGCACTGATGTGTGTTTCTGCTATTACTCTAATAAGCCCATTGTTAGCTTGTTTAGGGAGGGCTATGTTGGACTTGCACTTCAGCCACAAAAGTGCCACTCCTTGTGGATGAACTGCTTGGCTTGATCAATTGCACATGCTACCTCTCGTAATTGTGGGTGACATTGTTATCTTGTTTATTGAGGGCCGAAAGAAAATAAGCACTTCAGACACAAAAGTGCCACTCCTTGTGGATGAACTGCTTGGCTTGATCAATTGCACATGCTACCTCTCCTAAAAGTGAATGGAAATCACTGGAAATTAGTGTTAGTGAGGTTAATAATAATGTAGGTACAAAATAATAACAAAATTAAGTGATTTTACCCCAAAAAATAGCTAAACAAAACTAAAACCAAAACACGCAAGGGCAGTTTTGGCAAAACCAAAACCCGAAGCTAATCCAGAACCAAAACCAAAACACGGTGGTCAGTGAGCCTCTCTAATTATAACTCTAATTTCTCAGCATTGTGCTGTCATCTGCCTGGAGCAAATTAAACAATGAAAGCAAATGTCTACTTGCACTGAAATGCAAGTTAGTAAATACCCTTTTTTGCTTATTTTTATTACATGTTACAAGCAACTAGAGAAAAATGAAATTGATCGTTGCCTCATTTGAATGTAATTTCTCTTAAAGGGACCTGTAACACTGCAGGACAAAGTCATAATGTAGCAAATATTTTTAGCATAGTTATATTTATATCTAACAACAGTCTTTCCGGCACAACATACTAGAGAGGACAAATTATCAGATGGTTCAACACACACTTTAATGAAACTTTTCAGGATTCAGTGCGTAAATGTTTATCCTGGAACTTGTTTTGATTAAACAACGATCGGTTTCATTAACTCCAGGGTTAACTTCCAGTTATACTTATACATCAGTTAATTCTTATTACTTTGATGGGACATGTATTTCTTAAAGAATAAATATTGTACTAACTGGACTTTGACTCCTTGGCTTCAATGTAGTTGTTACAACAAATAATCAGGAGATATAGCAGATTCACACACATTAATAATAACATGTCAAGAACCTCTAATTCCTACTCTCATACAGCTTTCCCCACTGTTCCAGGGTTCAACAGACCTCTCTTACGACCCTCTGACATAAGGCATACATGAGAAACATGAGGCCAGAACTAATCTTCAGGATCAATAGGATCACTCCCTTCATGTATATAAACTTCTATTATCTATAAAATATATGGAACATGAACTTAAACAAGAGGATATATACAAATAGTCCTATGTAACTTGATATGAAAAATATAATAAGCATAAATCTAATTTTATATTCTTCTTACATGCCATAATGTCCTCTTACATCCCTCTTTTATAACTATCCTCAGTTTATATGTATGTGTTCACCATACTACAAACACATTCTTACCTGGTTAATTTTAATTACATGTTTGTCTTGCTTTATTACGTGACTCAGTGTCCTGGAGGTATGTCTGTCTGTCTTTTAATAATTCCTTTTGTGGAATATAATAGCTTTCTTGTGGTTCTAGAGTGTAATCATATCAGTTACTTACAGTGTTGAGACAGATCTTGTTTTGATACATGTTTCGTTTTACAATAATATGTAGTGTTTTGCTTTCAGGTTAGTAGATTCTTCTCAGGCTGTGATGACATCTTATTGAAACAACATATTATCTGCATAATCAGGGACAGGCAATTTCATACCAAGAGAAGTCCTTTCAAAGGCTGAGCAACAACCTCCTGGTTTTAGTGCTAGTTGTTCTATTATGTTGTTTAGTTGCTCATGTACGTCTTGTCATTTTTCATCAATGCTTGTCAGAGCATTTTTAAACAACCAAATATCATCCGTTTTGTATGTGAACATAGCCAAGGACAGATAAAGACCCGGGGAGATTTTGTAAGCGATTTCAAATTGTTGCAAATCGCTTGAGATCACCAGCTATTTTATACGCAGACTCGCCAAATGTATTAACCTGCGATTTTGACATTCCAGAATCCAATCTCCGGCGATGTATGTTGATTATAAAACACCTATCCCACCTGTCGTTTAGTCAAACTCGCATGAGATTCAATAGAAATTCGCTGAAGATTCAACAGAAATAGAAACTAACCCGAGGTTCAACAGAAAATAAAAATGCATGCTGTAAGAGCTATCTGGCCAATGTTAACATAACAGGAGGCACAATACCAGTTTTAGTTATGAGGGTAATCATAATTTCTTGTGAGGAGCAAAAATTATTGTTAATTATCTTACTGGGCCAAATTATTTTATGAATAAATTAGTGGGCCACATTTCATTAATGGTTATATGTAAGGGCATTTTTTTTATTATTATTGCTATATTATAGTGGCATAATATTTCATTACCAGTGGGGGCAATAATCATTTTGTTTTTGATATGGCAACATTTAATATTTCCAGATGGGGACATCATTTAAAGTACATCATTTTGGCACTACACGTGGCAGCATGTACATGTTGCTGCAGTGGATAGCTGATGCGTTTGCTAATCTCACCTATCCAAAGTATCGTATTAATTCTGGCGATTTGTACAGCAATCTCATGTGAGTTTACAAAATCGCAGCTTCATACATATGGCAACTTGTATTCTTAGAATGGCCAAAAATAGGAACGTGTCAATTTTGGTTACATCACTTTACTGACAAGTTACTGTCAACTTGCACTTTCATACATCAGCAGATTCATTTTGCCCCTAATGTACTTAAAACATAAAATCATGTCCCATCCATGCCAGTATACGGTATGACCCATTCATGCCAGTATACGTTATGACCCATCCATGCCAGTATGTAATGTGCGGTACTATGTGATGTGCTCTCATTTATCCAGGAACATGTCTTTATATTCATTGCATCCTACTTATTTTATATAGTATCAACTATCTATACAATGCTTGGTCACTCTTAACCATGACCTATAACTTACAAGACTCTACAGTTTAAATTTCCTAAAACTTCTACATTGCCTCAACCCTGAAACTCATTGTTAAAGGATGTAAAATCCTTAAAATGATCATCTTGCTTGTATCACATTACAAATCCTTCATTTATACATCTCAGACCACTTCTACAAGCAGTGACAATCTAGTTTTGCCAACATGCTGCCTACTGATGCATTCATGAGTGAAGGGTGCAAGTCCATTGGGCAACTATCTGAAGAGCCTGAAGACCAGTCCCCAGCAAATTAACCTTTGTAGACTTGGTTTCACTTAGGATATTATCCATTACAATTGCTACATGTGCCTTTGTCCAATTCTACTGGAAAAGCCCTGAAAGTTTTCTTGCAATAAACAAACAGCCATGTTCTGCTAAGGAATGTGTGTGTGAATATTTTAGCAAGTAGTATTCTTATGAAAACACAGCACTATAATAAAACTTCACACAAGAAATAGAATCCAGTCACATTTAGTGGAGTAACATGAGTGGTGGTTATAGTCAAACAAAGATAAAGTTTTGATTCCTCAACACAAATAACATTGTCTGTGTCAAATTACTTGAAGAACAAGTCTAATGACAAGATTAAAGCCAGACGTAACTCTAAGCTGTGTAAAATAAGGTCTATATAAGCTATGCATTGGTGCTAACCACAAGTCACTCGCTACAAAGCCAGTGACTTACATGAGAGAACGGGGAATTTGTCTACTCTTGCACACATCCTGGTACAGCACAATGCTGTCTGATATTTGGATTTGGTTATTTTTACTACAAATACCAACACTTTGCTCTGTAGACAGCATAGTTTTACAAAAACTTAGCTATCTTGAATTTTAACATGATTTCCTTTTTTTCCTTTTAGGTGAGCAGTATTTGCAGCACTTGTTCATAAATTATAGTAGGTGTACACCTTAATGTACACTGTACTTACAAGTACACTGTTCTAGTGTACAGTGTATATGTGTGATATATTATTGTGCTACCCAGAATTTTTTTTTAATAAGTTTTTATTTAACATTAGTTGGATGCAATCATTAACAGGTTAAAAAGTAAACAGTCAAGTAGGATCCGAGATTTTACAAATTAGATTAAATAAAATTATGACAAAATAAAATTTTTGCAAAAAAACAAAACTGCCATAACAAAATACAGACATATCAAGTCTGATTCAGGGAACAAAGAGTATATAACAGTAGAAATAATAAGCAACTTAATTAGTTGAGGTTGGGGTTTGGAAAAGAGGTGGTGGGGTAAAGGGTGGAGTGAGGGGAGGTGGTCTTTATGATATGTAATTGTGTAATTGATAGTAACCGTTATTGTGGTAGGTGTAATACCCAGAAACTGTTGGGTACTAGGACCCAGTGAACCAGGACTGTCTCACAGCATGATACTAGAGAGACTTTAAGACACAGAAAAGTCTGTCTGTGAGGGCTGCTGAAAAGTTCTGTGTTGTGTGTGACAGGAAAGAAAGATAGACTGTTTATACAGTGACTCAAGGAAGCAGAGTAACAGAGAGAGGGCTGAGGAGGCTTGTGAAAAGAGAATATAGAGGAAATCAGATAAAAAAGACAGCTAATGAACTGGAGTGACAGCAGTAGTGACCAGGAAAACTGACAGAGTGACAGAAGAGCAGTAGTGAACAAAGGTGGTGAGACACAGTGAAAAAAGAAATCTGAGACAGACATTAAAAAGTGTGAGAAAGATAGCATTATAAAGAGAAATTGATAAAGAGATCGAGATAACAGAAGAGGATGAGACAGTGAGATATATTTACCTATTTGCAAGTGACAATTACTCTGACAGGAAAACAACATAAGTGAAGGGATGAATCGAAGGGATAAGGGACTATGGTGATAAGGGTATATACAAGTATTGTCTTTGTGAACAACTATGGGGCCCATACCTGGTTAAATGTATTATTTTTATTGTGTAGATGGTAAGTGATTTCTATCATATCGTCAGAAAATTATAATATAAATATATGAAGCATGAATAAAAATGCACTGTTCATATTTAACCTGACTTACACTGCCAGTGCAATATTTATTTATTTTTTGTTACTGAACAATTACACAATTGCCACAGTCATCACAAATGTAAACCTCTAAAGGCTAGATTTACTAAACTGCAGGTTTGAAAAAGAGGAGATGTTTCCTATAGCAACCAATCAGATACTAGATATCATCATCATTTATTTATATAGCGCCACTAATTCTGCAGCGCTGTACAGAGAACTCATTCACATCAGTCCCTGCCCCATTGGAGCTTACAGTCTAAATTCCCTAATATAGACACACACACTCCCACACAGACAGACAGACAGGGAGAGACGGGTCAATTTTTTTGATAGCAGCCAATTAACCTACCAGTATGTTTTTTGGAGTGTGGGGTAAACCGGAGCACCCGGAGAAAACCCATGTAAACACAGGGAGAACATACAAACTCCACACAGATAAGGCCATGTTCGGGAATCAAACTCATGACCCCAGTTCTGTGAGGCAGAAGTGCTAACCACTAGGCCACTGTGCTGCCCTAGTTATCATTTATTTAGTACATTCTACAAAATGACAGCTAGAATCTTATTGCTTGCTATGTGCAACATCTCCACTTTTTCAAACCCGCAGTTTAGTAAATCGAGCCCTAAGTGTACTAGAAAAACTATCTGACATTATAGTAATGATAACTGAAGCACTGGAAATGCTGATCTGATGCAGATATTGTGTTCATTCCCCACTATGTACCCCATCCCTCTCTTTCCTCTTTGTACCCTTACCCCCCCCCCTCCCCCTCCACATACACACAATTTTAATTTCTGTCCCCACCAATAACACTTCACTTGACCTCTGTGCTGGACAGAATTCTTAGTATGTGTTCCTTTTGTGTATGGACATCTGCTCAGTATCACTTCTCTTGTCCTTTCTTCTGGGTATAATTCTCAGTATTTGTTCTAATTGTTTATGTATGCATAATTGCACAGTGCAGTTGTACATACAGGATGAATCTTAAGTCTGCTGTTAATGGGCATACCTATCACTGCCTTGGTAGGATTTCAGCCCCCGGCTATGAGCTTATATCTTTGGGTATGATTGCTGTTGTAAATTAGTGTAATTAAAAAGTAAACCTTGTGCTCACATATCTTTAACGTGCGTGCATATTGTGAAAGTAAGGACTAGTACATATTTGGTGCTTTGAGAAGTATGGTATTGTACTACCCATAATCTGGCCAGCTGCCAGTCACCAAAATCATATATTTTCTTTATATGCTTTATTCCTTTTTGTTTAGAATTGGCATTGTTATAGTTTACTACCACTTTTCATGCATATTTGGTAGTATGAAATATATATTTAGTATACACCTGTATATTATTGAGAGCTGTATAAAAGTTTGAACTAGACACCTTATCATAGTATGTCTTGACAACAAAGACACCATGGTAATGAGCAGTGTAATCTAACTCTGTTTTTCACGTTTTATATGTTTGTTGGGTTATTGGTGCATGGATTGAATGAAGGACATATTTACCATACTGAATAAACCCTCATACTGAAATGTTGTGACATCTGGACTAGAGCCCAGTCGAGGTGCAGCTTTTACTTATTATGTTTAATATAGGGAAGCATGCATATAAACATGTTCAGCCGATATTTTATCTTTATTCTCTGGCAGGTGTAAGGAGAATGTTTTATCTTGTTAGGACGTTTGAAAAGGAATACAAAAATATCACTTCAACGTCAACTAAACTCAACTTGAGATAGTCGAAAACAATTATAGTTGAACTAATTGATTTTGCAAAGTTATCCTCACAGTTAATAGTTTGTTGTTTACAAAAGCTATGTTCTTGTACAGTTGGCAATATTGTACCATGCATTTTATTACTTGGTAAGTAGTAATGGCCATTATTTACAGAAGTACAGAGAGATGCACACATTTCTAAAATGAGTCAAGTTTCTGCAACGCTTTGGAAATTTATTTAATTAAATACAATCTAAAGTTCTTCAAGTATCTGCTATCATTAAACTATCACTTTACATTTCACCAGCACTTACAGTACTCACTAATGTAAGAATAACTGGACACATGTACAGCTTTAGTATACATTATTCACTAAATATTGTAGTTCTCCCTAAACCATCTGGAAATTATAAAAAAAAAAAGCGTTAAATATTTTACTTATAAATGCATTGCGCAAAGTTGCACCGAACAGCCAATTTGCAATGTAACCTTTTAAAGTGTAGCCTTTAGATTAGATTTTTAACTGCTTTGTTTTGATGATATTGAAGGTGTGAACATCTACAATGACTAGCCTTAACTACATAAATAAATTATTTATATGCAAAAACATGCTGTCTTTCTTACCTAATCCCTAATCCCTGTTTTTTTCTGTATGCACCAATCATCTTGATTAAACAGGTGCCTGGCACGTGGATATACATTATTCACTACGCACTATGTAAGAGTGAATATTGCAAATCCCACTTCAAGGGTCCAGTGCTGCACTAATCTATACTACTATCGCTGGCCCATTTCAAATTGTCAGTGGTGTTTTCCATGCACTTCTCCTGTGGGCTCTGGAGAAGGGGCCAGAGGAGAGCAGCACTAGACTTTTGAAGACTTTGGGGCCCCGAGTGGATTAAGGGAATGATGCACTCCAGATAAGTAAAATGGTGCATGTATCTTAAATTGCTATTGTAGTATTATAGTTTTAAGGTCTTTAATCATGGAGAATACAATGTTTTTATTATGCTTAGAGAAAGTATGGTTGTTATTATTATTATCCTCTATTTATAAAGCGCCAATATATTGCATAGCACTTAACATGGCACCATGATACAAACAAATTGCATACAACGACGTTAAAAAAAGAGCAAAAATGGCTTTGCTCAAGTAAGCTTACAAATGGTGGGGAACTGCTCGTAGCTACAGTAAGGCAGAAACATTATCAGCCAGCAATATTAAGCCGCCAATTGTGACTGGCATTTCTGCTACCAGTGGTGTGGTACGGTCAAAATGGAGACATGAAAGACGAACTAGTCATTCTAAAAACCTTAAGACAGTTTGCTGTTGGTATTCACCATGGTTAGAGCAACTCTCACTTGGTCCAATGACATCAAGGACACCAGCAGGATTGTAGTACTATCATGGGTTGGGAAGTCCCATTGTAAATAATGTAATACGTTTAAATATGTTTATTTTTCTTTATAAGTTTAGCATATTAAAATGGAAATACCAGAGTAAAAGTGAAGTAAATGATTTGATGTTACGTATGAGATTATTATTTCCCAGCTGTCCATATTGGGCAACTGAGTGTCCATAAAATGAACATTTAAAATTAATGTACTGTAATTACAATGTTCTTAATTTCAGAATCTTCAAGTGGTGAGAGATCTGTAGGGTTTTGCTCAGAAATCCCAGTAGTTGCTGTTATACTTTAATAATGTTTGTTGGTATTTAGCCATAAAAGTGCAATGCAGATTTTGATTATGCTGAAGATAAAATAATTGACAAATTGTTTCAAGTTAGTTTAATAATTGCCTGGTGACTGCAGCATTTAGAAACTAGTAGGCCAACATGCCAAACGATTTTCACAGATGTACTGTACTGTACTGTACTGTACAAAGTAGTCAATATGAAAATTATGTATAGTACTATTCCCCAAACAACATTTTCCCTAAATCTAGCCTTACTGCTAATATTTCCTCACAACATAGAAAAGAACCTTATTTATAACTTTAACTGTGATAGCCCGTCTTTTGGATCGAAATACCTTCTGCTCTCTTTTAAGTATATTACATACATTTCTAGGGATATATCACTTCATTTGGCACAGTGAGAGTTGCCTCAACTCTTCAAACTCTGGAATTTAACATAAATGTATTCACATTATCTGTTACTATGGAATTTTTGAGATTTATGGTGCTTGTGGCGTGGCATAGTGAGTTGAGTTTATGTAATTTATTTAAGTATTTGGAGGTTAAAATAAATGCAGGTCTTTAATTTTAACCGTCTATCTTTGCTTTTTCTTGTCACGACAGAACTATCTCCGAGCTGCTGATGTTAAACTGATGAGGCAGCTGCTTATTGTCAACGAAAGCATTGAGTCTATCAAGTGGATGATGGAGGAGAAGGACATCATAACCAGCCAGGGAAGCAGTCTAAGTGGGAGCCTTTGCAGTCTACTGGAGAGTCAGGATAGTTCATTGCAAGGAAGTTACACCAGTTTACATGGCTACAGTGATGGAATGGATGATATATCAGTGGGAAGCTACTTGGATACCCTAGCAGACATTGTTCCAGGACATTGTACTCCAGATTTCGATCAATACAGTGATACACAAGAGAGCCGTGAAAACTATAAACCACTGTGCAACGATTCCAACCATAATTATGATGAGTATTATTGCTTTAGATAGACCAAAAAATGACAACAGTCCATATTGGATGATTGGTGTAGTTATTACTGCTTTTAATAGATCCTAAAAACAAATGAGATATACACAACTGTATCAAGACCCATGTACATTGTTTCTGCTATTCCATGTTAATGAGATAAATGCTCAGTTACTATTTATTACATAACTTGTAATTTTACATATTTTATACTGTTTTTGACTAAAAATCTAAATTAAAATATAATTAAACTGTTTTTATGAAAAAATTTGGGAAAGGGTTATGAATTACAATAAAACTGCCACCTCTTGCTATGATGTAGGTCATTAGTTTGTATTTCAAATTCCTACCAATCTGTACTCAACAAAATAAAAAAGTGTCACTGTGTTGCTGAGCAATAATACCTTCATTAGGATGTTATTCATTCACTACCAGCGTCTATTTTGATGGTGCACATAATTTCTGAATTTTTGTTCAGTACTATATTACCAAACAACATATAAAGACTGTAAGTGGCCTCTTTACAAGAATAAATGTTATTTTGACCCTGTAAATGTTATTTTGACCCTGAAGAATGTTTGCGCCCATTAGATTAGACCCATCCTTGTCCCATACTCAACGATATAGGGCCTTAGCCAATCTCCTCATTACACAGCCTACCCTCACATAACTACTAAATAGTTTATATATATATTATATGCATTTTCTATCTTCCATATTCAACCAAATGCTACTTTAAAACTTGGGTTTGGTGCTTTCCTAGCTATAATACAACATGTTTACCATCTTTAGAACTAAAGTGATTATTTACGGTTCATGCCAGAAAGATAACATTGATATATAGCACAACATTTGTTTAGGGGTATCACTTGTTTTAAAAAGCTCCTTTGACCATATGCCCCTATGTTTAACAGACATTCAGTACATACAGGATTTTTTTAAAGTACTTCATGAATGCAACATGTACCATTTTCACCATTCACGCAATTCTGTATGCACTAAATATCTGTTTAGCAAAGGAATCAATGGTCACTGAAACAGGATGAGCAGAGTTTAAAGATGCCTTTGTGCCTATGCTCTAACATTTGCCCAATGGTGAAATACAACAATAGGTGGAAACTTTCTAAATAAGCTGACCGTAAGCCTCCTTACAGTATGAAGATTAAAAAGTAATACTGTATGTATGGTAAGAGAAAGATAAGTATTCCTGCATTTGTAAAATCAGAAATTATAATATGCTTTATTAAGGGTTATAATTATTATTAGTTTAGAACTTTCATACAAGTGAATTAAACAGGAATCCTTATTTGGCTTATACAATTATTATGGAAAAATCAAAATGGTTCTAACAGCTGCCAGTGTTTAGAATAAATGAAGTGATGGACACTGGAAAAACTGATCTTGAGATATTGCAATATGTCCCTGAGAGTTTGATATGTATCTAAAATCCCTGAGTCTTATAGTGGAGCTCTGAGAGGTCTTAGTGAGTATTATTTTGCAAATATTTGGGAAATTAGTAAATAAATGTGTAGCAGTAAAATACACTCTGTGGCTACTTTATTAGCGTGATCTTTCTGTATAGGACCCTCCCCAGAATAGCATGATTTTTTTTTTAACTGGATTCAACAAGGTGATGGAAACATTCCTTAGAGATACTGGTGTTACTACCATGTTGACATAATATCATCACACAGTTTTCTTGGCTGCACATTCTGCAAATCCTTTCCACCTCATCCCAAAACTGCTCTATTGGATTGAGATCTGGTGACTGTGGAGGACATTGGAGTACACTGAACGCACCATTATGTTCATGGAACCAGCTTGAGATGATTACTGCTTTGTGACATGGAGCTTTATCCTGATGGAAGTAGCCATTAGAAGATGAGGAGACTGTGGCCATGACGGGATGCACATGGACGGCTGTGGCATTTAAACAATGCTCAGTTCGTATTCAGCAGCCTAATATGTGCCAAGAAAGCATTCCCCACACCATTACACCACTACCAGCCTGCACCATTGTCACAAGACAGAATGGATTCATGTTTATTCCAAATTCTGACCTTACCATCTGCATGTTGCAGCAGAAATCAAGATTTGTAAGACCAGGTGACATTTTTCCACTCTTCAACTGTCCAGTTTTGGTGAGCCTGTGCCCACTTCCAGGCTCGATTTGCTGTGCATCCAAATATGCTCTTCTGCATAACACTGTTGTAACGCATGGTTATATGTGCCCACTTCTTTAGAACGATGTACAAATGGGAACAGATACAGGTCAAAAGGTTGATAATGCAATCGTTTGAGTTGCTGTGACATCACTGTTGTATGAATTCACCAATCCACATTGAACATTTTCTAAAGCAAATCTTCCCACTGCCAGCTCAGTTGGCCTATAACTTAGCAACCTGCTGCAGAAGAATGAAGGAGAAGCTAAATTTTAAATTGTCAGGACAGATTTATAGTTGGGGTAGGTCATGTCCTAAATGAATTTAAATTTCAGTGTAAAAATAAAGTCATCAAGTATTTGTGTGCTACATGAAAAGCAGCCAGTATTTTCCTTACGTGCAAACTAATAAACTAATTTGCATCCCTTGCATTGCAACATGGTTTGTGCAGCGGCAAATTTACTCCTTCTTTTTGCTTTGCTCTCATAATTACTCAGGCCCCAGTTGTTTACACTGTCTTTTATCCTTTTTTTACCTTAGAAAATCCAAGGATAAGTAACCGTCTGTGATTTTGTGAAATTTGTTTTCCAGCTTTTCCGTGTTTGCTCCTTCTTGCTTGTCTCTCCAATCTGCTTGCATTTTCAGCTCCCTCCTCTCTGTTTGTCTTTTCTCCCATTTTATCATCTTTCCTTAATTTTCTTTTCATTCCATCCTTTGCCCACCAGTAGTGGCACCCTTAGCCAGGGCCATCTTAACAACATTATGGGCCCCCGGGCAAAGCAGTGCACAGGGGCCCTTACCTGCACAACCACTCACTGAAATAAAAATGTAAATTTGCCCCCTTCATCATGCTTCTGGTCTCCGCCCCCTGCCCATATGTCAGATACTGTGCCTGGGGCCTCTATTATTCTTCTATTTTCCCCCTTCACTTACCTTTTTATCCCTTTCTTCTCTTCTTTTTTGTTTTGTTTCTTCCTCGCTTACTTGTCCGTCACTTCGTGGCCCCTCCGTGCTGCGTTCCTCACTGAAAATGTTGGGCATGATGACATCACGCCCAAAAGAGGGGAAGTGAGAGGGAGCCGATTCGCCACCGCGTGACCGCAAAAACGTAAGGGTTTTTTGTTTTTTTTCAGAGCTTACTTTGGAGCCCTGCCTATGGGGCCCCCTTGCCCGAGGGGCTCCCGGGCAGTTGCCCAGCGTGCTCAATGGGAAAGACGGCCCTGCTCTCAGCCACAATAAGCGCACCCGTTTCCCAGTAATGTGGGGAGGAGCCGCTCCGCTGGACATGTCTTTTTCATTAAAAAAAATGCTTTTAACCATGGTGCTTGAAGGCCTGGGAGCTGTTACATTGCGAGGACTGTGAAATGATTGTTAAATACTGGTCAGCTGCAGGCAGCACACATCACCACACAGCCTGCTGCTGGTTCTTACACCTTTTACACTCTGCCATGCCCCACTCCACCTGCACCCTCCCTCCATAATTAATAAAGTGTTTCCTCCCCCCTTTCCCTTTGACCAATGTGCCTGTCTCCTTGCCTCCCTGTCATTTATAGAGCCTATATTCCCCCCTCTTTTCAGTGCTAAACCCGCTCCCTCAACCCCCGCATGTTTCAAACTTGCCCCACTTGTTTATACCTGTTGCCCAGCCAGGCCATGTACCCCTTGTCCCCTCCATATACTGCATGCCTATTGTGTTGCCAGTACCCCAGGCTGTGTATCCCCGTCCTCCCCCCCCTACCTATGGCTTTACACCCCCAATAGGCAGCAAGCCCTTTCCACCCTTTCGATCACATTTAATTTGTGTATGGTGACAGGTCACCTCAGTATATACACAACCTTGCCTGAAGTGGCTGTCTTAGGCAGTATCATGAATGGCCAGAGTTTAGAAAATGCCAATTTCCTTTAAGCAAAATTTAATTAGTGGGATTTACCTTGTTGGTAGTCCTAATAATGCAGAACATTATCATATGTATCTTCTAAAGAGCCCATAACTTATATACTAATGTTAATGGTAGATTATATACTGGATGAGAAAGGTAACAGACTATTTCACCACACCTATTGCAAGAGATGCACTTTATATGTTAATATAGATAATGTATCATTATTATAAACTGGATTTTTTTTATGCAATGATGACTGGGTTTTACTATTTTGCTTTCCCCTGCTGAGCACAAATGATGTATCATTCAAGGAGTATTATAATTCCACTGCCCATTCAATTTTGCTTAATTTTTTTTAATTTTTTTTGTACATGAGTGATATCGTGTAAGTGTAATTTTTTTAATTTAGGGGATGTATATGCGCAACCACTTTTGAGGTGTGCGTGCAAAGCCACATGTGACTAAGGCATGGTGTAGTGCTGGTCATAAGATCCTTAGGGGCCGATTCAATTCGGCCACGTTAGTCTAGAATTAACGTGGCGTTAGTACTATTACGTTTAATACAGTAATTTTACCCTGGATTTTTACTTGCGGGCCGAGAGGTGCGAGCAAAAGTCAGCGTTAAAATTACCGTACTAACGGTTATTTTTTACCGTACTAACAGTAATAGTGCGCAGGCCGAATAGAATTGGCCCCATAGTGTTACTAATAACTCTGAATCATTACTTTCCCAGTTGGGTATTTGCCCAGCTTTTAGTCTGTTAATAACTATCCCTCTCCCCCAACTTTTAAAATAAAATGCTTATGTTGTAACGGTGAGGAGAGGGTTCCTATCCATTAAAGAACCTACTATATGGATTCATGGCTGAATATGACTTCTATAATTTTCTATTAACAGAGTTTAACATCAATAATAATTTACTTGAATTGCGTAATTGTAATTCATATGTAAACTGGGTCAGCGGATGTTCATGCAAACTTAGACTGAGGTCTTTGAATGAGGCCGGGGGGTAAATGTATCAATCTGCGGGTTCTTCAACACCCGCGTGTTCAGCCTCTTCCACGATTAAATTTCAAGCGGCGCTGCATTGTAAAGGGTTAACTTCCCTTTACAATGCAGCACCGCTTGAAATTTAATCGCGTAAGAGGCTGAACACGCGGGTGTTGAAGAACCCACAGATTGATACATTTACCCCCGGGTGTATGGAGCAAGATGCTTTGTGTTACAGCATCATTGTGTTGGTAGCAATTCTACCATCACTGTTGCCTATTTACCCATCATTGGGTCAGCTAATCCATCTTCCCCCCCACCCTCTTTTAAATTAAGATGGAGGTTTGTGTTGTCACTATGGGAATAGATTGGTCACATTGCCATAGTGCCTGTTAGAGAGAAGCAGTTCCCCGACCATTGAAGAATGGGCCTGTATAGCTTTGTTTTTCTGTAGATAGATGTAGGGCCATGCAGATTTCATAACTGATCATTGTACTGCAGCAAAGTATTTTACCGCTGCAATTGATAATTTGCATAAATAATTGCACACGCTTTGGAACATTTCCATTACAGGGACCTGCTGGAGGTTTGAAAGAAACACTTCTTAGGATACTACAAAAGCCATTTCCCTCATAACTATGTGATTGTTTTGTTGCAGATCAGCAAGTCCTTTTATTTGATTAAGTATGGCAGATTACCCTATCAATTTCACATCACCGATAAAAGTAGATCTAGTGTATGATTATATATATAGTTTGGTGGTCCTGCGCCATTCATTAACTTTTAATACCTACAACCGGCCTCAATAAATTCTGCTGGTGGATGAGAATTTGCGCCTTGACAGAGGCATGTTGTTCGGTAGGGGGGTTAATTTTAGAAATGCGGAACATATTTGGAGGCATAAGTAGATTATGTCCTTGTTTACCTCTACATTGAAATGTTTAAATGAAGCTGCCAAGTATTAGTTAGTGTGTTCCACGCAAGTGTATTTTCCCTGCATGCACAAACGATTGCATTTATACTCTTTGCATGCCGACATGGTTTGTTTGGGTCTGGTTTTGTTCTTTTAGCTGTCCTACACCCTTTTGATTAAATTCTGCCACCCTCATCTTTATAGACCTGATAGAGTGCATCTCACGGACGAAGGTATAGGTATTTTACAGACCGAATTTATGGCTTTGGTGGAAATTCTAGGGTAAGTTGTTGGCGGTCTGTGTGATAGTTAAAGGAACACAGCTTTTGGTGGGAAAGCAGTGCAGTCAGCAGTTAACACATGGCACAATAGTTTATATTTGTCCACGGGATTCTTCCCCCTTCGATCTATGTCTCTGTTAGAGTCTTTTGTGCTAATACCCTGCGTATTGTTTGTGCGAGTGTTGCGTTTGAGCCCAGAAGGGGTGTAGTCTCTCTGACTCCTGTTGGCCATCCCTATGTTTGCTTGTATAATATGAGCTGGTTAGCTGAACTTGCATCTGCTTTTGTTGCCACCATTATTTATACAATTAAAACTGTGGTCTTAGTGCGCCAAAATTCAAAGCTGTGTCTGTGTGCAGGGAGAAAATATCAGCAGTTTGGCATTTAATATCCCACATGGTTATCAAACACAGTTGTACGGTTTTGCAGGTTCTCATATAACATGATTTGCAACTAGAACAATAATGAAGATCACAGACTGTGTGTCTCAAATAGTAAGGTGTTTTTATGTTGTAGAATAAAAAGAGTATTAATTATCTTTCTGTTTTATCTGCTGAGGGACATTGGTTGAATTCTTACTGTCTCAGCAGTCATTTGTAAGTATAAGCAGGTATCATTATGACTGCTGATGTTTTGGTAGGCCATAGGTAATGCATGTTCTTAGTTTGAGATGAATCATCAGTACTGATATCATATAGCAATCATTGTGATTAGATAATTACCAAAATGAAATTATTTTCTCAGGTGGTGCTACTACTAATTGTCCTTATTCTGAATTGGCATGCAGTGCCTCTGTGCTACCAGGGGTGCTGCTGTTATACCGAGACAGTTCTCTTTGCCTGCAAGGGGTTAAGCCTTCATCATCTGAGACAGCTCATGATCACATGTGTCTGGCCTTTATTAGACTGCCTTTTCCAACAGACTAGTGCCAGTTCACTTATCCCTGCTGCTGGCCTCTCTCTGATACTCCCGTGATCTGGTCCTGATTATCTGACTCCTGTTTGTTCCAAAGTTGTTCATCTTTGCTTGTGACCCAGACCCTGACTTCGTTTGACCTTGCTCCTGTCTACTCCCTGGTATTGTTTGTAGATCTCTCGACTTCTGACCCTGGCTTACCTTCCTACTGTATGTTCCTGTACCTGCAGCTAACCTGTTGTGCCTGATATCCAGCATCTCCAGCTAAACCTAGTTATCCTGATGAACCTGTACCTGCTGTTAACCTGTTGTGCCTGGTCTCCAGCTCCTCTGCCAATCCTGGTAACCCGCTATCCTGTGCCTACAGTTCACCCATTTTATTCTGGTATCCAGCACCTTCGGCTTCAATGCTAAACCTGGTATCCTGATTTCCTGTTATCTCCTGTGATTCTGTAGTGCTGTACAATATCTACCTGATTCAACTCTTATCTGTGTTATCAATACCATTGAACTCTGCATTTGCAACCCGCTATTTATATGGACTTATGCTATCTGTTTTACCACTGATTGCACCTAGTTATACCTGTGTGATTGTTGTCCTAATAAAGACTCTGCTTCATTTCAACAAAATCTGTGGTTTTCATACAGGGAAACCTAACACTAATTATCATATTACTTAATCATAAACAAAGAGGAAAAATAACTATCTTATATTTGTGCATTTCTATAGACATTATACAACTACAAGCTTCATTAATTCTAACTAAAATCATATGTAATTTTATTTGTACAACGTAAATTCTTTAAAATTAAACCCAAAGAAATGTGAAAAAGTCAAGAATATGTATCAATTCACCCTATATAAAAATTCTGGGTAAAATTATGATATCTCAAATAATAAAATAAGACTTAATAGTAGAATATATAGGACATTTTTTGTATACAAATTATTTCCATACTGTGCATTAAAGGAGGTCACTATAATAGCATGCTTAGTCATTAATATTATATTAAAATGTCTGTAATAACATTGTCTCATATTAGACAAGAACAATCTCACACCTCTGAAATAGCTGTTAATTAATGTTTTTGGCAACATTGTATTGCTTTCTGGCAACTGTGGGCTGCATCCACATGCAGTTTAAATTGACAATAAATGTGGAGGATATTTTATTTTCTATTTTATTTTAATTATTTTATTATGATAAATGCATGTTCTCCAAGTAAACTAAGTATGTAGACCAGATGACTGTCAGTATGGCAGCACCTCTCCTCAAGCTGAAGGTTTCGTCTTCTCTGAACAAATGACATAGTAATAATCATCATCATCATTTATTTATATAGCGCCAGCAAATTCCGTAGCAATTTAAAATTGGGAACAAATATTGATAAAACAATACCGGGTAATACATAAAAACAGAGAGGTAAGAGAACCCTGCTCGCAAGCTTACAATCTATGGGACAATGGGAGTTTGAAACACAAGGGCATGTGCTACATAATATTGCACACTGGACCAGATAGAATGCAAACATAAAGAGAGTGGGCTGTGTGTGTACCAATGTTGGTCAGAGGTTTGTTGTCTTGTGTTAGCTGTGTAGAGGGTGGTAATAGGGGAGATTAAGATGGTGGTTGAGGAATATCATAAGCTTGTCTGAAGAGGTGGATTTTCAGAGAACGCTTGAAGGTTTGGAGACTAGAGGAAAGTCTTACTATGCGAGGGAGGGAATTCCACAAAGTGGGTGCAGCCTGTAAAAAGTCCTCTAACCGAGAATGGGAGGATGTGGTGAGAGTGGAAGAGGGACGCAGATCTTGTGCAGAATGGAGGTGTCGAGTAGGGAGATATTTTGAGACAAGTGAGGAAATGTATGTCGGTGCAATTTTGTTGACACACTTGTATGTTAGTAGAAGAATTTTATATTGGATTTGTTGAAATACAGGCAACCAATGTAGAGACTGACAGAGTGGCTCAGCAGAGGAAGAACGGTTGCAGGGAAAATCAATCTAGCCACTGTGTACGTAATAGATTGTAGGGGTTCAAGTCTGACTTTGGGAAGACCAGTAAGGAGGGAATTGCAATAGTTGTGTGAGAGAATTGTGTGAGATGTGTGCGTATTCTGGAAATGTTCTTTAGATGTATGTAACATGATTTAGATATGGAGTTGATGTGGGGAATAAATGATAGTTGTGAGTCAAGGATAACACCTAGACAGCGAGCTTGCGTGGCGGGATTTATGGTTATGTTATCAACAGAAATAGAAATGTCAAGCAGGAAGCTTCTGTTTTTGGGTGGGAATATTATTAATTCCGTTCTTGAACTATTGAGTTTGAGTTGGCGAGAAGACATCCAAAATGAAATGGCAGAAAGACAGTCAGTAACGCAAGACAACACAGATGGTGATAGATCAGGAGAGGATAGATAGATTTGTGTATCATCTGCATAGATATGATACTGAAATCCAAAGGAGATTATTAGTTTTCCAAGAGAAGTGGTGTAGATAGAGAATAGCAGAGGACCTAGGACTGAGCCTTGCAGTACTCCAACTGATAAAAGAAGCTGAGCAGAGGTGGATCCAGAGAAATTAACACTGAAAGAGGGATTAGATAGGTAGGATAAGAACCAGGATACGACAGTGCCTTCAGTCTCCACCTTGTTGCAAACAAAACAATAGCAATGTCTCCCAAAAGTGGCTTTGTCGCCATCCTACCAGAAAAGAAAGACAAAACGTCAGTAAGATTGGCAGATGAGGATGGTGGAGTTCCTGCAGTCCGTCCACCTTTCCAAGTGGACTGCTCTTGCACAAAGGTTCTTTTTTTAGCTGCAGATGATTAGTGGCATTTCTGTCAGCCAGTCAGATACAGGTTCAAGATCCACTACCTATTCTTAAGCAATTGCCCATTGATCATGAACTCTTTTAGACAATAAATTCTGGTGAATTTTAGCCTTCAATTCTCTGTTGGAAAGTAGGGGATAATTAGTTCACCACTCTACAGTAGATGTTTGTGGCAGAGTGGTTCAGACCTCTGAACTTTTGCAGATGTGCCCAGGGGTGATGTTAAAATGCTACAGCAAGGTGCTTGCTGTAGCCTTATAATCATGACCCAGTTCTGGAGAAAGTTCTGCAATTGTTTCTAAGGTTGTACCGATGCTGGCAGCCCCCAGGAAGAACCACTTGGTTGGGGTAGCTATCAATGACACACCACTTCCAGCCAAGCCACTGAACCCTGAGAGGAGTGGTAGCAAGGTACAAAGGATTGTTGAAGGTAGAATAGTAATGGATGATGCAAAAGTCAAGGGATTGAAGAGTGTAGCATAGTGGGGGACAAAGCAGAGGTCAAATAATTGGAGAAGGTAGAATCGTCATGTACAGTCCAACAAAACAAGTCCTTTCAAAGCATATTTTTGGTAGAACTGAGAGACTTATAAAGGCTACAAACAGGTGAGATGAATTGTTCTGATTGACTTGACCTTTTCACTGAAGGGTTGATTGCAGAGTAGGATAAGTTGTGCAGTAGTCCATGTGAGGTGACTGGCTATATTGCTCTTCTTTAAAGACGTTATTGTCGCACTAGTTTTATTTATTGTTGCATTTAGTCTTCTACAATATTTTTTATTTGTTTTTGTCTTTTTTTTTCAATTTATTTTCCATAACAAAACAAAATAGAAACAAAAAACAAACAAGCAACAGAGAAAAAGGAAAAACAAAAACCGAACTCACCACAAGAAACAATTTATAGATCTGTGTTCACAGATTTTTGATTATATAAAGAAATTAACAATATGTGCACAGAACAGGGCACCCTGTAAACCTCCCTCCCACCTTTCCATAATCATATAATAATTAATCAGAAAGCACCAGATCATCAGAACCAATATAATATCTAGAAGAATACCAACTGAACCATATTTTACGATACTTTGATTTAACCTTCCTACATGTAAATATATATCCTTCATGTTGGACAGTGGCATTAACAAGCACTTCTACTTATGAAGCTTTAATAGACCAGGAGCAAGCCAGGCCCATGCTATCACCAGCCAACACCATAAGGTTAAAGATATAGCTAGCTATATACTTGTTTCTATTATCTTCTTGAAAAAAAACACAAAGGTACAATTGAGGGACCATAGGAACAGTATTAAGAACACACTCCCATACCTATGACAAAAATCTGTTTACTACTGGGCATTCCCACAACAGATACCAAAAATCAGCCATCAGGGAACAACATTTAGGGCAAGACGAACTACTTCTCCTACCCATCTGATGCAATCCAATGGGAGTATGATATACTCTATGCAATATATATATTATTATTATTATTAATTTTTATTTATTGGGCGCCACTATGTGTCCGTAGCGCCGTACAGGGACAAACGAAATTACAATACGAGGTGAGACAGCACAGTACAGTAAACAATAAGCACAGTAACTCAGTGAGCTCAAAGCACAGCTAGAGAGAGCGGGGGAGGGGAGAGGGGAAGGTCCGCCAACGACGGAGTCCAAGAGGGAAGGCACGTATGACAGGGAGACCCCCAAGGGGAGAGGAGGGAGCGAGAGGGGACGGGGGGAAGAGGGTCCTCAAGGAGGAGGGCTAAGTAGCTGGAGAGCAGAGTTAACAGTGGTGAAGACAGGAGGAGAGAATACCCTGCTAAAAGGAGCGTACAATCTAAGGGGTGGGGTAGACAGACAGAGAGACACGGGGGAGAGATGGAGGATGGAGGATAAGGATAAGGGAAGGGGAAAGAGTAGAAGAGGCAGAAGAAAAGGTAGGAAATTAAGTGGGAGACTGGAAGGCTTTAAGAAAAAGGTGGGTTTTTATATAAATTAATCTGTTGGTAGTGAAGGCAAGAAGTAGCACTATAAAGATTTTTAAGCATATAACACCATTCCTCATCCAGAAAAGGGCCCAAATCTACTTCCATTTAGATCCGAGTTTATCTAACCAGATTTTATTATAGGACCCATATAGTATTTTGTGTGCCCACTATTTGCAAGAGGCACTTAAGAGGAGATGGCTGAATCAATGGGGGAGAAGTAAAAAGACTGGAAGTCAAGTGCATGTCTTAATTGTAGATAGCAGTAAAATGTAGAATTGTGAATTCCCTTTTCATGGGATAATTGCGCAAAAGTTTTTAAGCATTCGGATTCTTACAACTGCCCCATGTTCATAGTATCGTATCTACATCATAAATTATACTCCTGTAATTTATCAAGTTCAGGGAGAGAAGAGTTATTCCATAAGGGAATCGAAGGATCATTGCCTCGAACTCCAAGTATATGATGGGAAAGGCACCAAATCTCCACAACTTGCTTGATAATTGGTGCAACCTGACAATAGCATTTACCCACCAGCAATATCCCTAGGGTAGACAAAGGCACAGCCCCACTACCGTAGGACTCTGCTTGCTCACATAGAAAACCTAGCAGAGCTACCGGTATTTGAGTCCCCACCCATCTAATCAAATAAATAAGCTGGGCTGCATAATAATATAATCAAAGATTTTGAAGAGCCAAACCTCCATCAGCTAGATACAAATAAGCTGAGCTGCATAATAATATCGAAAATTTGGAAGAGCCAAACCTCCATCGGCTAGGTACACACTGGCCTGATAATTGCACGAAAAAACTCCAATCAGCCGACCAATTGGTCAGATATCGTGTGAGTGTGTATAGTGACACGATGAGCTAATGTCGTCCCAAAGTGCCGAGCATCGTTTCATTTGGTTAGTCGTACTGTTTAATATTTTCTGACCAATTACCGACCGATCATCTAGCGTGTATGCATGGTTTTTTCGGGTTGGGTACATTTGCCTGATTAACATAATGCCGACAGTGAGTATACCTACATAAAAATTCTGATGCTTACATGCCCGATTAGAAATAAATATAGACTGGCCTTAAAACAGATAGACAACATAGCCGACGGTCTTCATCTAAATTCCGAAGAGTAGTAATCCTGATAGTGCATCTTGATGTCACTTAAAATTGGACCGTAATTTGTTTTGCTGTATCTGATACCATAATACCTAGAACTGGTGTGTATGTTAACTGGGTTCCTGGGAGATTAGGAGGAGGATGTGGCCACTTAGTTTGTAGAAAAGTAATGTTTTGGCACACTGTCATGTTACCTTGCAGTGTTAGCCTCTGGTCTTCCTGCTCATCAGTTTCTGCTGTATTGAGCATGGCAAATGCAGAATTTAGCAGAAGCAGATTAACACTGTTTCATGAGTACTATTGGTTGAGGAAATCTGCAATAAGTTAAACAGGTGGCCAGGACCTCCATACCTGCCAATACCTATGCTTTTACTGCTACCAGGTAATCTGGCCTTGCCCATACAATTCTCAAGTGTCCAGTTCCACACTATTGCCTACACCGGACAAACCAAAATAATACCACCCTACACCAGCAGCCCATGTTTGCCCATTTCCCCATGCCTATATATGTAGACTTCAATCTATGTATTTGATAAAATTTGTGGCTACAGATTTTCTATTTGGTAAGTAGGATTTTGTGGATTTTTTCAAAAGATTTTTTTAAGATATAATTTCATGAATCTAGTTTAAATAATACAAACTTGTAAACCAATTTGAATTTTGAGTACATGGTTTCCAAAAATATACATGGTTTATGGAGGATTTTATTTATTGTATTTTTCTGCTTTCATGTGGCAGTTTGTCACGGTTCAATGCAGGAATACAGCTAAGAAGCCACGGATATGGTGAAAAACTCTCAATGTTTATTTGCTGAAGAGTACAAAACAGAAGGAGTAATAATGAGCTTGCAGTAAATACCAGGTACACGGCTGATGCAGGTAAGTAGGAGGTATGGAGAGATCCCAAGCAGCAACAAAACCAGAAGCACAGCAGAAAGAAGCAACAACATTGTAACAACAATAACCAGCCATGTATGCTGGGAGTGACAGGTATACATAGGGAAACACCCAGGGGTAAGGGATAATTAGTGTAGCAAGATTAACTCCTAAAGGACTAGAAGCAGGCACAATAGCAGCAATTCTGGTGATCAGAGGTACTGCTGCTAACACACAATAATAAAGTCTAATAGTCCTGAAGGCAGCAGCTGCAATACAAAGAAGCAAGCTCCAGGCAGATCGTGAAAGTACCCCCTTCATTAAGGGCGGATTCCAGATGCCTAAATCACCAAAAGTGATTGAAAGTGTCAGAGTCATAGTCCACTATGGGGGGCCCAACATGCCAGTCCTCGTCTAAGGGCGGAAAGGCTAAGGAGACCAGTCCAGATGGAAGTTCAAACACCGCAAACCCTGTTATCTTCTTTCGCCTTTTCTTCTTGCGAGGATTAGCTGGAACAGCAGTCTGAGCCAATTGGGTGGAGCACAGAGGTGTCTCTTGGCCAGGTGAGATAGGTGGTATTGCTGATAGTACAGAGGCCCCGCAAGATGGCATAGCGGGAGTTGTTACAAACTTTCTGATTACTGCCTCAGTAAAAGATTGTAAGTCCGATAAGATCGGATGATCAATCTCAATAAATGGGTTTGCCCATTCCATAGCTTCCCCTCTAAAGTACGATATTAAGAACAGTACCTGTTTCTTAGGGTTATTAACGAGCTTTGGTACGGAGGTAATATGTGAAGCAGGCACGGACTGGGCGGCAGACTTGGCAGCAGGCTACCAAGTCTGAATATGGTGAAAAACACTCAATGTTTATTTGCTGAAGAGTACAAAACAGAAGGAGTAATAATGAGCTTGCAGTAAATACCAGGTACATGGCTGATGCAGGTAAGCAGGAGGTATGGAGCAGCAAGAAAACCAGAACAATGATATATATCACCATGCTCATACTCCCGCAGTCATTCCATGTGATAGTGATGACTACTTGCTGTGAGGTAATGGGGAGAAGTAGGGAGGTGGGTGACCACAGTAGTGTTACTCCAAGTGGCACTACTGAGGCTCAAATCTGAAAAATATACTTAGTATTCTAATAAATTCTCCATCATCTCTTCCAGTAAAAAAGAAAAATACAATGTATTGCCTTCGGTAAATAGCAAATAGTAATCTTTCTCTCCCCCTCTCAGTCAGGTGAAAAGCTTGGGCCTATTCAGAGTACTAGTTAGCTGTGAATGCTGAGCTAGCTCCCAGTTCATCTTAAAAGTTTAACATGACTTCTCTTTATTTATTTATTGTTTAGAGTATACATATTTGCTAACATTGAGTTTTTGCCCTCTGGAAGGGGGGCATAATGGGAGGACGAAAGCGGCATTTTGTCGTGGGGGCGGGGCCAAAATGACACGATGCACTGCGAATTGCATCATTGAGGCTCCCATCCTGCCCACTTCACTAAGAAGTTGGAAGGATGCAGGAGAATTCGGGAGTCTCCTTGACATTCCGGGAGAGTGGGCAAATATGCCTTAATATGAACCATTAAATCAGTTAAGCTCACAGTCCTGTCTGTGGAATCTGACTAATTTTTTTATCCTTGTGACTGTGACCTTGAGACTCATACAAGACAGGACAATTTAGTTCAATGTGTTCAAGACACTGCAATTATAAGCTTCACTGTCCTGTGCAAAACAAAATATATTCAAATCAAATGTTTTGAAAGTACTATTTTTGGCAAAAAAAGTCTAGGGTAAAACAAGGCCTTATGTAAAGGGTGTCTGCTCCCTTTCTCAAAGTTGATTGACAACACATAGCCTATGATACAGTACTTCCTATAGACTAGAGCTTAAACACTTTACATACCCAGTGTCGTTTTAGTAGGTTGAGTCCCAATAAGCAGAGTTTCAGAATACAGTCTTGGCTTGAGCCCTTTCTTTACTATGTTATTATCATTATAACATCTTGTTGACATTGATTGGCAAATGTACACATTTAGGTGAGCAGATCAATCTGAAAAGTTAATAAACAGACAAATGACATCACCAGTTAGTTTTGCAATCATTCCCATTTGGAAGAGAAAAAGATATCTGATTACTTTGTTTGTCATAACAGTAAACAGAGCAAAGGGGAAATCACTACCAACTGAATAAAGACTCTTTCTTCACTGGAGTCACTAAATAACTAAATGTTCCGGCTTTGCAAATTGAAAATTGCTAAGATATGTTATCTGACTAAGGAGGCTAGTAGACACGTCTCTTAGTCGAATAATATATTGTAATGCTCATTTCAAAGAACTTATTTAGACGCAGTATTGTATAGGTCACTTATTTGAAATAGTGGAATCTACCATGTCATAAAATATCATATCCTAATCTTCACAGTATTATATTTTGCAAATATCTAAAACCCAATTTAAAAAAATGATCTGTGCATATTTTCCCATTAGCTGCTGTCTGGTGGAATTCATATTGACAAACATACTAACTGAGCTCGCAAAATCACACCATCTTCCCTCTTCATTACCATTAGGGATGTGCACCGGCCACTTTTGGGGTTTTGGGTCCTGATTAGCTTGAGGTTTTGGGTTCTGATTTGTTTTGGCAAAACAGCCCACGAAAGGTTTTGGTTCTGATTTTGGGTTTTGGGTTCTGATTTTTTTTTAAAAAAGCATAAAAAGTGCTAAAATCCATATTTTTGGGTTTTTTCACTCCTACGCTATTATTAACCTCAATAATATTCATTTCCACTAATTTCCAGTCTATTCTGAACACCTCACACCTCACAATATTGTTTTTAGTCCAAAAGGTTGCACTGAGGTAGCTGGATGTTTAAGCTAAGCTACACAAGTGGGCGGCACAAACACGTGGCCCATCTAGGAGTGGCACTGCAGTGGCAGACAGGATGGCAGTTTGCAAGAGTTTGCTAGAGGTGCAAGATGGAATTGTCCTTGGGCCCTCCCACCCACCCTGATGTTGTTGAAATAGGACATTCGCACTTTAACAAACCAATCAGGAACAGTGAACGTAGTTTAATCTCTGGTACTAATATTTCTGGACTGCAGGAACAGTGAACGTAGTTTAATCTCTGGTACTAATATTTCTGGACTGCAGGAACAGTGAACGTAGCTTAATCTCTGGTACTAATATTTCTGGACTGCAGGACTATCTCTGATCGAGATCGTGGAGGAAATTGACGAGGAGGGTGTGGCTGGTGTGGATACAACAGGACCAAGTGATTTAGGTGTCCCTGGACTGCTGACGGTCCTAGCCACAGGTCCTGAACTAAATACTGAATTATGAAGGTTCTTCAGGTGATGTATAAAGTAAGATGTCCCTAGGTGGCCAAGATCCTTACCCCTGCTTATTTGAGCTTTATATAAGGTACATATGGCCATACATTTGTTGTCCGGATTGGGATAGAAATAATTCCAGACCGAAGAGGTGGATTTCTTGGTCTTCTGGCCAAGCATGACGATGGGCTTTTTCTTCCCATGGACAACAACTGTTTCCCCCCCCTGGTGCCTCATTTAAGATAACCACATCAGCATCCTGCTTGTCAAGTTCCTCCTCAGCGCCAGCTACATCAATATCCTCCTCCCGGTGTACAACATTCACACCTTCATTAGCCAAATCTGTAACTGGACAGTGGGTGATCCTTCCAGCATATGCAGAGGGCAATGGTGGAAGGAGCCACCTCTTCCCATACAGTGATGGGAAGGTCAGGCTTCCCAACCACCAACACCCTTGGACTCGCCTTGGGGATTTGTGATGATATCACTTTAGAAGACAGAGTTGTTTGCTGTGTTGTTGATGACAGCTTAACTCTCTTAAATTTTTTAGAGGGGGGGGAGGAGGAGGGCTTAGATCCTTGGGTGAAGCTGAACCACTAGTCAACACGGGCCAGGGCCTAAGCCGTTCCTTGCCACCCCGTGTCGTAAATGGCATATTGGCAAGTTTACATTTCTCCTCAGATGATTTCAATTTTCTTTTTTTGCTAATTTTAGTGAACTTTGGCTTTTTGGATTTTACATGCCCTCTACTAGGAGATTGGGCATCGCCCTTGGCAGACGACGTTGATGGCATTTCATCGTCTATGTCATGACTAGCGGCAGCAGCTTCAGCATTAGGAGGAAATGGTTCTTGATCTTTCCCTACTTTATCCTCCAAATTTTTGTACTCCATTATAGTTTAATCTCTGGTACTAATATTTCTGGACTGCAGGAACAGTGAACGTAGTAAAATATTGCAGTACTAATATTTCTGGACTGCAGGAACAGTGAACGTATTTATATATTGCAGTACTAATATTTCTTGACTGCAGGAACAGTGAACGTATTTATATATTGCAGTACTAATATTTCTTGACTGCAGGAACAGTGAACGTATTTATATATTGCAGTACTAATATTTCTTGACTGCAGGAACAGTGAACGTATTTATATATTGCAGTACTAATATTTCTTGACTGCAGGAACAGTGAACGTATTTATATATGGCAGTACTAATATTTCTTGACTGCAGGAACAGTGAACGTATTTATATATGGCAGTACTAATATTTCTTGACTGCAGGAACAGTGAACGTATTTATATATTGCAGTACTAATATTTCTTGACTGCAGTAACAGTGAACGTATTTATATATTTCAGTACTAATATTTCTTGACTGCAGGAACAGTGAACGTATTTATATATTGCAGTAGAAATTTTTATATACTTTTTTTTATAAATTTTTTATATATTTTTTTCATTATTTCTGTATACTTTTTTTATATTTTTTTTAAATTATTTTAGTATAATTTTTTTATATATTTTTTTTTATTTTTTTATAACTTTTTAAGAATTTTTAAATAATAATGGCCTTAGCAGAACAGAGCACAGGACACACACAGCACCACTGGACTCAGCAGGACAGAGCACAGGACACAGCACCACTGGACTCAGCAGGACAGAGCACTGGACAAAGCACCACTGGACTGATCAGCAGGACAGAGCACAGGACTAAGTAACCACTGGATTAAGCAGGACAGAGTGACAGGACACAGGACACAGGAGCACCAAACTACAACCTCCCTCTTCAATGATCTGAGACCGACTGAAGATGGCGGCCGCAAGTGGGGAATTTATGCAATCCAAGTCTCGCGAGATCCGACGCGAGACTTGGACGTCATAGCCTCGTTTTCATTTCTTTTGGCCGCCGGAAATTCCCAAACAGTGCTCGGATCCCATCGGATCCGCACTGTTCGGGTGGGCTCGGATTAGCGCAAACCGAGCCCGCTCATCTCTAATTACCATAGGCTTTAGTAAGCAACTACAGCCAATGGGGTGGGACTGGGGGAGTTAACGCAATTTTGAACTGATGTATAGTATTCAAACAGTTTTCTTAACTCACTGTTTCCAGTTGTAAATATATACCAAGCCATTCCTTTACAATTTTTTAAGTGTGGCAGGGCGCATTATCCTGCTGCAAGAGGCCACTGCCATCAGGTAATACTGTTGCCATGAAGGGGTGTACTTGATCTGCAACAATGTTTAGGTAGGTGGTACGCGTCAAAGTAACATCCACATGAATGCCAGGAGGTTTCCCAGCAGAACATTGCCCAGAGCATCACACTGCTTTTGCCGGTTTGCCTTCTTCCCATAGTGCATCCTGGTGCCATCTTTTCCCCAGGTAAATGACGCACATACACTGGCAGTCCCTATAATGTAAAAATGGTTCTGGCGCTCACGTGCTCATTGAAGACGCTTTCGGTGATGTTCAGAGGTCAGCATGGGCAATCTGAACCAGTCTGCAGCTACGCAGCCCCATATGTAGTAAGCCATGATACACAGTGTGTTCTGACACTTTTCTATTATAGCCAGCATTAACTTTTTCAACTTTTTCAAGTAGAGCTACAGTAGCTCTTTTGTGGCATTGAACTAGATTGGCTAGTCTTCGCTCTCCATGCACATCAATGATCCTTGGGCACCCGTGAATCTGTTGCTAGTTCACCGGTTCCGGTTGTCCTCCTTAGACCACTTTTGGTAGGTACCAACCACTGCATAGTGGGAACACCCCACAAGACCTGCCGTTTTGGAGATGCTCTGACTCAGTCCTTTAGCCATTACAAATTGGCCCTTGTCAAATTCCCTCAGATCCATATGCTTGGCCATTTTTCCTGCTTCCAACACATCAACTTCAAAAACTGACTGTTCATTTTCTGTCTAATATATCCCACAATTGAGAGGTGTAATTGTAACGATACAATCCATGTTATTGACTTTACTTGTCAGTGGTTTTAATGCTGTGGCTGATCAGTGTATGTTGTTAGTAAAATGAGACACTGTTACATCATCTTTATTATTAAGGATGTGCACAATAGGTCACTCTGGCATATGTTATTTATGTACTGACATTCATCCTAATGAAGGCCTTTAGATAATTAACATTTGAATCACTTTTATCCACCTGGCTATTTGCATGTCAGTAGCTTCAATCTTTAATGACATGTATATAACATCTAGAAACAATCCTCTTTCACATAATCCTTCCAAATGTTCTGTTCCTACTTCACAGATAACTGCTTATTTTGTTACATATCTCTTTGGAAACCGTATTGCCTGCTATGTGTGTATGTTACACAGAACACATCAGAAATCAGAAATAAAACAAAAAAATGTATTATTCCTTTCTTTACAGGCCAGATAGATGGATATATTTAGCGACAGTAGAAACTTTTATTGCATGTCATGTATTTCTGTTTTATTATCAAACTATATTAAATACATTAGCAAAATAGAGGATATGGACAATACATAAAAAAAGGATAGCAAAAACGTAAATGCTTCTGCTATACTCTGTTGCATTACTGGTGGAGAATAATAGTCAAATCTCAGGTGCATTGAACATTGCAACCTCCGAAACCCAAATAATAATTTGAAAGAGGATAATCAAATAAAATCATCAACATCCATAGATAGTTTTCCCATAGTTACCATTGCTGTCGGACTTCCAATTTAGAGCACTCCTAGACTGTATAATCCATTGATCACAGCTGCGTGTGAAACCAATCTCCTGTTTAAGCAGACGCCGAGCGTGTATCCAATTCAAAACACTCCTATGGGTAAATGTATCAAGTTGAGAGTTTTTCGGCGGGTTTGAAAAACCAATCAGATTCTAGCTATCATTTATTTAGTACATTCTACAGACTGATAGCTAGAATCTGATTGGTTGCTATAGGAAACATCTCCACTTTTCAAACTCGCCAAAAAACTCTCAGCTTGATACATTTACCCCCCAGACTAACTCCCATTTATTATTATTATTATTATTATTATCCATTATTTGTTGGGCGCCACAAGGTTTCCGCAGCGCTGTACACAGTACAAACAGTAGTACAAAACAGGGTGACAAAGTACAGAACAATAAACACAAAGTACCAATGCTTCAAGAACTCCAGGAAGACATATGGAGTAAAGACAGAGCAGAAGAACCGGTATGGAGACAGGAGAGCTTACATCCTAAGGGAGGGTGAAACAAAAACAGGCACGAAAGGGAGCCAGTGAAGCAGGGGGAGAGAAGAAAGGGGCCAGGGGAGAAAGGGAAAACGAAAAGAGTGGATGAGGGTTAGGTGGCTGGTTGGTAGGCTTTAAGGAACAGGTGGGTTTTAAGTGCTCGTTTGAAGGAGCACAGGAGCACAGGTTGGGAGAGAGACGGATGGAACGAGGGAGGTCATTCCAGTGTAAGGGTGCAGCTCGGGAGAAGTCCTGGATTCTAGAGTGGGAAGAGGTGATCAGAGTGGAGGAGAGGCGACGGTCATTGGCCGAGCGCAGGGAGCGGACCGGAGTGTAGGTGGTGAGGAGGTTAGAGATATAGGGGCAGTAGACTGGGAGAGTGCTTTGTAAGTGGTGGTGAGGAGTTTGAAAAGGATCCTGTAGGGGAAGGGAAGCCAGTGAAGGGCGTGGTAGAGAGGGGAGATAGAGGAGGAGCGGCGTGAGAGAAAGATGAGTCGAGCAGCGGCATTGAGAACGGAGCGGAGGGGGGCAAGGTGGAAGAGGGGGAGGCCAGTGAGGAGAATGTTGCAGTAATCGAGGCGGGAGATGATGAGAGAGTGGATGATTGTTTTGGTGGCATCTTGAGAAAGGAAGGGCCGGATGCGGGCGATGTTGCGCAGTTGGAAGCGACAGGCTTGGGCAAGGGATTTGATGTGGGGGGCGAAGGAGAGAGAGGAGTCAAGAGTGACACCTAGGCATCGGAGTTGGATGACAGAGGAGATGGTAGTGTTATTAACAACGATAGAGAGGTTGTGATGGGAGGGGAGTCTGGCGGGAGGGAAGACAATAAGTTCAGTTTTAGAGATATTGATGTTAAGAAAGCGCGAGGACATCCAGGAGGAGATGGCAGAGAGGCAGTCAGATACACGAGAGAGGAGAGTGGAAGAGAGATCAGGAGAAGAGATGTAGAGTTGAATGTTGTCAGGTGATACTGAAGACCAAAGGAAGTGATAAGAGCACCGAGGGAGGAAGTGTAGAGCGAAAAGAGAAGGGGGCTGAGAACAGAGCCCTGGGGGATGCCAACCGGGAGAGGGGAGGGGGTAGAAGAGGAGCAGGACATGGAGACAGAGAAGGTGCGGTTAGCGAGGTAAGAGCAGAGAGCATTTATCACAGCTGCGTGTGAATCCAATCTCCTGTTTATGGATAAACTGGACATGTATCGAGTAAACAGTTTCAGAGACTAGTAGTCGCAGTCAGCGCTCAACCAACAATGCTCAAAGGCAATATAGATAATTAATCCCAGGGTTAGTAAAGCACCGATATCCACCAATTAACCAATACCAGCTAGCTAGCTAACGTGAAGCCGTTTCATCAGAGGCATAAGTAACAGTTCATTTGTATGCACTGCCAATCCAACAAGGTCTTCATTCATCAACCAAATCTATGCAACTCACCTGACCTACTAGTGGTCACTGTCATGGTTACCGGAAACAAAGATCTAAAGTTAACAGATTGCTGTAGCACTAAACATTAGGCCTGATATAGGGCTTTAAGTAAGTATAGTTACACAACCTAAAGAAGAGACTTAGAGCAAAATAGTCACATTGCGTATGTGCAAAAGTTGCATGCATTTTAGGCTTGTTTGTATGTTGCACTTGTGGTCCTTTCTGCAGTACAGTAAGGGCATGCAGATGCATGTTAAGCACGCCCTTTATTTTGAGATCTTGAAGTACATTAGGTACAAGAAATTAATTTTGTGCCTAGATAAGCTGAGTGCAAGTTTTAAAGATTATGTTTTTGCATCTTTCCTCCAGATGTAACTATACATTAGACTGCCTCTTCTTTGGGACTCCCCTTCACCAGCAGTCAATTATAAGCATTATCGCATGCTGGCCATTTGTGACTAGCTGAAAGTGAAAGGGATTCACGAGGACTCCAGGCTTTGATCATTTAGCAGTGGTCAGTGCGGGTGGGTTGTTTTTTTTTTAATGGGGATTTTTTCATTTTTCTATTTTTTTCATTTGGCTATGACAGACCAAGAAAGAAATAAAAGATTATTTCTTTAAATGTATTTATTCCAGGTCGAACAAGGATATTGAAGAGTTATTTATTAAAATATGAAAATTGTTTGTGTATCGTATTGCTTAGGGTTGTTACTGCTAATACCGTGTGGTGGCGGGCATGCTGTTTTCTGGGCCCCCCTTCCCTATGAACACCAGGGGGTAAATGTATCAAGGTGTGATTTTGGCAGCGTTAAAATCGCGTAAAAGCGCGGGTGTTTACCCACGATTTTAGTGGAAAAAAGCAGAAATGTATCAAGCTGCGATTTTGACCTTGATTTTCAAAATCGATGGTCATCTCTGGCAATTTGCTGCTATGTAAACACTCCCGTGTTTAGCTAACTCTCCTGTGTTGTAGCAGCGAGTTGTCAAACACATCACTGTTACACTGCCTGTCATACAGCTGCCGTAGCTCCGGCAGCTGTCTAAACAGTAAAGAATAGAAGAAATTAAAAAAAAAAAAAAAGCATGGGGTCCCCCCTATACTCCAGCTTAACCCTAGTGCTGCCTGACTACTGCTAGTTCCGTGAAAATCAGGGAAAAAATTTGCGTGGGGTCCCCCTGATTTTCACTTAACCAGCAGTAGTCAGGCAGCACTAGGGTTAAGCTGGAATATAGGGGGGACCCCGCGCTTTTTTTTTTTTTTTTTAACTTTCTTCTATTCTTTACAGTTTTAACTCTCCTGAGTTTGCTTACTCGCAGCTTCATACATTGGAGACTTGTATGGCTGCAGTGGCAAACAGTCGGGAGTTTGATCTCTGGCGATTTTGCAAATAGCGATTTTGACAGAAGCAGAACTCTGGCGATTTTGCATGAAATCTCAGCTTCATACATCTGCGAGTTTCAACTCTCACAATAAAATCGCTGGATTAGCAAAATCGCACCTTGATACATTTACCCCCAGATCTCTGCTGACCAGTGTATGGCTGATGCTCAGCATTGCAGGAGAGCCAAAAACTGGTGGTCTTATTATACTTGAAACCCATCCATTGCTGCTGGTAGCACTTTTGGATTGACCAATAAGGCACCAGATACCTAGCCAAGCTTATACATGTCATAGAGCAAGACCCTGGTATAAAGTCTCCGGTCTCTCTTGCATTTTAAGATCTAACCCATTTGGACTTGTTGGAGCAGTTTAAAGCGCATTATGCACTTTAAGCATATCTTCCTACAACTTTGGTATTTTATGTAGTATGCTGAGGCGCACAATCATGGCCAAAGGTTTTGAAAATTACACAAATATTATTTTTCCCAAAGTCTGCTGCCTCAGTTTTTATGATGGCAATTTGCATATACTCCAGAATGTCATGGAGTGATCAGATGAATTGCAATTAATTTCAAAGTCCCTCTTTGCCATGACAATGAACTTTATCCCAAAAACAACATTTCCACTGCCTTTTAGCCCTGGCAGAAAGGGACCAGTTGACATCAGGTCAGTGATTCTCTCGTTAACACAGATGAGAATGTTGACGAGGACAAAGCTGGAGATCACTCTGTCTCACTGATTGAGTTAGAAAAAGAGACTAGAAGCTTTAAAAGGAGGGTGGTGTTTGAAATCATTGTTCTTCCTCTGTTAACCATGGTTACCTGCAAGGAAACATGTGCAGTCATCATTTCTTTGCACAAAAAGGGCTTCACAGGCAAGGATATTGCTGCTAATAAGATTGCACCTAAATCAACCATTTATCGGATCATCAAGAACTTCAAGGAGAGTGGTTCAATAGTTGCGAAGGCTTCAGGGTGCCCAAGAAGGTCCAGTAAGCATCAGGACCATCTCCTAAAGTTGATTCAACTGCTAGATCGGGGCACCACCAGTGCAGAGCTTGCTCAGGAATGGCAGCAGGCAGGTGTGAGTGCATTTGCATGCACAGTGAGGCAAAGACTTTTGGAGGATGGCCTGGTGTCAAAAAGGCCAGCCAAGAAGCCATTTCTTTACAGAAAAACATCAAGGACAGACTGATATTCTGCAAAAGGTACAGGGACTGGACTGCTGCGGACTGGGGTAAAGTCATTTTCTCTGATGAATCTCCTTCCAGATTGTTTGGGGCGTCTGGAAAAACGTTTGTCCGGAGAAGGAAAGGTGAGCGCTACCATCCGTCCTGTGTCATGCCAACAGTAAAGAATCCTGACACCATTCATGTTTGGGGTTGCTTCTCAGCCAAGGGAGTGGGCTCATTTACAATTTTGCCTAAGAATACAGTCATGAATAAAGAATGGTACAAAAACATCCTCCAAGAGCAACTTCTCCCAACCATCCAAGGACAATTTGGTGAATAAAAATGCCTTTTCCAGCATGACGGAGTCCTTGCCATAAGGCAAAAGTGATAACTAAGTGGCTCAGGGATCAAAACATTAAAATTTTAGATTCATAGCTAGGAAAATCCCCAGACCTCCATCCCATTGAGAACTTGTGGTTAATCCTCAAAAGGCGTCGGACAAACAAAAACTCACAAATTCTGACAAACTCCAAGCATTGGTAAGAATGGACGGCCATCAGTCAATATGTGGCCCAAAAGTTGATTGATAGCATGCCAGGGTGAATTGCAGAGGTCTTCAAAACAAGAGATCAACACTGCAAATATTGACTCTCTGCATAAACTTAATGTAATTGTCAATAAAAGCCTTTGACACTTATAAAATACTTGTAATTTTACTTCAGTATACCATAGCAACATCTGACAAAAAGGTCTAAAAACACTGGAGCAGCAAACTGTAAAAAACAATACTTGTGTCCTTCTCAAAACTTTTGGCCACAACTGTACATATCTTAAGATATGTGCAGCTGTGCATACCCCAGTATTTGCAGTGATTTTTCAGACCCATTTTTATCTCCAATAAGGAGTCAGGACCAGCAAAATGGTAAATTCTAAATGACCTTGAAGTAATTAAATTATTTTGAATCACATGTTTTACTTTAAACAAAATATTCTATATTGTAAACTATTATTGTAATATGTACCCTATATGCAGGAAGTAGACCACAATTATGAACTGTAATCCACCGTAATGCTGTTGTTTTAAACAGGAGCTGGTTGAGTGCACATGATACAGATGATTACTGATCTGATAACAGACAGAATATTTTCTTAAAAATATACAATGACTACATTCTACAGCACTATAGGCATACTCATCATAGCATTATATCATTCTGTCTTTTATTAAGATTTAATATATCCTCCAAGCTAATCAGTCTAGTGCTCACAATAAAGGAAAACCTTCATGTAGAAGATTGGACACATTGTTGGAATGATGCCATCTTGTCATAGGTCAACATGTGTCTTTCTCACAAAAAAGTTTGGATAGAGAACACTCAAATCCATCAGTTGGGATATCTGATGCTTAAACCTTTAATCCATTGCTAAGACACAGACAGCATTTTTTCTGTTCACTTATTTTTTGATGGAAAATGGTTTCTGGAATTTCTGAGAAAATGTATCTGTGTATTGTGCTAAAACAAGATGAAGATAAAGGGACCTAGAGAGGAATGCAGAACAGTTAAATATTATGCACTATCAATAGTTAACCCAACTAATAGGTTTCCTTTTTTTAATTTGTGGTGAAGCCGTCCAATGCAATCTTTAAAAGATATGTCTACAACTTAGAAATATTTTAAGTTAGATGCACTCTCTATTTATTTTGTATAGTTTACCACCTATTTTTTTTTTTGTTTGGTATATGTGTGAAACCAGATAAAAAAGTTCCCAGAAACTAAAGTGTTACTATAATGATATTGATTGTGCTTACTTCCTGAAACCTGTTTAAAGAGCATTGCAATTATATATTCAATCACTGTCTGTGTTTCAATGCAGAAAAACTTAATTGATCCCATGATCAATCTTAGTGTCAATATAAAAGTATAATATATGAAATTGATAGGATGAAATGTATAAAGGAGATGCCAATGACACGAGTTAATTTAAGCAGTACATTCTTTATGTTCTATGTTATAGTGTTTGTAGAATGCAGTTGACACTTTCTAATCAGAATTTTAAGTTTGTCTACACCGTGAATGCATTATGATATTACTATTTAATTTTACTCAATACATATAACTGATGCTGTTAATAATGAGAAGGCTACCCTGCTACTTTTTGCTATTTTTGACCTTGTGTTTTCAGCTATGTTTTTGTCACATAGTGAACAAAGGTTAATATAAATTGTGAACAAACTTTTAGTGTAAATTCTACTTGAAGAGACAGTCCACTTTTGTTGATTTTTTTAAATAATATCGATATATACTAACTCACAAAGAGATAACTTCTGCAAATCAAATTGCTTGCACATTTCCCATCATTAGTTTGATTCACACTCTGTCAATGTGTAACTAACATTACCTGCACAGTACAAATCTTCTTTCTTCTGGGAGCTGGCATATGTGTGCTCTGAATACATATCTGCCACCCCTATTGCTTCATCTGCAAAATTCAGTAGGTTTGAATTTCACAACACAAAAAGCTATTGACGTTTTAGACTTCAACCTTACTGCTCTGCGTCTAACGAACAAACAAAAATCAAAAGACAGAACTTATGATTGTAATTTGTTTGCAAGTCTCCAAGCCAAACGCTCTGTGCTGACTGTAGACTGGTAGCTTCAACTACAGGAGAAGGCATAACTGACCTGACATGCTATACTTTAACATTTGTTTTTTGCTCTAAAGTACATCCCCTTTAGGGAGTGTCTCCAAACTGTGGAGTGGGCTATACAGCTTTGTGATGCTGGGGTAAGTTATGGAATTTTCTTGACAAATCTGCAGAAGAATAGCAGGGTATGAAAATTATGATATGTTCCATTTTGGGGTTAGTGGTCATTTAAACTGTGCACATGACTAGAAACAGCAAGCTGTATTTCCACTAATGCACAGTTTGCAAAGAAGCAGAAATTTGCCCAGGCTGAGGAGAGGATTTGGGCAGTGTGAGGACATTCCTTGCTAAGTATGGAGTAGGCACATTGTTGCACCTAATTTTGCAGAGAAGTGCAAAAATCAGATTTTGTTTGGTGGAGTGAGATTATTGATATGGAACAAAGGAGGGGAGGGGAACTTTTTTGAGACATACTTCCTTTGGAAAAGTCGCACAATATTTCCCCTCGGCAACAACTTGGACTTTACAAAATCTCAGATCTGACAGAGATCAGGTCATACATGTTTAATGAAACACAGTTTGCACTCTTCTATTGGACCTCATCGGAGAAGCACATTTCTCGGTTCACTTTACGCAATTTAAAAAAAAAATTCAAACACACAAAAGTGTCGCATGTAATAAAGATAGATTCAATATCCCCTCACTCTCATGAATAACTTTAGCTATAAATGAAGTTAAATTGACCAATATTTTGGGAGAAAAAAGCAAAAAGTTTAATTTAATGAAAGAGATGGTTCTAAAGTTGTTAGGAGGTTGTACTTTTGCGTGATGTTTATACTTTTTCACTGTGCACCTATTCCGATTTTTCCATCTTCATGTAAACCAAGGTGCCCTTCCAAGTTGCAGAGAGTGGAGACTAGGGGGTAAATGTATCAAGCTGAGAGTTTTCCGGCGAGTTTGAAAAGTGGAGATGTTGCCTATAGCAAACAATCAGATTCTAACTGTCATTTTGTAGAATGTACTAAATAAATGATAGCTAGAATCTGATTAATTTTTCAAACCCGACGGAAGAATCTCAACTTGATACATTTACCCCTAGATGTGTACCTTGAAATGTTCTAGGAGGACTATCCACATTCACCAATGTAAAACCCAGGCTATTTGCTGTGTGCATCCAGTGCACTTCTTAAATGAGTTACAAAGAAGCAGTGGCGGATCCAGGGGGGGGGGGGGGGGCGATCGCCCCCACTAGCAGGGGCTTGCTGCCGGCGGCTGCACAATATGTGCAGGTCCGCTCGGCAGTGACAGTGTGCTGCCCGGCTGCTCTGATTGTGTTTAAAACACAATCAGAGCAGCCGGGCAGCACATTGTCACTGCCGAGCGGACCTGCACATATTGTGCAGCCGCCGGCAGCCTTGAAGTCAAAAAGGGGGCGGGGCCTAAATCGCCCCCCTAAATCGCCCCGGGTAGGATACTTTTCTAGATCTGCCCCTGCAAAGAAGGAACTGAGATTAACCAGATATAAAACAATTTAAAAACATTTTTAATAAATTGATCAAATAGACCCTCACAAAGTCCTTTCCAATATAATGATACTGAACGGAGACCAAAGGCTTATAGCTCCACTTCAAATCAACTTGCTGACACATTTCTAATAATTGTAAGAACAGAATCCTTATATAAAATGATCACTTTATACACTGCTACAATAGTTTATTATTATTGAAAATGCTTACAGAGTGACTCTGGGTTACAAAATAACTATAAAGTCTTAAGTGCTCTTTTGACTAACTCTATAAGTTATTTACTGTTGCATATACTATTATGTTTACTATTAGCCCTTTCACACATCCTCAACTACTTATTTAGCTATACTCAACACTTACTCTATTTTCCATTTCAAGATTGGAAACGCTTTCACCTTGCACCTGTAACTCTGTATTTTGTAATCGATATTTGCTATGTGTTCTAAATATGAAAGATAACTTTGTTTTAACCATAAGGGCTTGGACACATGGGTGTTAACATCAAGCATTCAACACACATTCTTTAAACTTGGTAATCTCAAAATAATGTAAATGTCAGGCGCCGTCCTCTCACTCCTCCTAAGTGCAGGGGACGGTCGCCTGTCCTCTCTGCTCGGTGCCTAGCAACGGGAAGCACTGCCGGTTTTGAACCCCCGCTGCGCACGCATGGTTCAAACCAGCTCCAGCACTTCCTGTTTTGTATCCTTCATCGTGATTTGCTGACTCCTGGCTTGTTTGTTGGCTCATTCTCCTGGATTCCGATTTGGTACTGCACAGTCTGTTTGGCATTGACCTACTGCTTGTTCTTCTGGTTCTCCCTGTGTACTGCGTTACTGTTTGATTCAACCCGGATTGCCTGACTATTCCTGTCTACCACGTCACTGCGCTGGTAACTGACTTGGAGAACCGCAACCTGCGCATCCCACGCAGCCAAGACCATACCTCCTAGCAAGGGTCCCTGGTGAAGACCGGAGGTGCGTTAGATTATGCGCCTCCCTGTTCAGTTGTGTAAATACCATCCGGTGCCCCCTACAGTGTCTATAACCGTGACAGTAAACAAATGAATCTGTGCACATAGAATTTCTAACAAGCATTTCCTTAGTATCAATTTCAACTTATCTACAACATTCACAAACATTAATGCTCAGAAATCTGTACACAATGCTGCAAAGAACCTTTGAGAATATGATCTGAACACTTTTCTAAAAATGAGGACAAAGTACAAGGATTTATCTTCAATTTTAACAGGATGTTTTTTTCATCACCTATTTCACCACCTATATGTACACATCTTTAGACATAAATGTACTGTAAATCAACAGCTCTTATTACAGTAATTCAACTTGTTTGTAACATTGGCAAATAGTTTGGATTCACTCACATGTAAATATAGCAATATCTAATCTTGTCATTGGTATTGTGAAGAAGCATAAGCAGTTATTGATTCTCTATTATTATAGTATATATTTCTACTAAAATCACAATAATGTACTATGTGTTCCAGACTGAGCAGAGCTATCCAGGAGCTAGGTTTGCTATAGTGTTTAATTGTCCTCATAATATATTTGTTTCTACTAGTTTTAATTTTGTGATGACTAATTCATTGATCTGAAAGTCTGTAAAAGCCTAAAAGGGACATAGTAACCTAACAGTTCTTATAAAATGCTTTGTCGAGGGGATTAATTTATTGTATTATTTTTCACATTTCAATTATAATTTATTTTGTGCATGATCTATGAAAAAAAAACATTTACTTAAGGACCATGTAATTTTTGTTTTGTTGTTTTATATAAGAAGCAAAAATAAATATTCTCCTGGCAAAAAAAGCCACATTTGAGGAGATAAAATAGAAAGAATGCTGTAAAACCAGCATAAAATAGGAAACCATGTTCATTTGAGTCGAGAATTTTGTGTTAAGAAAGTGTCCTAAATAGTTTTGGGTTCTTTTGTGGGGTTTTTTGAGAAGATGGCAGCAAAATAGGGTTGAATAATTGCTGGGATCCTATCTATATATATATATATATATATATATATATATATATATATATATATATATATGGAATAGAGCAGTGTATGGATATTAAACAAAAATATAAATACAGAGATACTCAAATATACAAAACACCTCCATAAATATATGTGTTGCAGCCAAGTCTACAAACACGGATGGTTAAACCGACAAAAGGCAGCAAAAGAACAAACATGGAAGGACGGCGCCTTCAGGTGTATATGCAAGTATATACAAACTTGCATATACACCTGTAGGCACCGTCCTTCCATGTTTGTTCTTTGCTATATATATATATAATTTAAACAAATTGACTAGGTATATACAGTGACTATGACACTTATTCAGCCCTTTTGGAATTTTCACAGTGTCTATTCTTACGTTGGGGAATCAGGAATAATTACTACTGACCCAAAGAAAATTCTGTGATTTCAAACTAAGGAATCAGAGGAAGAACATAGGAAGATTTTAAATACTTTTAATAATCCTCAGATCACGGTTAAGGTCGTCACAAACCAGAACTATTTATTTGTCTAGAATAGACCATCGTCCAATATCCAGTCTGCACTAGTGATGGGAAATCTAGTTAATTTGGAAGATTAGTTCATTCTGATCTAGTTCACACAAAAGTTTAGTTCAAAAGATTAGTTCATTTCACTCATTTGACTCAGTAATTCATTTCAGTCATTTCACTCAGTAGTTCATTTAGCTCAGTTAGTTCAGTTAGATCACTGGCTCTGGAACACTGCTGAGAGAAGTGATTGGAGACAAAGATCTAGTCTATTACACATACTGTAAACATATATGTACTACTCCTCATTAGATGAGTTATAGTCCTGTTAAAATTATCAGATAAGTTTAATATGTCAGATAATTTTTAATATTTTAAAAAGGGCAATCACTTATACAATAACTAGTAGTGACATGTTGAGCTCTGCAAAGTTAATAACATTTTCATTATTTTTTATTTCCATAATTTGCAAATAAAAAAGACCCAAATTCAGAGTATTATAAAGTGTCACTTTTTTGCTTTAAAATTGAGATCAGTGCAATCAGGATATAGGGGAGATGTATCAAACATTAGGGGGGAATTTTTACAGCTGTAAAAAGACCCAAAATAGGCATCACGTCACTGGGGGCGGGGCCAAAATGGTGCAATTCACGAAGCCCCGCCCCTACGCCCATATTCCGCTCCAGGAACTCCCAGACGTAACCAACATAATGTTGGCAATTATGAGTAATCATCTTCTGTCATTTATCTAGCAGAGTCTATAAAATGGCAGAAAATGATTAGTTGCTATGGGCAACTTTTGCACTTAATCTCTCTTGAAGGTTTAATACATCTCCCCTGTATATATGGTGCAGTAAACAGAACTACAGTATATAGCATGCAGCACTCAGCAGTGCAGTGTGTCTTGAGCTGACAGGGAAGGGAATGTTTCCTGTGACTCATGAGCTAAATGATCTAAACGATTGAAATGATTCGGAGAGTGAAATGATTCAGAGAGTGTAATGATTTGCAAAGTGAAATGATTCAAAGAGTGAAATGATTCGAAGAGTGAAATTATTCGAAGATTGAAATGATTCGAAGAGTGAAATGATTTGGAGACTCGTATGAGTCATTGAGTGAAATGAACTAGATGAACTAATGAACTCCAGCCAGGAGAATGACTCATGACTCATAGTCAGTGATCAGTTTCAGAGTCTCACACAATGTCTGAGCACAGCAGTGCCACCTTTGGTAGTTTAGAGGTACTGACTCATGAGTATTAAATGAGAGAGCTGAATAGAAACAAAAGAGCCAGTGTGAATGAGACAGTGGGTGAGGCTGCTGGAGCTGCTCGGCTTTATCTCTAACTCCTCCCACTTGTTTTAGTTCCTGGTGAACTAATCTTTGCCAGAGCTGTGAACTAAATGATTTAGTTCACTTTGAAGATTAGTTAATTAGAACTAATCATTCGTGAACTACCCATCACTAGTCTGCACTTTGTGGGAGGGTGACTAAAACAAAAATGGCATCTAGAATCTGTCAGAAGCCATACTTACATACCAAGTAGATGAAGATTGTGAGGCAAGATTGAACTTTTTTCTATGCTAGGTGCTATGTTTGGCGGAAGCCTAACATTGAGCATCAGCCCTAGAAAACCACCCCTGCTGTGAAGCATTGTGGCAGGAGCATGATGCAATGGGGATACTTTTCTGTTAAGGGACTGAAAATGTTGTCAAAAAAGGGAAAATGCATGGGACAAAATATAGACAAATCTAGGAAGAAACACTGCTGCAGTACTCCAGAGTCTTGAGACTTGGAAGAACATTTATATTTTAGCAGGACAACGATCCAAAGAATACAGCAAAGAGAGCCTTATGTACAAGAAATCCCATTGAGAATATGTGGGATGATTGGAACGTTACTGTTCAAATCAAATTATTTGCAATTACTTTTTTTCTCTTACATTAAAGATTATTTGGTGTTGATCAGTGATAAGAATTCCTAATAAATCAGTTTTAATGCTGCAATGTATGAAAATAAAACGTGAAAAATGCCAAAGAGGTGAATACTGGGCAGCTTAGTGGTTAGCACTTCTGCCTTACAGCACTGGGGTCATGAGTTCAATTTCCGACCACGGCCTTATCTGTGGGGAGTTTGTATGTTTTCCTCGTGTTTGCGTGGGTTTCCTCCGTGTGCTCCGGCTTCCTCCCACACTCCAAAAATATACTGGTAGGTTAATTGGCTGCTAACAAATTGACCCTAGTCTGTGTGTCTGTGTGTCTGTGTCTGTGTGTGTGTATATTAGGGAATTTAGACTGTAAGCCCCAATGGGGCAGGGACTGATGTGAGTGAGTTCTCTGAACAGCGCTGCGGAATTAGTGGTGCTATATAAATAAATGGTAGTAATAATAATAATAATAATATAATTGTCACTGTGTGTTACATACATTGCCATTGCCAGTGTTAACTGGGACATGCACCATCATTTTGTAGCAGTTTCCCTTTATAATCCAAGCTTGTGATTGACATTATTCTCTGGTGTTATTGTCTAGCAACTTTTGGTGAAATTTTTAAGGAATCCCCCATTCCAATGTTTCTGTCCCCTGCTTCTTATATTTCACGATTATTTACACATGACTGTTGCAATAATATCACCAGTTGTCCTTATTTGAAGGCTATGTTGTGAAAAAGTAGTGAATAATGTAGTTATTTAGACGCAACAGTATCAGCAAAAATGTACACTCCCTTGTGTGTCACCTTGAGTGACTTGTGTTCTATATAAGAAAGTTATGTTTAGGTTTATTAAAGTTGCAGTTAGTTAATTATAGATTTTAATTTTACAAACTGAAAAAGAAACTCACTACTCAAATACTTCCAGAATAGTAGATTACAGTATAATCTAATTTAGGTTTGTGAGTGTGGTCTTCCAGCAAGAAAAGTCCTAATAATTTATTTTAATCATTTATTATTAATTATGTCAGATGATTAATTTAGCAAAGCCATTCAGGCTCAGGTTTCATTTGAATAGTCACTTTACAAACAAGTCTTCTCTCTATATTTGGCTGATGCCACAATTTTGCGCTTGGCACACATTCAACCCAGTATGTCCATAAATGCAGAACAAGACGTTTGCAAACAAAAGAATAATTATGTGTATATTAGTTGGACATGTCACAAGATGCCTCCAACTCAGAAGGTGTACAAGTGTGTATATTTATGCATAACTAAAGTATAGAAAACCACTTCAGCAATGTTAATACTAAATGCTAAAGTCACATTAATCTCTTTGTAATCAATATAATAATGTAATAAAGTGTCATATACACAAGAGAGAATAAAAAACTTGAAAGTCTCATTTTCAATATAAAATGTAATTAAATACAAACAGCCCATATCCTTGTGCACCGCTTTAAAATCCAAAGGCAATCTTCTCTGCAGTAGTAATGGAAATGACAAGTAAGTAAATCTTAGACAGATGCAACTAGATATATTATAACTGTAAAGCTAATGAATTGCGTTCTATCACCTGGAGTGGTCAACATGCAAGCAGCCAATCAGAACCGACTAGATAGTGCTGCTGATAGCATCATCATCATAGCGTATCTTTGAACTAGGCCTCCATTACCCAAAAGAGATACGCCTACTAAGAGGTGTATCAGGGATGTGTCCATGTCGACTTATGTCACAATTCCGTTAACATTCACTTACTGTACTCCACCTACGCTTGCCCACTCCTGCTTGCTCTGTACTGCCTCTCCAGGCGTAAGGTGACACAAGTCTACTATCAGTCACCCCCACTAAGCAAAGCATTACCTGGATTTCTAGCTTGACAGCAATGTGATGTTTTGTTATTTCTAATTTTAATGCATCATCTGTTTTCATTTGTTCTCAAAAATTATAGATGTGACAGAGAAGGAGGCATTGTGATGGCCTTTGGCACTATATAAATGCAGAGTGCAAATAAACTTTACAATATTACAATGTTTGCATAAAAAAACAATTTCTGCACTTATTGAAGTAACTGAAGAGGTTTTGAGGGAATCTGTGCAAGGCAAATGTGTCCCTGCTTTTCATGTACAGTCATAGTTGTTTTTAGGCATGTTCCTATAAATTTTCATTCATGAAAATGTACCATTTTAGTGCTTTCTATATTTTATGTTGATTTACATTTCTGTCATTTTCTGTATATGTACAATATTAAGCTTAGGAATATGTTGTGGATTTGTAACACAAACATTATTATTTTATTTGGTATGTGTGGAAGTCATCAACATAGAGTTTATAACAGCTACCAGTAACTGTGAAACCAAAACCCTGATTTGTAGCACAAAGATTATGATAATAAGTAACAGTTAAGATTGAGAAAACATGAAATAATAATATCTGGACTAATGAATACTGTTCTTTTCTCAGAACCTGATATTTCCAAAGTACAACTGTCTGTGCCACTCCCAACCATCATCTTTCCCATATGTGCACCTAACATCTCCCCCTTACTCTGTTCTCTGATTCTTCCTGCAGATACGTATAGCCAACGTCTGAGATGCTATATTATATTTGTTGAGCCATTCAGCTGTGCACATATGTTTTCCTAGGACAAGCAGAGCAAAAAGGGGTCAAACAGCTGAGTTAATTGATCGGACTGAGCCAGGAACTTGAACAAAGTTGGCCTGGCTTAGATTTGGCTTTTGTTTGATATTTTTCATTCATGGTCATTAAGTTGTTTGCTTGTTACTGGGAGATATCTTGAATGCATAAAAACTCTCTCCTTTCTAAAGTTTTGACATCTGCACTTGTGTATAATAACACTGTCTCCTAGCTTGTTACAGAAGACAGTATTTGTATTGTTTTCTTGAGAAGACCTTGTCACCTGTTAATCATATATCATTACACTCTGGGTCTCCTTGAACGATAATATACAAAATATATTCAGTATGTAAGTAATACTTCTTTACATCTAGCCCCTTCACTTTTCTTGTATCAGCAGGTTATTACTACAGCACAGTTGAGCTGACATCCCAATATAACTTTTATACTGTTAATAATTTTAGTACAAGGCTACAGATCTGTAAGAAATGTTGTTTGTTTAAGTTTCCTAAAGATCTTTCTGCTGATCAAAAGATGGAGAAATAATAAACAGGTGTTTAAACATTTTATTAACTGAACTAGTTGAAAATCCACTAAACAGATTTGAAGTAATCTACTAGGATTGCAGTGATTTATACCATATGTAATACAATGTAAACATTTAGGTTTGTTGCTTTAAGAATTTTCTTAAACAGCTTTAATTAAATGTTTCAAAGGATTCACGTATATTGTAGATGGCACAAACAGCAATTAAATATCTAGGAACAGACTGTAGCATATGCCGGCTCAGGTGGATTATTTTCCCTTCACAGATTTTCTTGCCATTAAATCACCTTATCTGTTCATATATGTGAATGGAATAGTATCATACATTATATATTTATAGAGGTGATTCCCACATGCCAATGTTATACAGGCCAGTTTCCACAATGCTTCTTTCCATATGTGGTGACCATCAGAGACAGGTAGTGAATAAGAACCATTACCTATTGGAAAAACAAAGCATTGAGTAGGGCCCTCACAGAGATGGACCCCTACAGGGTAATAATGAAATAAGGGCTGAGTATCAATACAGCTTATAAATAATAGCTCGCACTGAGATTGCTGAACCATGAGTAATATTTAACATACTACGTAAAAGGAACTCACACTAACATTAGGAATAACACATACAGTATACCCCAGTAGTTTTACTGAATGCTCTCACAGCTGTTGGGTAGGCCTTGGTATCCTCAGTCACCTGGGAGCTTTGTCACTGAAATGTAAAAGATCATGCAATATCTCTGTTTTATATAGACTCACCATTGATACATTAACATACTGCTATTGTGAAACAGCCACACAATGTCTCTGTTACTGGTATAATGTAAATGTTCTGAGCCTAGGGTAGTGCTGCTGGACAGAAATAGCAATCCCCATTCTTCATCCTAACCGTGACACTTATCATCATGTTTTTTTAACACCTCTCCCTCAGGACTCCTACCCCTGCCAGGTAAAATGATCCTTATTGGGCTGCCTGAGTTTGTGGAATGAAATTATTGGGACATTTGATCAGTATAGAACAATGAGCTGGTATAATGAGTTTATCCACTAACCTGATTAGTGTAGGAACATGGTAGAATATCATATCAAGCCTTTGCTATGTTGTACTTCTAAATGTGCTGGGTACAGGTACCTGCTGGAAGAACATAATACAGTGGTTGGTGCAATGAACAATTAGTACCAAGTAAGGGTTTTATCAGATACCATAATGACTTGGCCATTATTACATGCCAGGGGTCTGTATGTTGCCACACCATCCAATTAAAAATGAATAATTAATTTACCAATTATAAACCTGTTCATAATTTTTTATATCATATACAACATATTACAAAACGTCACAGCCTAATGCATGAGAGTTTCCATGCACCGCACACCAAACATTTAATTATTTTTAGCTAAGTCTTACAGTATAAATTAAATTGTTCAGTTACTTGGAAACAGATTCAATACCTTTATAAAGGTAAATCAAATATAATTAATAATTATAATTAATAAATTAACATATCACAAAGAGAGCTGACAGACAGCTGAGAGCAGAACTGCTTGAATACAAAGAGAAGCAAGCTACAATGTACAGTTGTCCCATGCAATCAACTAGCGATATTGAGAAATGTAATCAGGGAACAACAGAAGATGCATCATAAAGACAACATGCTTGAGGCAGTATACACAGACCCACCTCTACTGGCTTCCTGATATTGTACAATTTACAGTATAACATGTAACAAGGGAGTTACAGCACTCATGTGGATCAAAGGTAGACACTGTGTTCTTCTATTGAAAGACACTGTTAGTGTTCTTCTATTGAAACAATATATAGTTAGGTCCATATATATTTGAGCACTGAAACAATTTTTCTTACTTTACATATTCAAGTTGTAGTTATATAATGAATATTGGCCTAAAGTGCAGACTACCAGCTTTAATTTGAGGGTATTCACATCCAAACTGGAGGAAGGGTTTAAGAATTTACAGGTGTTTAATATGTAGCCCCCTCTTTTTCAAGGGACCAAAAGTAATTGAACAATCGACTCAAAATCTGTTTCATGGACAGGTGTGGGCTATTACTTTATTATTTTTTTAGCAATTAAGCAGGCAAAAGGTCTGACGTTGATTCCAATTGTGGCATTTGCATTTGGAAGCTGTTACTGTGAACCCACAACAAGTGGTCAAAGGAGCTCTCAATGCAAGTGAAACAGGCCGTTCATTGGATGTAAAGACAAAAGAATCCTTCAAAGAGATAGCGGAAACCTTAGGAGAGGCCAAATCAACAGTTTGTTACATTTTTAGAATAAAAGAATGCACTGGTGATCTTGACAACACAAAAAGGCCTGAGTGTCCATGAAAGACAACATGATCCTTTCCATATTAATGAAAAACTCCTTCACAACATCCTGGCAAGTTTTCATACACCAGGCTTTCAGGTTCTGTCACTTACCTCTTCGCTGCCTTTCCAAGTTGTCCCTGCGGTCCTCAGGTTCTGCTGGTTCCAGACCTCTCTGTAAGATGCTGTCCAGTCTGTCTCCACTCCAGACTTCGCTCCAGAATCAGAGTACGGGCATGGCCATCTTGGATTCATTTACATCAGGGTTGTTCAACCTGCGGCCCGCGGGCCACAAGTGGCCAAGAACGCCTGTAAATGTGGCCCAGAAGGAGTTTTGGTTGTGGCAAGGGGGCAGCGCTCTTAATGAAAAAAAAAAATCCTGCAAAAAAAAAAAAGAAAAGAAAATACTTACCTTGCGGTCACGCGGTCACATCAGCTGGTACTCCGGCTCCCTCCCTTATCACGCCCAACATCTATTGCGGTGCGCAGGACAGAGGAGACACCCGCGCGAGAAGAACAATCAGCAGCACAGGATTGGAGAAAAGAAGAGAAGTGGACAGGAGAACAAGCCGATTAAAAGGTAAGTTAAGGGGGATTTTTTTTATTATTTCAAGGGGCGCTGACCAGTGAATAAAAGTCACCTGGTCCTGGAGCATCATGGACCTTATCTCCCTGCTACATACTTCTACTTGTAATACTAATGGGGCATTATATATTATTCTCTTTGGCCCATTATAAGTTGTTATACCTTAACTAAAATAGTGGTGTAATTATCAAAACAGGTCACAATTTGGGGTCACAGTGGTATATATGTCAGGTACCGCAGGCCTGGTCATTGCACCCTGATATACAATGCCTGGCTTAAATGATATTGCATCGAAACAATACAAAAAGTGATTATAGTATAATAACTAGAGAGGATTTTTTGAACAGGGCGATTGAAAGGTAAGTATAGGGGGATTTGAAAAAAAAGTGATATCTATATCATATATATATATATATATATATATATATATATATATATCACTTTTTTTCTCATATATATATATATATATATATATATATATATATATATATATATATATATATATATATTAACTATGTTTTCTATGGTTTTTTGGATGATCAGCTATCGTTATTGTATCTTATGTGCGGCCCATACCAACTCGTCGTCTGCCAATGTGGCCCAGGGAAGCTAAAAGGTTGGACACCCCTGGTTTACATGATTCCTCTTAGCCAATAAAGGTGATAACAGCCTCTATTTCAGATTCCCTTCAAAACCAGTTCATGGGAGCTGCCATCTTGGATATAGTCACCTGATCCATCTCAGCAACTCAAAGTGCTGCTTCTGCCCAGCTGATTGCAGTCTCCAATCAGGAATCAACAGCAACTATAAAAGGACTTCATGGAACCCTTACCTGTTGTCAGTGCAACATTGTATTTCAGACACCAACCTGGTTCCCAGCAGTTTGCAGTCTTGCTATTAATCCAGCTCTGACAGTGCAGTCTGCATTCTGCTCCAGTCTGATTCCAGCACTCTGGTTCCATTCCAGTATTCCGGTTCCAGTCTAGTTACAGCAATCCTCTTCCAGCATTCTGGTTACAGCATTCCAGTTCCAGTCTGTCCAGCAATCCAGTGCCTGTTTTCTCTCCTCTGCTAGTGTAATTACCATCTGCATCACTCCATTCACTACATGCAGAAGAACATTATCAGGCCACCCAGCTTTGTCCACGTAGTCACTAGTCTGGCTCCAGAGACACAACCAAATCTGGGTACAGACAGATCCTCAGGCGTGACACAAGTGAAGAACACTCTCCAGAAGATAGCATACCATTGTCCAAGTCCACCATAAAGAGAAGAGTTCACAAGAGAAAATACAGGGGGTTTACCACAAGGTAACAGCCATTCACAAGCCTCAAGAATAGAAAGGCCCAATTAGACTTTTCCAAAAAATCTTTAAAAGCCGTCCCAGTTCTGGAACGGCATTCTTTGGACAGATTAAACTAAGATCAACCTGTATGATGGGAATGATGGGAGTAAATGAATGATGAATAATGGGAACAAAAAAGTATGGAAAAGGCATGGTATGCCACATCATCTGTAAAACACAGTAGAGGCAGTGTCATGGCATGGGCATCTACAGTTTCCAATGGCACTGAGTTAATAGTATTTATTGATGATGTGACAGAAGCAGCTGGATGAATTCAAAAGTGTATAGAGATGCCTGATCAGATTCAGCAAAGTTGATTGGAAGGCGCTTCACAGTAGAGATGGACAATGATCCAAAACATATTGCGAAACCAACCCAGTAGTTTATATTCTGCAATGGCGAGTCAATCACCTGATCTCATCCCGAGCATGCATGCATTTCACTTGCTGAAGACAAAACTAAAGGCAGAAGGCCCCACACACAAACACCTGAAGACAGCTGCATTAAAGTCCTGGCAAAGCACAACAAAGGAGGAAACCCAGCATTTGGTGATGTTCATGGGTTCCAGACTTCAGGCAGGCATTGCCTGCAAAGTATTAAAAATTAGCATTTTATTTATGATTATGTTCATTTGTCAAATTATATTTGAGCCACTGAAAAGGGGACTGTGTATAAAGTAGTTGCAATTCCTAAATGTTTTATACAATATTTTTGTTAAACCCTTTGAATTAAAGCTGAAAGTCTGCACTTCAATTGCATCGATTTTGTTTCATTTCAAATCCATTGTGGAAAGTATGAAAATGATGTCCGTCTCCAATATTTTTGAACCTAACTGTATGTGTTAGTGTAGATTGCAAAAAAATATTAAGAATAAAAATGGGTTAGAAGGTCAACTGGAAGCCTAACCAGTTATGTGTCTACAATAGCACTTCCTCAGAGACATGGGTTCATGGGCCATTTGCTGTCAACAGTGACAAAGATACTGTTTCAATATAGGTGGACTACCAGATGCTTCCTGTGATCAGTGTGAGTGCGGTTGTTTCCTTGTTACAGTTTACATTGCTTGTGGACAGTGGAATAACCATTTTACAACACAAATCTGGGAGCAGTAAACAGGTAGCGCCAGGGATTAGGGGAGCATTATAGAAACACAGATAGAGATATAGGATTTAGAGTGAACTGGTGCTTGCCTAGATTGAAGTAGATTACAAATAATAAACAATCTAAGGAGACTTCTGGACAGTAGCTGCTTGTCATCACCTAGTACAATTGAAACACATCCTTGTGGGCTCAAAAGATTCAAGATCCTTAAATTCTTCCTATGTGCTAACAAAATACTAATTCCTAACTCCAGGCAGGAGTGCAACATATGTGACAATAAAAATTGTGCATCTTACAATGTGGAATGTCTAAAGGGAGGTCTGTATACAAGTGAAACTGGGGAGAGTCTCATAAAACAAAGAATTATCCATTAATTCACTGTAGAGCTAAATATTGACAATAGGGTCACACTTTTGCAGCCCAAACCACAATCTCATTGATATGAAAATTGTAATTATAAACGGCAATTTTAAAACTAAGAGCGTAAGAAGAGTCTGTGATTATAAGCTCACCACAAGATTTGAAAGACTACAAGCAGAACTCTATCTGGGCCTGGGATTCATAGGAAATCATCAAAGATAAAAACTACAGTCTGTATGCTAAATATCTGCAAGGACTAACCACCTCTCCCAATAACAGTAGACAATGTGACACCTCACGTATGTGTGTTTCAATGTCAATGTTTTTACCATCACATCTGTGCATTTATCTGTCTTCCCCTGTTTGACTTTCTCCTTTTAATATGATGTATTTCTGACATTCTCTGTATAAATATGACATGCCATCTAAACTTCATTTATAACCTGCTGGTGGAAGGGACCTCAAATGCTTGTAATGATTTCTTATACAGTAAGTACTAAAAATGATATGCATATAAAGCTAACAGCATTAGTGTTAAGGCTAACGCACGTATTTGTAAATCCTCAATAAAAAACTCTAAAATAAAAAGTTGATCACATTATAAGTGGTGAGAAGTCCTGTTTGATACTTGAACAACACTGGTCACTAATGCACCATTGCAATAAAATAAATTGCCCCTCACATTTTGTGTTTATATTGCACTCAGTGGTGATCTGACCTTATTGATCTGTGGAACCCCTGGTCAGATTGAGACCATATATTCACACATTTATCTCTACATCCCCATCATCATAATCATCATCATTTACTTATATAGCGCCACTAATTCCGCAGCGCTGTACAGAGAACTCATTCACATCAGTTCCTGCCCCATTGGGGCTTACAGTCTAAATTCCCTACACACCCACACACAAACAGACAGACAGACTAGGGTCAATTTTGTTAGCAGCCAATTAACCTACTAGTATGTTTTTGGAGTGTGGGAAGAAACCAGAGCACCTGGAGGAAACCCACGCAAACACGGTAAGAACATACAAACTCCACACAGATAATGTATTCCCCTATGTTTTGCTGAATCCCCTTTTCACCATGGCAATGAAATCAAAACAATTATACGTTTAGCCTTTATTATACATTGTATACAAGTACTTTCTGTTCTCCTGAAAAATTGTTTCCTTCTTAACATGAGGCAATGTTATTATATAGAATCATGGATGGCCCAGCCATGATGTCACTTATAATTCTGTTTCCTAGTGCCTACATCCTCTTTGTACTTTGCATATTTCAAAATATTTCTTTGCTTTTGGGACAGCACTTTTTTTAAAAAAAGCACTATTTGTTCCTGCATATGTATGAATTGCAATTAGAGTTCATGTCCTCTGAATTACAGTTCTAAATGAAAAGCAAGAGAAAAAAATATCAGTCCACCTGCCTTTCAGCAAGTGTTGATTACATGCCAGCAAGACTTCTATTGTATTCATCACCTACATTTTCCAGCAATGTTTAAATAAATGGAATGTTTATAAACCACATCTAAATTTCCATATTGGCAATTATTATTGTCAAACAAAAACAGATGTTTTATTGTATCTATTTATATATAAATGTGTGCACTTGCAAGACTGACCTCAGATATCACTGAGAGGAGAGATTAATCAGGGAGGAAGTAGGCAGTCATGGCTGTCCCTAGAGGTGCCCTGGTCTTGGGGCAAACTAGCCTGTACTGAACCCCCATTAAAAAAAATAATGTAATTTTAAATCATTCTGCTAGCAATTAATTATTTATAGTGTGCGGGGATATAGGGCTGCAATGGAGTATTAGGAGGAAAAGCAATTATCGGTAAGTATATTTGCTTATTTCCTGTCCCTACTGCATGGCAGGCCTTACTGATGGGAAGTAATACCCTGGGGTGGGCTAAATAATCAGTATCAACAGTAGTAATCCTGCATATAAAAGTATTTATTGTTCAACCACTTGGACAATTCTTCAAATTGTGTGTCTTCTGTTCCTGCCAAATCTAGGAGATAATGTCTGGAAAAAGTATGTAATGTAGCTCTGCATAAGCAATTTGCTGAAGCCTGAGCCCTGTGTGCCTATGAGGTTTCTACCCTTTTGTTACCTCCTGCATGATCCTCTTAGAGACCTGTATTATCATTTGACAGAATCATCTTGCTAGTCTTTTTTTTGTCATTGGTGTGGACTCTCCGGGATTACAAATACATGATCTGTTTACCTATATATCTCTGTCCTTGAAATGTACACCAAGATTGTGCTCACCAGATCCAGGGTGCGTTCATCAGACGGTTCTGAAGAAAAATCTGCAAGCAAGATTTCCAAGTTTATATGGAAAGTTGACATTACTTTAGGCATAAACTCTGGGTTTGTTCTCATTATTACTTTGTGACTGTTTACGTTAAGGAATGGTTCATTGCACCATAATGCTAGAAGTTCATCCACTCTTCTGGCAGATGTTATTGCCACCAAAAATAAGACATTAATCATAAGCGATTTGGGGTGACTCTTCTGCAAAGGTTCAAACAGTTCTGATACTTGAGACTCAAGGACTAAATTAAGGTTCGATGTTTCCACAAATTATTTAATGCAGGGATAAATCCTTTTCGCTGGTATGACAAATGTTTCCACTAAATCATCTGCCATATGGTCCTGGATGTATTAGATCTGTAAAATGAGGTGAAGGTTACAATTGTTCCCAGCACATTTCCCATGCCTGAGTGAACCACTGCTGGAAGTGTAAGTATGGAAATATTTCCTTTTGCTCATTCTAGCTGTCAGGGTTATTGGAGGGAATACATAACTCAGATTGTAATTCCAAGTTTCTTTCAGTGTTTGAGATCCTTGTGATGAGAGTAAAGATGTGTCACTTTAGTTTGCTGCTATTAGGGATATTTGTGGTACCCCAAATCCTTTTGTTACCTGTAAATATACTTCTTTATTTAGGCTCCATTTGCCTGGATGAATCTGATGCCAGCTCAAGTAGTCTGCCATTGTTTTGTTTATACCTGTTATGTGCAGGTCTGTCACGGATTATAGGTTGTTTTCTGCCCATGCAAGGATCAGTGACTGCCATTATAGCCATACTCTTGATGTCCCCTTGTTGGTTTAAAAAGCCAACCACTGTGTGATTGTCAGAGAAGCTTTTTAAAGGTTTATTCCACAAAAACAGCTGAAATTGTTGCATTGCTCGCATCCTGCTTTTGCTTCCAAAATGTGTTGCATGCTGCCTGTTTTCTTTTTGTGATCATGCCATCTGTATTACATCATCTTGAATATGAGCACTCCATCTGCTGGAGCTTGAATCTGTGGTCATCTTATAGGTGATGAAAACATCCCAACAGTTCTATATTGCTGTAACTTTTGGAGTCTGTCTTCTTGTATACTTTGTTCTTTCTTGTATATATACATACTCCTAGGATTGTTTGCTGTGAGGGTACTAACTGACTCTTGTCACAGTTTATTATCCAGCCATGCTTCTGTAACAGGCCAATTACTCTGTCTGTGCTGACTTGGTTGCTGTGATTCTGACTTCCCTACTACCAAGATGCCATCGAGGTATGAGAGTCCTGCAACCTTACAAGGTTAAATCTCCTGGGGACTGTTTATAACCCAAACAGCAAGCATGGACATGTTGCCTGAAGAAGAAGAACCTGAGGAAACAGTTGTTGTTGAGCTATGGGGATGTGCAGATATGCATGTTATACATCTATATCTGTCAGAAAATCTTCTTTACACATTTCAATCAAGTTGACTGATTCAATGTAGAGATATTTTATTTCTGCAAAGTAATTGTGTCTTCTTATGTCTAGCACTGTTTAAAATTCCTCCCGAATGTTTCTCTACCAAGAATATTTTGTAGAAGAAGCCGGTTCCAAAACTGTTGTCATAGGAATCAAGACCTGTGTTGAAGGCAGCAAAGCGATAACTTGCTTTTCCATGAATGCTTTCAGAGCATTGAGTAATGCCTTTACATTGTGGATTTCTGGGACATCTTCATTTTTCATGGTGTTTGCTTGTGGTCCCTCCATATTGTCTTGAATATTGCTTACCTGGGCCATATTTTCTGGCTTTTTTAAACTGTTCATCTTCTGCCATCCATTAGGAGGTGATTCCATTTGCATTTAGTGACCTTCTAATTCATCATATCTAACTGATTGCCAAGTAGGATACCACCATCGAGGGGAAGTGTTGTTAATCTATTTTTTAATTGATGGTCTGCTGTTCAAGGGTGCAGCTCAAGCTATCTCCTGTCTACTAATGATGAGGCTATGCCTTGTAGGTAATTGTATCCAAGGATGCTTCTACATGAAATCAGTACCATTCTTCATGATATCAAGGTTTTTCAGCAGATCTTCCTTGCATATTTTCCTATAAATTATCCATCCAAATGCCCAATGCCCAGAATACCCATCGCTTTTCCACTTTTAACCACTGAAAATGCATGACGTTTCCTGAAACATTTCTCTCTTTCTGTCAATAGGGTCTCTTACAGTCATTCCATCTTCAAAAAAAATATAGCCATTTTATCTGATAGACCAGTTACGAAAGCATCAATCTTTGGATCTGAGTCCCACCAAGTGACTTCTTCCTTTTAAAAAGAATGCATTTGTTTCTCTCTTTTCTAGATGTTCACATTCTATATTTAGGATTTCATTAATCACTCTATATACTATAAATACTTTGTGTCTGTGATGTATATGTTCAAGAAAGGTTTCTTGTAAGGGTGCTGGAGCTGTATATCTTGCATTCCTATAGTTATATTAATATGCTTAATTAATAAATCCACTATTTCAGGGTTAAATGATCTTGGATCCTTCAGGTTTTCTCCTTCTTCATTACCTGAAGATTCCCTGCCATAAGAATACCTTCTGCATGCTGTCTAGTTCCATACACATTTTCAACCTGGACCTTTTAACCCTCAGTTACTCTGGAGCTTGATAAAAAAAAATCCTTCATAAACCATCCTTTCAATCCTTTAAACTATTCCAGAGCTTGCCTTGTATCTTCTGTAAATTGCATACTATTTATGCATAGGGCTTCTTAATATCATTAGGTAGTTCTTTGTCACAGGCTCCACATATTCTGTAATGAGTTTTAATGGTCTGCTTCTCTACAGGCTCTACAAGAGTACTGAAAATGGGGAATATATAAGGATTGCTATCTAATTCTAATCCATAATATGAAGAAATACCACTAGCTATGGGGCTTACATAGAACGGGTATCTTTAGACTTCTTTAGGGCGGGTTCCAGATCCATGTTGTAGGCTATGTACTCAGCAGTAGGCTGACACAGATTTCAAATGCTTCTAGCGACATTCCTAATACCAGTGATCCCAGAAGTGACATAAACTGTGGCAGGTTGTGCTGCCCGATGATGCGGAGCAGGAGTCGCATCAACAAGTCACATTATATACCTTCTGGGGTTCTCAACCTTTTTTTTCCCGACTCAGCTGAACAAGGGATAGCCCATAAGTAAGGGCTGCCATGGAGTATGAAGAGGAAAAGCCAATACAAGGCTTCAGAAATATTTCGAAAATTGGAAGCAATGAAATAGGAGATATTTTACAAGAAAGTGATTCATTGTAATCCGCAAGTTATTTTCTATTGCTTTTGATTACATTTTCAGTAACCATTCATTAAAACATAAGAGTATAAACTATTTTCTTTGCATATTTGCATTTCCTGTTTAAGGGGAGGCGTCATGTGGTTTGATTTATTTGCTTGTCATTTGATAACAATGATAGAATCCTTTCCTGCAATGACTGAGCAATAATCAATCAATAACTTTTAAACTTAGCGTCTCTCAGCAATACTTTGTTTTACTCTGCATGACGGTATGAGAAAATGTATGCCGCTTTTATTACGTTTTAATATATATAAAAAACACACATGACTTACATCTTAGTAAACTAAAAAGCATATTTAAAGACTCAAACACAACAAAGAAACTCTGTTAAGAATCCTATGGTGCCATAAAATGAAACTATTGTCTTTGGACAAGTTTGAAATAATTCCAAAAAGCCAAGCCTCTAAGAATGCAGTATACTTTCCTTCTTTTGCTGACCTCCTTTCAGTGCATGTGTGGTATTCTGCTTCCACTAGGAACATATGATATGCGACTACTGTTTCATAAACTTTGAAATATCATGAATTCGTTTGGCAGAAATAATTTGTTTAATGTGAACTCTAGATGAATCTGCATGTTTGTTCTGTATCACTTGGATGCACAAATAAGAAAAACAGCCTACCCCATACCAACATAGAGCTGTGCCAATAAATACATCAAAGACGAAGCATAATTAATATGGACAATATTTGTGTTTATAAGAACAAAACCAAAACTAAGCTCATTGTGCTATTACTTGCATGTATAATGTTACATCATCCATAATAAAGTTAAATCGTTTTCTCCAAGATAGTAGAGAATGGACAAATTTAGCAAGCGTTCCTAGCTCACAGAAAAGTTACCACCAGCATCCAAGCAGAAACATCCAGCATGGGAAAACTGAGGCCCCTGGAGGAATTTATTAAACTGGTATAGGATGGGAAGGTGGGGCCCTGGTGTGCAGGTGAGAGGTAACAGAGGGCATCCAATGTCCAGTACATGACAAATCTACAATAATAATATTTGTAGGACTGACTTCTCTGTTCCTCAGCAGTCACGGGATGGTAACGCCAGAGAGCCACTACAGATTTGGAATTAATGATAGAGGGATGGTCTGCCTGACCTTAAGATAAAGAACCAGGCAGTCCAACAAGAATTTATAACACTAGTCTGTTTTCTTTTTTTTATAATAAAAAATTTAAAAAATTATGTTTTATGCCCGGTCAAGTTACATTATTTTATGAGTTAATGTTTATATAGGTGAGAAAAGAAAAATATTTACCTATGAATACAGGTCTTAAATAAAAAGAGGACATTTCCATCCAATTAATTGTTCAAGTTTGTTTGGAGATTTTAAATCTTAAGCATGTAATGCCTCAAATGCTAGAGGAAAGAGGACATTTTCTAATATGCTTAAACTGAAACACCAAATATACTGTTGATACAAGTATAGATAACTACAAATAAGAATGTGAGGTAGATAGGTGAGTGAAATTGCTTGATCCTAATGTCACTACTGAATATAATCATTTCTTACTCAATATAATTTTTTATATATATATATATATATATATATATATATATATATATATATATATATATTATATATAATCATTTCTTCACAAGTTTTCTAATTTGCATTGCAGGAGTAGTGGTACGAACCTCATTTAGAGCAGAACTTAATTTTGCAACCCGAATGTAAATATACAAATTCGTACATGTGTTTTTACCTTTGTATTTTGAGTTGTTCGTCCCTTAAAATATGTGCAATTCAAAATATAGTGTAAGAAAGTGACACCTGCCATCACCCTCATTAAATGGTTCATTAATGCTTCTCACAGACAATGTAGGAGGAGGCACTTGGTGGCCACATTCTTTTTTTCAATTCCAGTTTTCAGAACATTATGGATAATGGGCTTGATTCGTTAAGGAAGGTAAAGCAAAATAAATGAGTAACTTTGCACCTTGGCAAAACCATGTTGCATTAGAGGGGGGGTTAAATTTAAAATGTGGGGCCAGCTTTACAGTTGAGGTAGGGCATGTCCTAGAAAAACTTTAAATTTCTGTGTAAAAGTAAAGCCATAATGTATTTGTGTGCTACATGAAAAAACAGCCAGTATTTAATTTTTGTGCAAAATAATAAACTAATTTGCACCCCTTGCATTGTAACATGGTTTAGTCCAGGAGAAAACTTTTTAATTTTTTTTTTCTTACTTTCCTTAATGAATCAGGCCCAATGAGTTTCCGGACAATAGACCACATAACCGTGTAATATATGCATTTTATTTGTGATGAAATTCCATTTTCTTTCCACCACTTGTGTTGTAAGACCATTTTATGTACAGTCATGGTCAAAGGACTGACACAAGTATTGGTTTTCACAAAGTTTGCTGCTTCAGTGTTTTAGACATTTTTGTCAGATGTTGCTATGGTATACTGAAGTAAATTTACAAGTATTTCACAAGTGTGAAAGTCTTTTATTGACAATTACATTAAGTTTGTGCAAAGAGTCAATATCTGCGGTGTTGACTCTTCTTTTTGAAGACCTCTGCAATTTGCCCTGACATGCTGTTAATTGACTTCTGGTCCATATACTGAGTGATGGTCGCCCATTCTTGCCTAATCAATGCCTGGAGTTTGTCAGAATTTGTGGGTTTTTGTTTGCCCACCTGTCTCTTAAGGATTGACCACAAGTTCTCAATGGGATTAAGGTCTGGGACACTTCCTGGCCATGGACCTAAAATTTTGATGTTTTGATCCCTGAGCCACTAAGTTATCACTTTTGCCTTATGGGAAGGTGCTCCATCATGCTGGAAATGCATTGTTCGACATTAAACTGTTCTTGGATGGTTGGAAGAAGTTTCTCTTGGAGGATGTTTTGGTACCAATATTTATTCATGGCTGTGTTCTTAGGCAAAATTGTGTGTGAGCCCACTTATTTGGCTGAGAAGCAACCCCATACATGAATGGTCTCAGGATGCTTTACTGTTGGCATGACACAGGGCTGATGGTAGCTGTGATGATTATGTAGTATATCTAATGACTGATTGTTATTTTCTGTGGAATTCAAGTATGACAATGTATATTGTATGTAACCTTGTAATGTAATATCAACATGTGCTTTGCTAGATGACATGAGTTTGAACCTATGCAAGTGTCAATAATGTTTTGAAACTAGCCAGGCCCGGGATAGATACGGATCTTGGAGGCATTTGAAGCCGCAAAGTTGTAAACCATCTAGCCACTCAAGCATAGCAGAGGTGAGAGATTCTCTGAGGTGCCCAAACATATACCTTAGTGATAGATAACTTACTTCGGAAAGCTGTGTGTCATTTTGGGAATCAATCTGACTTAATTGAAAATGTAATTTCTAAGGTGGGGGTGAAGAGAATGTAAGAAGGGTTTAAAATCTTCTGCTTTAGACATTACATTGTGCATTTTCATGAGGGAGTCTATCAAGAATGTCCCATATTTCTCAATTGTGTTCCCTCACACACCAGGTCTTAACTAGTAAGTAGTGACTCTGATTTTCCTATTTTATTTTCTGAAACTTATTTGTGCAAAATATTGTATGGCTTGCTATTAATTTTTGTAACTTAACCTTGGAAGCATTTTTCATATTAAATAAATTTAATCTAGTGTGTTCACCGTGAATCTGTGTGAACTTACGATTTCCAGGGATGCTATTGCTACATGTGTATATGATTTAAGTGTGAAACATTAATAAGTGGTTCTGGGGAACGTAAGGACACCATAATAAATCCTTTGTGGTGGCAGAAAAAGTGTATTCATTGCTAAGTGACTAAGGTGACGCCAGTCACAGACAGCTGTTCAGATTGCTGTATCTGGGACAGGATGGGCGTTCATGACAGTAGTGCTCACCTTTCCTTCTCCGGACAAGCATTTATTTAAGATACCCCAAACAATCTGAATAGGGATTCATCAGAGAAAATTACTTTATCCCAGTCCTGAGCAGTCCAATCCCTGTACCTTTTGCAGAATATCAGTCTGTCCTGATGCTTTTCCTGGAGAGAAGTGGCTTATTTGCTGGCCTTCTTGACATCAGGCCATCCTCCAAAAGTCTTTGCCTCATTGTGCGTGCAAATTTACTCACACCTGCCTGCTGCCTTTCCTGAGCAAGCTCTGCACTGGTGGTGCCCCGATCCTGCAGCTGAAACAACTTAAGGAGACGGTCCTGGCGCTTGCTGGACGTTCTTGGGCACCTTGAAGCCTTCTTTACAACTATTGAACCTTTTTCCTTGAAGTTCTTGATGATCTGATAAATGGTTGATTTAGGTGCAATCTTATTACCAGCAATATCCTTGCATGTGAAGCCCTTTTTGTGCAAAGTAAAGATGACTGCACGTTTCCTTGCAGATAACCATGGTTAACAGAGAAAGAACAATTAATTCAAGCACCACCCTCCTTTTAAAACTTCCAGTCTGTTATTCTAACTCAATCAGCATGACAGAGTGATCTCCAGCCTTGTCCTCATCAACACTTCCACCTGTATTAACAAGGGTATCACTGACCTGATGCCAGCTGATCCTTTTGTGGCAGGGCTGAAATGCATGGGAAATGTTGTTTTTGGGATAAAGTTCATTGTCATGGCAAAGAGGGACATTGAAATTAATTGCATTTCATCTGATCACTCTTTATGACATTCTGGAGAATATGCAAATTGCCATCATAAAAACTGAGGCAGCAGACTTTGTGAAAAATAATATTTGTGTCATTCTCAATACTTTTGGCCTTGACTGTAGGCTTGTATGTTATGTTTACATGGTGAATGTCGCTTGTTTGTAGTTACCACATGAAATATTATATTTCAATAATATGTAAGGAACAGTTCATTGCACTGTATTTTTTTTCTGCACTAGTAAATACAAATTAAATATAATAAAACTGAAATTAGAACAATATATTTTTTATGTTTGTAAATATGATATGGGAGCATAGGTAAATGTTTTTGTGAACTATAACGCAACAATTTTTATTTCTTGTCCGATAAAGTAAAAGCAGATTTTTACATTTGCACGATGGACCCATATTTGTAGCATCTATTTTAATTATCTAACACACTCTATAATTATGTATGTCTCAATAACTGTTATCAAATTGCAGTTTGTTATTAATGGGTAATACTTGTTTATTGTTTTTCATTCTCGTAGGCTTTTCTTTTATATTGACACAGCTGGGATAAGATGAATCTCATAAAATGAGCTTAGCTCACATATACAACTGCCTGCAACATAGACCTTTATTCAGTTAGTTCAGCTGCAGTAAATAATTACAGGATTAGTATAATTTTTAATCTCTGCTGAATGACTGAGTAAAATACAAAATGTACTAAATATATTGTATTTATAATTTACCTAAACTATGTACTGATCATAGTGTAAGAACTCTGTCTTTGCTTTTTTAACTCATCAGACATTATTCCCAGTGGTCAGTAAAATATAACAGCCAGATAAAATTAGGTAAATAGCTAAAATTAAACACTTTGTTAAGAAAAATGTCTAGCAAAACATATAGATAGTTTTTAATGGTCTCCGGGCTGTGACAAGAATTGTTGATACCGTATGTAATATGAATAATTACACTTATGATTCTTCAACCAGCATATTCATGCCCCTCTATCCAACACCTCCTCCTATTTTTAATTTGTGTTTACAACAGTGGAAACAATGCTTAGAAATATGTTGTGCTGAAGTAACACATATAGATCATACATTTAGATATTGTGACCGGGATTGAGGAACAAGTGTCAACTCCTGGGGTAGGTAGTATTGTGTAGCAGCCGAGAGATCACACAAGTCCTAAGCTTTGGGTACAACTGGCCTTGGCCAGTTTTATTAAACAAGAATATAAAATAAACGCCGTGCCTTTCCAGCACTAAATAAATACAAGTCACTGCTGACTTACAAACTAAAACAAAACACAAGAAGTTCCAACACAGTTTTCTCACACCAAAGGTCAGGCTTCCTCTCGCAGAGACTCTGCAGTCCCTTTCCCCAGGTAGTGATAGGCTGAATCCACTGCTTAGCAGTCTATTAAACACAGCTCACAGAAGCCAGCAGTAATCAGTCCGACAGCAAAACAGAAGACACCAGACTGGGCTTTGTAAATGGAGCCCATCCTTCTATCTCCATTTATATGGAAGGGACCCTTACCAACATTTTTCTAAAGCTGAATATCTTTTTGGGAAGTATTTTCCACATATAAACTCTCTCCCTGGGGTTTTAAAGCATGTAGGTTAGAAACCTGGGACTAATATACCTGCCTGCAAACACTATTCCAGTGTCTTTTACACAATATTTAAAAGGATGAACTCTATGGATATGTATGGCTTTATTCAAATTTGCTATGTAGCTATGTAATAAGCAACTATCTTTTAAAACAGTGGCTACATGGGTATGATCGTGGAGGACAATTTTTTTTTTTAGGTTGAGCCATGAAAACCAACAATATCAATTTAAACAAAAAAATCTACTTTTAACTCTTGGAGGTAAATGTATTAACTTACGCTTTTTGCAAGTCACCAATATTCTGTGACTTTGCAGGGGAAATTTAAAGCAGCAATAGCTTTAAAGGCAAAACCTACCTTTAAAGCTATTGCCGCTTTAAATTTCCCCTGCAAAGTTTCCGAATATCTGCGACTTGCAAAAAAGAGTAAGTTAATACATTTAGTATATTTGTAGTCTACACGATTTTACATAGCTTCTTTAGATAGGATTTTATTTTAGTAGTATATTAGAACAAATATCTTACAACAAGTTATAGGCATACATTTACAACATAAGCCATATAAAAGACATTATCAAAATATATTAAGGCATGCACTGGAACAGAATTGTACAATAAATAATTGGAATGGGAATAACTTGTGGGAGTATGTAGTGGTCCTGGGGACTGGGAATTGGTAGGGTAAGGTGAAGTGAAATAAAGTATTTTTTCCACAGATTTTAAGAGGAAGAATATTCCAACTCATAGTTCCCTATCAAAATGTTCCACTATAACCTGAACTGCAATTCCCATTGCATTCACTCCCCAGAGAAACATATTAGTCACCAGGTTAGGATATCAGGCATATAATTATATTTACTGGTGAACTCTTTCCAAGATGAATGACGATGCTTTCTCAATTGGGCCTATAGTGATCTACAGCTGCGGATAATATATCCTGCATTTTAATGTAAAAATCAGTCATGGAAAACTAGTTCTTTATGGTTGGAGTAGCTAGGGATCTTTATCTTATAAGAAGGACTGCTTTTGCAGCATTATTTAAGTGTTTTATATTTAACATTTTATTATTTATAATAAAAAAGAAAGAAAATTGCATTCCATAATATATATGTAAATAAAATTACATACTTTTATAATAAGAGAGGAGAAAATAAGTAAATAAATAATAATAATAATAATAATAATAAATAATAATACTAAAACAACAGAAAAACAAAGAAAAGAGGAGAAAGAGGGGAGGGGGAGCTCGGTCTCTAATTTCATCCTATACACACTTCTTATATTATCAAAGGATTATTTACTGTACTTTATTGCCTATTTTCTATGTTCCGCCTTAATGACCATATGGACTTTGATTAGATTAAAGAGCCAGAAACCAGGACCAACTGGTACCTTGTCCCCCATTATATACTTGTCTGCCTTTTGTCAATAAGTGTAGGGTTTGAGAAAAGCCCACTATATGTGAAAGGACATTCCAGGAGCTGAGTTGCACTTCTAGTAGGCATCAGAGGAACTGTGTTTCAGTCCTCAGATTAAATACCTAGTGGTGGATGAATATTTAGCAGTTAGGGTTCAGTATTGCAATGACATATTTTAGCTATCTAAGCTTTCTCCAAGACATAACAATCTGGACTACACATCTTTTGTAATGATTGTATCCATAGAGCAATGTTAGTTGAGATTGGTAAAGAGAATCCCACTATAGTAACCCATTGATTAGGTGTATGGTTCACTTGAGTCCTCTCTAGTATTCTATTAAGCTTAACTGCTGGTTAGAGGTTCATGAAGAGAGGGAGCTGTAAGCCACCAGAATTTATTCTCTCATCTAAGAAAACCTTTTAACTGTCCAGCTTTGGAGTTTTGAACAAATGTTCGCTAACAGTCGAGTGAAGCTAGAGTTCTAAAGCTCAGAGAGATTCTGTCTTAACACAACGCCTAAGTACTTGATTTGTAAGTTTTTGTCAAGAGAACGCTTATTGAAGGCCACACTACAGTGAGATGAGATTCAGTGAAACAGATTTGGAGTAATTGATTTTAAAGTTAACAACTACCCAAAATTATGAAATTTAGCCATTGGATTGGGGATACAAAACAAACCTTCAAGGTGCTAAAAGAGTATAATTACAGTTGATGTTAGGGGATTACTGCATTCCCACCATTGGCTCAAAGTTATTCAATATGTACTATATACATTATACTACTTTATTTATCATTCACCATACAATACATATTACAATAATAGAAAAATATATACATAAAAATAAACAGATGAACAATAATAACATTTATAAAACATCCAGAATTTACAATTAATATGAATGGAATCACAGTTATTAGTTGGTTAGATTAGAAGATAGAAGATGCAGTCCATAGAAATAGAAGTTTATGTTGGTCATGTGCACATCTCGTACTCTGTGGTAAAATAACCTCCCTTCCTTAGGAATAAAATATAGTGTATTTTCTATCAAGCGGTAGATGTAAAAATTCTAAATAGCACTTTCAGTTAATGAAATGGATTTCCAGATTTTTAAAAGTATTAATAGAGCAGGACAGTATTGGGAATCAGAGGTGAAACTCACTGCTCTATTACTATTAATAGTAGGTACTGTATATCCATGTTATTCTTGAAGTCTCCAATATTTTGGACTGACATGTTTCTCCACAATGGCAGTTTCATTATAGGTATAAGGTCTGACTTTTTTCTGGAGTGTGGTAGGAGTGCTTTGCTTTTCTGAGTATAGTGAAGTCTGCAAATAATGGGACATAGACAAAGACTGGAGAAAATACAATGTCATATTAATCATTCCATATTTATTATACAAACTATCTAAACATTTAATGAGGTAGTTCTTGATTATACAAATACCAAATATTTGTACTGTAAATTTAAAGGCCTGTGCGCATTAGCCCCTAGGCTTCATACTTCTGGTGGTACCTGCAATTATGTTTCTTGAAAACAGTGGGTCTGATTAATTTAAGGAAAACAAAGCAAAAAAATTAGTAACTGTGTATCGTGGTAAAACTATGTTGCAATTTGACGCATGCAAATTAGTTTAGTATTTTGCACATAATGGAAATACTGTTTTTTTTATGTAGGACACAAATAATTGATAGCGTTATTTTTACACTGACATTTGAAGCTTATCTAGGACATGCTCTACCCCAAAAAATAACTCTGTCCCCACCTTTTAAATTTACCTCCCCATCCAATACAACAACATGATTTTGCCAAGGTGAAAAGATACTTTTTTTTTTTATTTATTTCCTTTCCTTAATGAATCGGACCCAGTATGTACATAGCAGTATTAGGATATCCCATATTTCAGATTATCGTGCTTTATTTTAAGATAATCAACACTGAAAAAATAAACTTTAGTAATCAGGAACTTCAATTTAGTAATAGTTTCAGATACCATAACCTGATTATTAAGGCTGATTAAAGGGATTAGACAAGTCCTTTTCAATATAACATGCACAGGAACCCTCTATCAACTGACACGGGTGCAGTCTTGTTTCAGAGTCTGATGCTTCTGGGATAAGGCGATTACTAGAATCAGTCCTTAGCTCTCTAGTTTATTTGTAATATTGGGTCATGCTGCGTTAAGGTTGGATTGTCCAAAATTGGACAACCCCTTTAAGATATTCATCTCCAGAAAATATCTCACAATGTCGATTATAGGCTAGGCAAACTGGAAAAATCATTACTTTTTCAAGCGTTACATCTCTGCATGAAAAAATAACTAATTTCAGATACAGTATCTTGTTTATTTCACACTTTACATATTAATTCGGAATGGACTTTCTGCGAGTTGGTTCTTTCAAGCACTCTGTCCAAAAAAATGTTTTTTCAAAATTCATAGGGGAATATTTAACAAATAATGATTAAAAAAAATGTCTCTCTGTGTCCCTCGCATATTTAAGAATGCTGCATCGCAGCAGATATCGTGGATATCTGCTGCTTTTATTCCTTTTCGTTTGTGGGAGCAGTCACCATTCTACAGTATGGTAACTGCTCCCAGCCGCAATCTAACAAGTTCCGAAAAAACATTTTTGAAGCTGGCGTACATTATCATAATTGAAAGTTTTCAGTGCTGTCAGCTCTGCTCCGAAGAGCAGAGCTGGACAGCGCATGTGTGGCGGGATCAAATGATCCCTCCCTGTCACTCACTGCTCGCTCTGCAACTATAGTTGCAGAGACATAGCGGAGATGTCAGTGCGCATGTGCAGTTCTTCGAACTGCACATGCGTAATTCCAGTGTGAAGACAAATGAAGAGGACCTGGAGGACATCACGTTCCGAAGAGGGGGGTAAGTGTGATTTTTTTTATCACAGAAACAGCAGTTTATCAGAACTGCTGTTTCTGTGATCCGTTTGTAATAAATTTGAGAAATAGTTCAATCCTTATCCATGCGATAAGGATTGATAACTATTTTTCATTTTTGACGAGCATTGATAAATGTGACCCATAGGGAACAAACTCAACGTAACATTTTCTATTGACACAGGAAACAATTGTGTCATGATTGCGGACAAAGGCTGGTATAGAAGCAGTGGCAGATTACTGCTTCTTAGCCCATTTAAACTGTGTATTGGTTGCCTTGACATTCTTTGGCTCAGGTGCTTGACACTGTTTAGCAGTGCTGTGAGGACTGAACTAATCTGCTATCGGGATTGGTCAGTGGTGGCTTTATTAGACTGTCTTGACCATTCACTGGTTGCCTCCAATAGGAAGAAACCAGTGAATGGAGCTGCTATAGGTGAAGATTGGACCAAGTTCTATAGGCTGATTTAGAAACTGGTGGCATACATTACAAATTGGTGCAGCTTACAAAGAGAAATATTTCTCCTAACTCAAAAGGAAAAACACATCTAATTTTCCTTTAACATTTTTGCACTATCAGTGGGAATTTGCCATTGTTGCCGTCATGTTTTCCTCAGGTTTTCCCCAGCCTCTCATGTTTTTATTACCACAAAGGTATAAAACTACATAATAGTATCAAGTAATAGTAAAGGCATTTTTCAACGGTTCCAATAAAGCACATTTTTAAGCTCCCAAACAAACTGGTTTGTGGTATCTGAAGTATGATGAATCTAAAGCTGTCAGCACCCTGGAATACACAAACAGTTTTTATGATGTTACGCAGCTAGTTGCCAAGTGGTATAAATCCATTCTCTACCCAGAAAAATGAAGAATTGTAATTAATTCAGAGCATTCTACTGAATGAAATGACTTTAGTGTAATTTAAGTATATTACTGTACTTTTAGGCTTTTATTCTGATATAACATTACAGTCCCCAAACCACTAGTCATAAATATAAATACTAAAAATGTAAACATACAGATAGCTCTGTAGCTAAGCTGTGGAATAATTTCATACAAGTGATTTATTTATCTTAAAGTTCTCTCGGAAATTCATGCCCCACAATGGCTGTTGGTGGTGGTAGGGCAGGGGGCGATATGGTAAGAACGAGATCACAGGGGAGTGGACTACAGCTTACCACACCCTGCACAACATGTTTATAATCTTTAGAATGGTAGCGTGTACACTGAGAATAATGAGATTAATACATGTACTGTCAATATAGAAAAACATTTGTACATTTGCTGTAAGATGTAAAGTCACTAAATGGATGCTAAATTGATATTGGTGGAAAACGTGGTCTCAGGTCTGATCTGGTGATGAGGAAAGCTATGTCATTTGGCTAACATCACCATCGTGCTCATCAAATCATTGTGCGATTACACATGCTTTAAGGATTCAAGACAATGCTCCCGTTAAGAGAAAAATGTTGCAAAATGAGTTAATAATAATTATTTAGTATCAATAAATAGCTATCAGAAAACACATTGCCTTCTAAATGAATGACTGCACCCAAACCATGTCAGGAACATGTGCCCCACACCGTTAGAGAACCACCAAAACCCTTCATTGTTAAAAACAAAAAACAAAAACAAAAGAAATTAGGGCTGTAGACGGTACCAGTTCTGACGGTGTTACTACGGGTTGGGCGTGTCTAGCCTGAGTTCCAGCAGTGGCCACTGATGGTTCCAGGCAGGGGCACTTCATCCGGTGGTGCGCTGTTCCAGTGAGCCCCGGTCTTGCAGTTGCAACTGGTCCTTGGTACTTTGTAAGTGCCCCTAGTGAGGAGACAGTCTCCTTGGTAAGGCTTGGGTTTTGGGTTTAGGGTATATCCCCAAAGTAAAAAGTAAGTACTGGCTGGTGCTCCTCTAATTAGAGAGCGGGAGCTTTGGTAGTACACCACATACCTCTTCTAGTAGAGTTGCGCTGTCTGTTCATTAGTAGTTGTAGGTTCAGGGTGCCTGTTTAACTAGTAGCATCTTGTGGATGGTACACTATATTCTCATGAGGTAGTGTAGGTGGGAGGCTGTGTGTTGTGTTTGTCATTACAGGTGATGGAGGAATGCGAGGGAGCAGGGGTTAGAAGTTTGAGTTGTCCGGTGAGTATAGCCAGTGTCGGACTGGGACATGAAGGGCCCACCAGGGGATACAATGGTAGGGGCCCACCAGAAGAGGTGTGGCCAGCTGCTAGAGAGGTGTAACCAAACTACTAGAGGGTGTGTGGAAAGCCCACTAAGGACAACTAGCACCGTAGTGTAGTATTAAAGAATGCCGTTTGTATATAAAGAGTACACAGTCGTGTCCTGTCCCTTAAAATGGGCAGAACAGTCACCAAAAATCAGGATTGTCCCACTAGAATCAGAACAGTTGGCAGACTGTCCTGCTCTCTCCTAGCTGTTCTTGTCACTTTCACCACCTGTGGCTGCTGGTTTCTTTAGTTGCGGCTTGTCTGGATCATGGAATTTTGGGGGCCCTATTTGGAAAAAAAATGGTCACATTTAAAAAATGCCAACCAACCCAGGCATTAAATCAATAGCACCCACGAATAATAATTAGGTCTTCCTCCAGCCCCAACATTAAATTAATAGTATCCCCATTTAATAAATATACCTGTTTCCCGCAACCATCGCTTGCCATTAAAATAATTCATATTCACATTTAATAAATAAACCTCATTCTCCCCAAACTCACCCCCACATTCAATTAATAGTTCCCAATCCACCCCATCTTAAATTAATAGTCCCCACTATTAAATTAAATTGCTCCACCATCACCCCACAAACAAAAGAGCACCATTAATTAGCCACCACCTACCACACACACCCTACATTGCCACAAGCCCCCTGTACCATCACACACACACTACTTTGCCACAAGCCCCATGTGCCATCACACACACATTACTGTCCCCCTTCATCATCACCACACTGTGCCCACTTATGATCACACTGCAGACTCCATGTTGCTTTCCCCCCCCCCCTTCATTACTCTGTGCCTTTCTGCCCCCTCCTTCATCACTCTGTGCCTTTCTCCGCCACCCCATCTTCATCACTATGTGCTTTTCTGCCCTCCCCTTTATCACTATGAGCAATGCTGCTCTCCTCCCCTCTTCACCACTCTGTGCCTTTCTGCCCCCACTTCATCACTATTTGCCATGCTGCTTAACTACCCTCATCACTATGTGCCTTTCTGTCCCCCCCCTTCATCACTGTGTGCAATTTTGCTCCCCCCTTCTTCATCACTCTGTCCCTTTCTGCTTTCCCCTTCTGCTATTCCCCAGCGGCCCAGTCCGACCCCGAGTATAGCTGTTCGTTTACATACTTCTGATCGACCCCTCACCTATTGGTGGGCAAAGTACTTGGGCGGGTCTCTGGCATTTTGCTCATACTCTTTGTGGAGGCAAGTTAACAGTCTTTTGCATAAGCAACTACCAATGGAGTTACAGTTGGCTATGTACAGACTGTCCTTCTGAAACTATACCACCATGTGCACCAGATAGAGAATAAAAGAGGGATTCAACCCACCAACAGTGGTCTTTTACCGGTTCAATATTTACTATGGGTCATGGCTCCTGTTGGACTGATCTTGGTTAACTCAGCACCACAGATTTTGAAAGTCTCTGTGGGACTTGTTACTCTGCGAGCCTGTCCAAAGCAGGGAGACAATGGACTTTATCCCTACCAAGCTGGTAGATCGTGGATCGGCAGCTGGGACAGCTCAACTTGAAAACAGTGACTACCACCTACTCTTCAACCCTTACCTAAAGGAGCTATAGTCTTCATCATCACCATTTATTTATATAGCGCCACTAATTTCGCAGCGCTGTACAGAGAACTCATTCACATCAGTCTTGGTAAGTCCCCTTGCATTGTTTACTTAAATGTTAAAATTTCCTTCCCCAAAGCTTCTCTTTCATATTTTGGTGTGGTGTTGCTACCTTTTCCGAAAAGGTGAAGACGCTGTGCCCTTTGGCAAATAACCCACTATACTGGCCACTTTTCCAGTGCTTCACTGCATTTCCCTATGTCTATCCTTCAAAGGGGGAGGACTGAAAGCCATTAGCCAGGACGGAAGCGGTCGGGTTAAAGTACAGGGAGGCAACGCCCCGAAGGAAGGGGCCCTTCAGGCCCATGACCTCGAGGGTCCGCTGCATATAAGGCCAGGCCACCCTATCAAAAGCCTTCTCCGCATCTAGAGCTATAAGTAGGGTGGGGATTTTGCGTGAGTTGGAGACGTAGGTCAGATCAATTGCTCGCCGGGTGTTATCCGATGCCTGACGGCCCGGAATAAAACCGACCTGATCGGGATGAACGAGAGAGGTGATGACTGAGTTCAGGCGATTAGTGAGGAGTTTTGCAAATAATTTGAGGTCAACATTGAGCAGGGAAATAGGTCTATAATTTCCGCAGAGTTGAGGGTCGCGTCCAGGCTTGGGTATAACCACAATGTCTGCCCGAGTTGTGGCCTGATCAAACTTAGAGCCGAGGAGTATGGCGTTGAAGAGCTAGAGAATCATGGGCATAAGGGAGTTGGAAAAAGTTTTATAGTACACGGCCGTGAAGCCGTCGGGGCCGGGGGCTGAAGTGTTTTTGAGTTCTTTGATGGTTTGGGCAATTTCATCGGCAGTAAACGGTTTGTTAAGGAAATCAGATTGTGAAGTGGTAAGTGAGGGCAGGGCAATTGAGGATAAAAAGTCATTAATTTTAGAGTGTAAGGATACCGGGTCTGAAATTTGAGAGGGGAGGTTATAGAGAGAAGCGTAAAAGTCTCTAAAGGTGTCGGCTATTTGTTTGGGATCATAGGTGAGAACTCCGGATTGGTTCTTGATAGAGTCAATACGGTTGCGGGTGCGCTTATCTCGTAGCTTCTGGGCTAAGAGTCTGTCCTCTCTATCTCCCCTCTCGTAGAACTTCTGATGGAGCCAACCAAGAGTTTTGGCCGCCTTTTTGGAGAGAATTTGCTGTAACTGCCCGCGAAGAGCACTCAGCTTGAGTCGGGTCTTACGTTTCGGAAAGCGCTCGTGTAGTGCCGTTAGAGCTGCGATTTGTGATTCAAGATACGCGATGCGAGAGAGTTCAGCTTTGCGGCGTGAGGCGGAAAGCCCAATAAGTGTGCCGCGTATGGAGGCTCTGTGTGCTTCCCAGAGAATGGAAGGCGAAATATCTGGTGAGGAGTTCAGAGAGATAAATTTCTTAATGGATTCGGAAATGGAAGAGATCTGATCGGGTTTTAGAAGTAGGGAGTTATCCAATCGCCATTTTGGGGGAGAAGAGCGCGGACGGGGAAGGGTGATTTCGAGCAGGACCAGAGCATGGTCGGACCAGCTAACCGGAAGGATGTCGGAATCAACAAGTTGCTGGGTGGTAAGGCGATCTATAAGAATGAGGTCAATGCGAGTGTGCATGTTGTGTGGAGCTGAATAGTGAGTGTATTGCCTGCCAGAGGGATGAGCGAGGCGCCAAGCATCGTAGAAGTCGTAAGATTTGAGTAGGGATACCAGAGTTTTAGATTCTCGGTGAGCGGAGGAATAGGAGGAGGAGATAGAGGAGCGGTCCATCCCGGGGACCAGGGTGGAATTGAAGTCGCCACCTACAATTATTTGACCTTGAGATATGGTGCCAAGTTGTTCAAAAAATGCGGGAAAAAAGGCACCCTGCCCCACACTAGGAGCGTATAGGGACACTAGTGTGAGCTTGGCGCAACCTAGAGATCCAACCAAAATTAGATATCTGCCTAGAGGGTCAGAGTATTGAGATTCCAGTGAGAAAGGAGTGTTGCGATGTATGAGGATGGCAGTACCTCTTTGTTTACAATCAGAGGATGCATAGTAAGTATGAGGGTATGTCTTGCATGTCAATTGAGGGTGGGGAATCTTGAAGTGTGTTTCCTGTAAGAAAACGAGATCTGCCTTAAGACGTTTAAAGTGCTGAAGGGCCATTGTGCGTTTGGTGGGAGAATTGAGGCCATTAGTATTGAGGGAGATAATTTTGAGAGTCATGGCGGGTCTGGGGGCTTGGAGCGAGTGAGAGGGCTAGTGAATAGGGACAGGAAGGGGATAGAAAAGGAAAAGCGGGAGACCAATTTCCCCGAAGTGAAGCCAGTCCGGATTTGAAACGAGAGGCACTACATAGGTACCGGAAAAGGGGGGCAAGGCACGGACAGCCAAAAATGAACGGAAAAATCGACCGCTAAGAGGTCGTGGGAGCGGGATAGCAGGTCAAGTAAGGAGTAGTGAGACTACCCAATGAGAAACAATGAAACATTTTACAAGTAAACCAAACACAAGTAAAATAACAAAAAACTGAGTAAAGATCACCACAGTGAAAAACAAGTAGATTATGAATTATGTTAAATCTACAAAGAACATAGGAGTGGAACAAAACCATGTCGACGGCCACCCAGCAGCAACTGAGTGGAATCTAAACAGAAAACCATTACGCAGAGGCGAAACCTCGCCGCTCAATGTCCGCCGAAATGGCAATCTCCCTCAAGAGGAGAAATAACAAAGTGTATGGACAGCTTATATATATATATATATATATATATATATATATATATATATATATATATATATATATATATATATATACACATATATACTTATATGCTAAACAATGGACAGGTGTAGTACAGCATCATGTGTTGTTGCAAATCTTAGGAAAACGAGATAAATAAGCAAATCCAAAAGGGAAATGAACTAACATAGCTTTAACAGAGTGTGAAACATGTGGGATCGCCTCCTAGGTTATGAACAGTGAGTTTGGTCAGAGGTCTAGCCGTTCGGGGGGAGAGCCGGTGGGAAAGGGCAAGTGGCCCGAGAGTGGCCCACGGACAAGTGGGAGTAGAGTCTTCGGATCCTCCCCGTCAGGGCAAGACCCCGAGCAAATGTAAACAGTAAAACATAGGATACACACCGAAAGTATTAAATCGAGAGTAACAAATACGGAACAGTAGGATAAAGAACATTTAAATTAGCAATATTTACGTAGAAGACCATTCAGCTTGAGGAGGTCGTTTACGGGTCACTGCAGACGAGGTAGAGGATGAGCTCGGGAGATCTGGGAATTTCAGAGTTTGTAACAGGTCCCGACCTTGTTCCGGGGTCTTGATTGAGTATGCATGGTTATCATGGGAGAAAGAAAGCTGAAAGGGGAACCCCCAGCGATATCGGATGCCGGCCGAACGTAGGCGTTGGGTGATGTCAGCTAGGTCACGACGTTTCTTCAATGTGATAGGAGAGAGGTCCTGGAAGAAGAGAGGATTGGTCCCGGAGTAGGAAAGGTCTCGATGGTCCCGAGCAGCGACAAGAATCTTCTCTTTGGTGGAGTAATAATGAAGGCGTATGATGACATCTCTAGGAGGTTGAGAAGGCTGGGGCCTAGGTCGAAGAGCCCGATGTGCACGGTCTAAGCGGAAATCGTCAGGAGGTAGGTCTGGAACCAAAGAAGTAAATAGACCCTGCAAATATGGAGGTAGTTCCTCAGATGTGATCGACTCTGGAACATTCTTGAGCCTAATATTGTTCCGACGGGAGCGGTTTTCTTGATCCTCAAACTGTTCTTTGAGAAAGTCCAGGTCGGCCCGAATAGCTACTATATCCTGGTCAGTTTGGGTTTGGAAGACACAGAGATCGGTAGTTTTTTCCAGAGAGTCGGTGCGAACACCCAGGGCAGCGATTTCAGTGCGTAACTCTGTAACTAAAGCCCGAAATTCTGACTGAATAGTGGCCTTCACTTGTTTCACTATATTAGCCATAGAGGGCTGCGGAGTGTCAGCATCAGAACTCGGAGATGCCGGGGCAGAGGTAGACGGTAGGGCAGCCTTTCCGCTTCTGGAGAACATACCGGGTGTTTGAGGTGGAGGGTTCTTCTTTGGTTTGTGCGACATGATTGCTTCAAGCGATTACACTATCGGATAGAGTGAATAACAGCAGAAGTGGTATGGTTACTTTCGGGGTAGTACTACAAAGAATGACCCGCTCCCACGAGCCAAGTAGAATTAGAACATGGGTAATTCGAGCTGGGCAATCAGGAGGAAATTAAAATCACAGATGCCCCTGCAACATCAGTATTATACAGTTTGCCCTGGTGGATTATATTTGGAGGAGAGCACAGACTTTGTCTTCCACGATCCGGGCAGTTCTCCTAAATACAAAGCACTGATCCCTCTTTTTCCCACCGCCAGTGACTGTTATAAGACCCTTTTTATATATTTCTTGTAGGGACACTGCTGTGTAATTCTCTGTGTTCCAGCTGTTCTTACCCAACAGATATTACTTCATTCAGACCACTGGAAAACTCGCAGGGGAGGAAGTCTGGGGTAGTGGAGGGAGTGTTGTAGTGATGTGGACAGCTGCGTGTCAAATATAGTAGGGAGAAAGCAGGGGTGGGATGAGAGGGGCCTGCAGGAGACGTTTTTGTGGAGAGTGCTGGCCGTGCAGTAAAGGAGGGGCAGCGGAGATACCTTGCTGTGGAGGTCCCGCTGACTGGGTGCAGGCTCCGCTCACTTCAGGCCGACCGGAAGTCCCGCCGCGGTACCGGAAGGAGATGATCTGCAGGGCGGCTCCAACCCCAGTCCCAGGCCTCCACCGGAAGTAGGCCGTGGGGATCGTTGTCGGCGCACCGATGGGCAGAAAATTCTGACGGGAGCCAGCGGAGACTTCAGAGGGCAGGCAGGGAAGTCCAGGAGCGCGATGCCTGTCGGGGAGGTAATCCACACGGCCTATCAGTGGGCACCTGGCACAGACTGTCCGGCCGATTGCAGGGAAGCTCCAGGTATTTTAAAGGGCAGGCGAGTCTGGTCGGTGATCCCGGCAAGTGTTTTCACACTATTCAGCGGTAGTGGCTGGCAGAAAGCAACAAGTGGGGTTGAATGCGAGTCCAATACCCGGGAGAGCCCGGTATCTGCGACTTTCCTAGATGGCGTCCTAGCCACGCCCCCCTCCCTATGTCTATCCTTATCCAAAACAGGCATGTCATCTACTCCTTTATCACTTGGCTGTTCCATTTGTTTATCGCTGCACAAAATACATACCCCTCTTACCCACTGTCTTCTCCCACTTTTATCCCGTCTCATCTGCTCTCTACCTCCTCCCTCAACCCTTAATTTCCCCATTTAAAATGCTCACTTGCCCAAAATAGTATTTTTGTTTCCCATCCCCTTTGCACTATTTCAATCTGTCCTTTCCTTACATCTGTATCACACATCTCACCTGCTACTCTGTCCAGGAAGGCTGTCATATCGGTTTCCCTTGACTACCGCTACCTCTAGGCCTGCGCGGCGTTCCTCCACTCTTTGATGCCATTTATCTGGCATTTCTGCACATGTGCAAACCCGGCACTTTAAAACTTCTCCTGGATTCGCATTGCCAGACCATCAGTTTACTATTTAAGGCACTTCATTCTATCTCCTGTTGTCAGATCTTCAATTCTCCTTCCGTGTGTGGACGCAGACCTGACTCCTGATTGTCTCGATTAGTGCCGAGCTATCTTGTGTTACCGTGTTCCATGATCAAAATCTGTGGCTGTACTGCAGAACATCACAAACCATCATCGCTCCTGCTTCCAGGCTATACTGCCCACCAGGGATCTCAGCGTTCCAGTTCTCTGCAGTTTATCGCCTCTCTGTTTGAACTTGTGTTACCTGTTCCAAGATCAAGATCTGTGGCTATACTGTAGAACATCACGCATCATCGATCCAGTTCCCAGGCTATACTGCCCATCGGAATTGCAGCGCTCCAGTTCTCTGCAGTTCATCCCTTCACCGTCTAATCTGTGTCACCTGTTCCCCAATCAAGACTTGTGGCTGTTCCACACAATACTGCACATCATCATGGATCCTGTACCTATGCTCTACTACCCACTAGGATCTCAGCACTCCAGTGCTCTGCTGCTTATCCTACCTCGCTTCCCAGATCCATAGGCCTATGTACTTACCTTCTGGTATTCCTGCTTAGCTTCTTGTTCCTGTTGTATTCTGGGTGTCCGTAGCCTGCTCTGTACCCCCAAGAGGAGCATGACCTGTGATTAGAGAGCAGCCAAGCCCCTTTTCTCTTACAAGTATCCCTGGTGAACACCTCTCTGAGGGTAGATATCACGGGTGGAGTACGGAATAATGGTTGCCATTATTCCAACTATACTAACCCCGACGTGGTGACCCCGAACGGCTCCTTCCAGACCTGGCTTCAGGACGACTGCTGGTACTGGCACCTGCAAGGGATCGCGACCTATGAAGAATCCGAACAGTCTTGATCACGTCACTGCCAACCGCGACGCTCTTTTCCTTGCTGTTAAGGTGGAAATGTTAGTATGCAGGCATACACAATATACTTTGCTTAGCGCTGTACATTGTGTCGCCTACCAAACTACCTCCTCTTTGCTCAAATGTGATATTATGTCAAATGATTTATGCCCACATTGCTCCAATTGATGCGTGTTTTTCATTACTTTTAATTGCACAGGTGATTTTTAGCTTCTGCGATCAAATCTCATTGGATTAATTACTTAAAAAATGCTGTACTCTCAATTTTATCTTTGATAGGGCTTGGAGATTCATGAAAGCACTGATAGAGACATAACATTTTAAACAGGAAGAAACTACTTGTATCTAAATTGCTATTAGGTCATTGTGTCCTTTTGACATCCTTTTAAAATTACACATTTTACCATGCTACTCTAATTACCAATTAATCAAGTTTTAGCTTTGAAATACATGACAAAAATATGAAAATTGCTGCAGAGCAGTCCATGAACTCAACTGATTCATTCCTAAGATTAGCACAGAATTCAGGGGATTTTGCCAGCTATTTTTTTTAAGCAAGGAGCCCAGTGGAAAAAACACTTCAAATAATAGCTCTGAAATACCTTTGGAACGAGATCAGCATTTCTTGGAGCTGATGTAAAGACAACAATCTGGAATCCTATTTGCTATTAAGCAAAAGTCATTCTTTAAAATAGGTTTGAATTTTCCATGGTAAATCATCATGGTTTTAAATGTGCACTGTAAAGACTAGAAGAGTATGAGTTAGTGTGTATGACCACTGTTCTCCATATCTATATAATCTCCTGGCATATGCATAGCTTTAAAGGAAGTTTAATTTATAGCCTTAATTTATATTTAGTTGCTAGAACCCCCACCCCCAGTAGCTTAAAGAAAGGAGAATTTGTGGGAACAGAGTTTACTTAAAAGTTACGTAAACCTCAAAAATATAATTTTAGAATTTATAACTTAGAGACAATAGCGATCATTTACCAAAATATGTATCCACCGCTCTAATGCAGTTCTCTTATTGCGTTACATTATTTGCAATATTCTTGACATGACAATACAGCCTCAATGTCACCTTACTCTAATAAATAAACACAGAGAACTGTGGGGGTCCCATCTAAAGGATCCCAAATGATCTGGCGTACTCATTACCACAGAAGCTGCACCAATCCTTGTTCTGCATCGACTACAGGGGTAAGAGGTGGTGCATACAGCGCTGTTCTTAAATCTCCCATGATGTTAAGTGCAAGGTGTAATTAGGGGGAGGTGAAGAGCATTGAAAGACAAAAGTAGGGTTTGATTAGTATACAAAACTTGATTAGAGATCCTGCTGATAATGGAATAAAGGGGTGATAGATCTAGAGCAAGGGGACAAACATGCAGCTCTTGCAGATTAATCTGGAATACTAGATAATGAAGCCTGGACAAGGGAATCAGTGGTTAAAAGGAAGTTACAGAAATCAAATTGTATATTATATACACACACACACACACACACATCTATAATATAAAAGCCTGGCGGCGTGTGTTAGTCTGTGTGTGGAAAAAAACAACAAGCTGCAGCGCCACCTGCTGGGCAGAGTTATACACTGACCTACTAAATTCTTAGCATTATCTAATATATAAAAGTAAAAGCCTAGCGGCGTGTGTTAGTGTGTGTGAATTTTTTTTTTTTCTCAGAAAGGGCTCATCCAATTGACATTTGACAAAAAAATTAGAATAGTGAAGTCAGTTAACTTCCATCACCCCCCTTTCCCCCGTGGGAGGGGTAGTAAAGGCTAAATTTACGAGTTGAGGGGTCAAACTCATTTTCGTGAGGTAATTTTACCTCATGAACACACATTAAAAAGGGCGCTTGCGTCGGGAAGTAACGCTCCTCCCCTGAGGAGGCCTGGGATAGGCCCAAATGCATGACAAGAACCTTTTTAAGACCTTAAGTAGCTTGATTTGACTAGAATGCATGAGTATCATGCACGGGTTAACTTGTATATCTATCTTTATATATATCTATATATATATATATATATATATATATATATATATATATATATATATATATATCTATATATATATATATCTATATATATATACTATATATATATATATAGTATATATATATACTATCTATCTATATATATATAGTTTTGACCAAAAATATTGACATCCTTGCATCTAATAATGCACCATTTCTTCCAGAAAATTGTTGATGTTAACAATATTTTGATATCCACATATGTATGCATTTAAGTTGCAATGGAATAAAAAAAAACAACTAAAAAACAAGAGAAACAAAAAATATCTGAAATCCTAAAATAGGCTTGACAAAATTATTGGCACCTTTTCTGAATAAGTTAGAAATGACTAGATAGCAGGTGATTCTCTTTGGAACTGAACTAACCTGTGATTAATAGCAGATGATGGCAATATAAAAACCAATCATTAAATGAGCTTGAACAGAAAAAAGGACCAATTTCTCCTGTTTTGTATCACTGTGTGTACTGTAATGTGCATGGAGAAAAGACAACCAAAGAATTGTCTGAAGAGGCCAACCAAGCATGCTACAAATCAATCTCTAGAGATCTTGATGTTACCGTACATAATGTTATTACAAAGTTTAAGGCCCATGGCACTGTGGCCAACCTCTAATCCAATAGAACACCTGCAGAGAGCTCTGAAAACAGCAGTTGGGAGAATGCACTCTTTAAATCTGGGAGAACTGGAGCAGTTTGCACAAGAATAGTGGTCCAAACAGAGAGGTGCAGGAAGTTCATCCATACCTAAAGGAAACAATGGATTGAAGTTATTCTGACCAAAGGCTGTGCTACCAAATATTAAGTCAATCATTTTGTCAATGCCATTTTGTTTCATTTTCAGATTTAATAGGTTATATATTAAATGAAGACAGTAAAAAACAAAGGTTCTATATATTAACAGAGCAAGAATTGTGAAGACCAGATGCTGTATTAAACATGCTTTAGCAAAGCTCAAAACCTTCCCTACGCTAGAAATCTTTTCTTTAGTTAGTTCTGAAATTAAATTTTTCTGGTAACAATTTCTGGACACATCTGATAGTGTTAAATGTATAACCATTAATATAAACCCAAAATATGAAAAAGCTAAATCTAAGAATTATTGTCTCAGTGTTTCTGCTTTCACCTACAGTTGAATATTCAAGACAAATAGAGAGCTCTGTGATTTTTCTAAAGGTCAAGGTAGGAGAGGGAATTTCTTTCAAGTGAAACTGGGTGCTGCTGCCTAGGTAAATAAAAAACAATCAGAACCCTTTTGATAGAGAAGGAAGTAAGAAAGAAAAATAAAACTGCTAGAAGTACCACTTTAAAATAGAATTTTCCACATTACATTTCTTCAATTGCTTGCAACCTCGAGTCCTGTCTACGTTTGTTTCACAGCAATCTGTGTTCACACACCAACAGGGAATAACTACTTTTTGGTTTTACAATAACCTTACTAGCTGTGTAAAGATAATGAAATAAATAAATAAATCACAAATACATTAAATCTAAGTAAATCTTTATTATCTAAATAAAGTAAATAGTGGTGCTAACATTTTTGTTTAACTTGACAACAGTATGAAAATATATGTACACTGATTTGTCTTTTCTACAAAAGCTTAAAGTGACAAAACCTAATGCAGGAGTGTAATGTTATACTGCACAAACAGACAATATACAGAACACGTGACCTAACAAACCACAATCTCTTTAAAATGCAACAGTAATATATTGTTATAAATGAGAAAGACAATTTAGGTTACTGAAGAATTAACAACAAAATATAGGATTGCATTGATAACACTGTTAGGTACAAACCAAATACAATATTCATAATAATATAAGTATATAACATAATATGGATCTGTATTACTACTGGAAATCCACCTTGTTACAAATTATATCAAGCTAAAGTAAATGGCAACATTCACATACATTAAAACACTTTCTAACATACACGTATTGCAGTGGTATCTCATTTTTAATGCATGTATTAAAAAAAATGTTTTAGCTAAGTGGATGTCCGTATTGGGAGACCTATAATAATGGATAATTTGCACTTTAATTAAAAAGCTACAAAAGCAGAAATGATCAGATATGATAAAATATGTAGTAAAGCAAGCAGTGTTCTTAATAAAATAATGAAATAAAGGTGCAATACTTTAAACGTCAAGATACAGTTTAGACCAGTGATGGGCAACAGGCAGCCCGCCAGCGGGCCGCTGAGCCTGTGACTCCCTTGTCAGGACGGGGGCAGCAGATTTCTGTGTAAGTAACCGCCTCTGCAAAGGAAGGTCATGCGGAAACCAAAAGGTGGAGGGAGTGTACTGTATACTCTAGCCTTCAGTGGGTTTGCAGAGGAAGGAAGAAGGACCACGCATGTGGCCCTCCAACAATTTTACTTCTCCCATAACTGGTTTTGACTGTAGTGGTGGAATTTCACAGCAGAAGACTATGAAAATGCCATAATTATACAGTGCCAATTCTTCAGCACCCTTTCATAAAGTTTCCATTTTTTTTATAGAGCTGACATTAAATCCTATATATTATATAATTTTCTCAATCTCCTCAAACAGAAGACTATGATGCAATTAAAAGAAAAAAAATACTTCATGCAGTCTCTCAAAATCCCTTTTGTATGATCTTGAGAATCTAGAGGACTGCTAGGAAAACACTAACCTAAAGTGTATTGTCTCATATAATACATTCCTTTTTAAAGATTGCTCTTGAATATTAAGTGACATCGGGGTTTGACTAAGGTTATACTAACAGAAATGTAAAACATTATACCAGGCGAAGATTCTGAATCCTGTAATGAACAGAGCAAAACAGTGAAAGCATCATCTTCTAAGAACTTTATTTTAGCTGGTATTATCAGATCAATAGTACTATCACTACTGCTATTGACATTCTCCACGGTACAATTATTGTAACCAGGCAAATCACATTATGGGCAAATCCTCATAAAATCCTAACAGTTGCTGCGTTCTTCATGTTACTGAAATAAGCTGACTGATTATTAGAATTTAACACATAGGAGCAATAATATGCTTTACTTTCACATTTCAAGGGCTATTAACTTGCTAGAGTATTAGTCAGGAATCAATTTGGAAAATAAGTTAAGAGAACTAGGAGAAATGATTGTGATTTGGTTAAGAGATTGTTTTGCAGAATAGTGTAACGTACAACAAATGCTCAATAAAGTCTAATATTACTGCTCATTTCCAGCTTAAGTGGAAACAATAGAAACAAATAGCACAACCCTGCTAATTATTACATTACCTCAAGCTGCAAATTTGTCTACAAAATGCAATCCAGATAAACATGTTTTTTTTATCAACTGATATTACAAAGAAAAAGTGCTGTCTAAATCTAAACTGTCAGTAATAACCATTAAGAAAACAAGGTAGTTTTCTTTCTGCCATGTAGTAAAGCACAAGAAAAAAACAACTAAACTTCATCAAGGTATAAAATTGCTAAACATTCTGTATATATTCTATTGGTGTGTTCACAGCTTGTTAGTATACATAATGTATTGCAGCTTCATATTTACGGATTAAAATGATAAGACTTTCAAAACAATTTCATTAATTACTGCACAAAGTGGTCTTAATACCTAGATGTATATTGTATTTAGAGATTTTGGTATTCACACTACCTTTAAACACATTTTCAAAGGCAAATTTCCCAGAGTCTTTTATGAGTACACAGAGATAGAGAGATATCCTACAGCAAACAACAATAGAGAAACTTTGAACAACGTTTCTGTTCTATTACAAAATAGACTGTTTTATCTACTAGATAATATTGTCTATAAGATTTTTGTTCTCTAGATTTAATGTAATTTAATAAAAACAGAAACACATGTTGCTCTGAAGCCCACATTCTGAAACACTCAGTGAATGAAGGTTATTTTATACATTTCCTGTAAGATATCTGTAAATCCTTGACATTCCCTATCGTACAGTACAAACAAAGCTCATGATTGTTCCCCAGAGAAATTTGACACTGTTAACAAATGATACTAGAGTTCCAACATAACAAGTCAGAATTGTTCCAAGCGTTGTCTGTAGGTGTTAAGATCCAGCAGTCACTGGCTGCAGTTTTTAAATAGAGCTGGTTTAATACTGTATGTTTTTTCAGAAAATATATTTTTCTACCCTTGGTAATAGAATAGAAAATGTCATACCCAACTTCAAACATTCACAGTACTCAACATTATGAATTTATAAATTATTTTCTATTTTTGTTTCCTTTTTATGTATTTAATATTTGTATTATGAAATGTCCAGAAATTAATTAGATGGTTACTGGAGCATTATGAGCATTAGACGCAAGGGTTCAAAAATATTTTGTTGGGGAAAGACACAAGTGAGAAAAAAGTAGGTAGTTGTCATCCTCCAAAGTAAAGATGATGAAGAGGGCGCCCACTGTGCTGCAGCGTCAGTATGAAAGAAGAGATTTGTTCTGTTTGTGACCTCTTATAGATGCTCAAACATGTCTGCACATCAGGCTATAGTAAGCAGTGGAGAAACCATTAAAAAAAAACTTTCAATATTGCGGTTATATTAAATGATTACTTCCTACAAAAGATTAGCAATCAGTTCTGAAAAAAATGTGCAGTAAAATAATTGTTGATCACGTGCCCTTCTGTCCACAGGAGATTTCTGTCCTCCCTGAGCTCTCCTCTAGTCAAAATAAGTAATTGTTATGGTTTACACATTCTACCTATCAAAGTCACAATTTTGTTAACCAAAGTACAGAATTTCTGCACTCTAATAACGCAAACTCACTTACTGCTGAGCAACTTGCGTCCTTTTAGTAACAATAGAAAACCATATTACAGTGTATTTTGGATATAACTGAATTTATGGTCTTCTCTAAACTAAAAGAGATCTCTAACATATGTCCAGTGTATTTGTTAAACAAAACAGAACAATCAAAAAAAAACAACCAACAAAACCTTCATTTGTTCATGGGCAATAGCAGCAAAGCAATGATACAGAGATGGTTAAACATGTAAGCATAATAAAAACACAGCAACCACAAAAAAAAAAAGAAAAAAAGTGACCTACAAAATATTTTCTTTTACAAGCCGATGTTTTCTTGACCTCTTTAGTTGCCAAGTTTCATGTTCTTCACACATTCGTACTAACTGTAGTATACTGAAATACTTCCTTTGTGGCTAAAAAAACCTTCACTTAGAATACTGACTATAATAATCACTCAGAAGAGCACACAAACCTAAAGTGAACTAAATAAGCTTTAACATATTCTTTTGCCTCGACAATGTAAATCAGTGTGTGTTAAATGACAGCAGCTAGGTAAACATTCTTTCAGTCAGGAGAAAATGCTACCTGACACACAGCTGACCTATAAGATGAGCTCCACTGGTTTATGTACTTTCACAGGGGAAAAAGCTGGCGACATCAAATTTCTTTACAAACAGGCCCTAAAAATGTGGCGTTTCTAAACCAGGAGGTCAGGAAAGCACAGTAAGGGTAACGGTTCCCTTTGTCCTCTTCAGAATAGCAACGGCTTCTTCATGAGTCACACCTTCCAAGCTCTGACCGTTCACAGCAATGATCTGGTCTCCTCTGTTCAAGCGGCCATCTTCTGACGCTGCCCCCTGCAACAAGTGTTGGTAAAGATATCATAACAGCCATCAAGAGACTTACAGCTATGACAGCAGAATGCTGGAGAAAACCTCATACAGAGAGAGATGTTCAGACGCATCATGTGTAATAAAGAAAATCCATTTTTCATATAGAGAAAAATAGAATTCTCAATAAGATTAGATGGCAGATATACAGTAAGCCCTATTCCCTTGCTTTATTTTTAAGAAAAAACATATGCCAAAAGAGGAAGCATACTAAGGGAATTATCCTGGGCGATTATTTATTAGATACAACAATGTTTTGTGTACATAATGTGAGACAAACTCTTGATACACTATGATCAAGTAAGCATTTTCCCATGTTTTTGGAGAATTTGGCCATAGAGCATGTTTCCATTGGAGCCTTAGAATTTCTGATATATTCCTTTTAACGGCAAGTGACAGAAATAAATGGAACGTCAAACACAGATAATGATATTTCATGGTAGAATACCACTTACGTTCTGCCACCCAGCATGGCTGCCTTTACACGGAATAACAATTTTAAAGTAAACATTTGCAAACATACAGAGGTACAGCTGCCTATACAGCAACAGACTTAGTCACTGCATGTATGTTAAATGTGACCACACATAGCTGTGGCTAAATTCATCAGCTTTGGGATCTATGGGGTGCAAACAGTGCAGCTAGACAATGGTCATCCTCCAAAAGTATTGGCAGTCATTTACATACATGAAGAGTTTTGTGGCAATCTAATCTAACACCAGCTGAGCTGGTATGAATCGGAATTGGTACATGTATGGGGAAGTTAAAATAGGGATGTAAATATCATACAGCAGAATATGCATACAACATACAAAACAATATTCAATATACACTTTAATAGAACAATGATGAAGGGTTGAGGGATTATTGAAAATAGAAAAATAATATTTACCTTGGTAAATACAGTTTTCACATAGATGGGTAGGTCACCATGTGGACTACCATAACCCCCAACAATACTGAAGCCAAGTCCATCTGGTCCTCTCTCAAGAACGATTGTCTTATACTGAGGTGGTCTAACATTAAACACACATACTGTACTTAGAATCTATATGGATTTAAATTATTGTTCATTTTATTTAAGTAATCATAACTCCTTCTATAAACAGGAACTTATTTTGTGACAACTCAAAGAAAAATGTCCAATTCAACCAATATTTTCTTGTAACATTTCAACAAAAGATTTTTAAACGTGTTTCCTAGAAAACAATGTATATAATACACAACTGAAATGGCAGGTTTGTGGAAGTTCAGTGGTTTACTGGTTGTTACCGACTGCATGGATATTTGCGCCTTTATATTTAGTTACAATGACTGTAGCGGTTTAATTTCAAGGAGATCTAAACCTTGTATCAATAACAGTGCACAGTTGCAGAATTTTAAGTAGACATGAATGGGTTTATATGTAAGAGGGCCATCTCAAAGGAAAGGCAATTGTTTTTGGTACGTAGCCGAGGAAGGCTTAAGAATGAAGGGTCCAGATAATGAATCACATTTTAGCTATGACAATTGTAAACATTTTGTTAATAAAGCATCCTGACTATTAAAGGTACAGGTACTAAGAGGTAACCTAACCCAAGCCAGCTGTTTGATGGTGTACAGATCCCCCCCCCCCCCCCCCCCCCCACACACACACACGCACACTACTGTATCATACCTGATGTCAGAGAACTCACACTGTCAGTCTATATAAGTTTTCTTGCTGCAAGTTTAATTCCATGGCTTTAGGTGAATGATGTGGCATAGTGGGGGCAGGATAATTTGCCAGCATGAACAGTGATTAATACCAGCAGGGATAGCCATGACATTTGGGATAACTAGGAATTCTAGGGGAATGGGGTGGAAGGGGGAGTTCAGGGGTGGAAGGGGGAGTTCAGGGGTAGCACCATTGTATAGGGCTTCTTTCTGGATGTCTGTGACAACCACCAAGAAGCTTCTAGATAGCCTAGGCAGTAACAGTACTGTAGCAATAAAGTAAAGGGGATGAGTGTGTGCGCGCGAGGGGGGGTTGTATTACAGCACATAATAGTTATGGTTTCAGTAATAACATGGGAACATTTTACAAATTGTGGAACCTTAAAAAAAGCATGAAAGGATAAGTCATGCAAAAATACATACCCCAAATCATCCTGCAATATGCTGCTTGAGGCGAGTCCTGAAAAGCTGACTGCAGTGCCTACATGTTCTTGCTGTTGACCAGTGACCACACTCACATCCCCACCAGCTACTACCTAAAAATGTGAACTACATATTACAATGTGTCCTTCACTTATAAGAATCAAAGAACTAAACACTTGTACTTTGCCATTTACACTTATTATTTCTTGTCAGTGTAAATACTTGGAGCTGCACTACCAACCTAGGAGAATAATGACCTCCCCATGAGCACCTGACAGTTTTTCCCAGGGCTCAGTAAAGCTCATCATCATTAAATGTCGGTGGTGATAAGTGAGTGGGAGGAGCAATCGGAAGCCGCAATCTCTGGTTTGCGGCTTGTGACTGGACCTCCCACTCGCCATACCCTACCCTCCACCCAAGTTTGTGGACTGGGCTGTGAGAGAAATGGAGGAGACCTGGGCAAAACAGCTGCATGAAGCAGCCTCCATGCTCTAGCTAGGGTGTGAGGACACCTTAAGGAACTATTATCCTAATTGGCTGTGCAACTTTAAGCACAGTAAATCCCCATTAAAGCTCATTTTGCGGAAAACTTGCACTTTTAACCTCAAAATTGTATATGAAGTTAAAATGAAAAATGCCTTTCCTTTCTAAAACAATATTTAAAACTGAAGTTTTATCTAGCGCCATTGTTAATAGATGAGGAAGCAATACTTATTTTGACAATGGATTAGCATGACCTGCAATGAATAGGGCTAGACAAAGCTGAGCAGTAATACCTGTAGCTCAATTGTGCCTGTGGCATTTTTCAGGAGGTTGACAGCCTGAGAATGAGTCATTCCTTCAGTTGATGTCCCGCAGATACTAACGATCCTGTCACCAACCTTTGGTTAAGGGAAAAAAAAAAAACTAGTAGTAGTTTGTGAAGAAATACAACACGAGTCATTCACATTATCAGGTCACTATGGTGATACAAAACAAAATACTGTTTTATTACAGGAGAACTTTAGGCTTGGATCACAGAGCCCTGGATAAGTATAGGAGAAACAAAAGCGAAATATGCATCAATCTTGGCAAGTCAGTTAACACCTGTTTTCCATGCAGTTACTGTTCTACAGAGAGTTTAATATGAAAGAGTAATTTCAATACAAAGTTTAAACCAGGCCTGTCCAACCTGCGGCCCTCCAGATGTTGTGAAACTACAAGTCCCAGCATGCCCTTCCAGCTATCAACTGGTTGTCTACTGGCAAAGCATGCTGGGGCTTGTAGTTTCACAACATCTGGAGGGCCGCAGGTTGGACAGGCCTGGTTTAAACCTTCACATCACTTACATTTTGGAAATGTATAATGTATGTGTAAGGTGGCCAAATTGGCCATCTATTACTGGCAATATACAGAATGTACCGTATTTTTCCGCTCCATAAGACGCACCTGACTATAAGACGCACCTAGTTTTAGAGAAGGAAAACATACACTGGCCCCTACACTCACACAAAATACACTGGCCCCTTCACTCACACTCACCAACACACACACACTATATTAACACACTGATCCCCACTCTTAGACACACATGCTATGTTAGTACACTGGCACACACACACTATAGCCTCCAGCACACACACACACACACACACACACACACTATAGCCTCCAGCGCGTGCGCACACACACACAGTATAGCCTCCAGCGCACACACAAACAGTATAGCCTCCAGCACACACACAGTATAGTCTCCAGCACACAAACAGTATAGTCTCCAGCACACACACAGTAGAGTCTCCAGCACACACACAGTATAGTCTCCAGCACACACACAGTATAGTCTCCAGCACACACACAGTATAGCCTCCAGCACACACACAGTATAGCCTCCAGCACACACACAGTATAGCCTCCAGCACACACACAGTATTGCCTCCAGCACACACACACACACAAACACTATAGCCTTATCTTATTCCCTCAGGTGTCTTCAGCGCTGCGGATTCTCCTGAAGGAAGGAAGAAAATAAAACTTACATGGGACGTCCCATGTGATAGCTAGGTCCTCACAGATAGGCAGGGGGACGGACGCTCAGGAGGATCTGCAGCCTGGCCGGGACCCGTTTCTCCACGCTGGACATGTAAGTTTTATTTTCTTCCTTCCTTTCTGGCATGCAGTATTCGCTCCATAAGACGCACACACTTTTTCCCCCACTTTTTTTTGGGGAAAAAGTGCGTCTTATGGAGCGAAAAATACGGTACATTTAACAGAGCTGTAATGTAAAATGTTAGCGCCTGGGGCGAGAAAGAAAAATGCCGCCCCCCTAGTCCTTAATTTTAACCAAATGATCCTAAAATATTAACAAATTGCACTCCTCTTCAGCTTTGCGCCCTGGGCGGTCGCCCCTTTCTCACAGCCCTAGTTGCGGCCCTGCTGTACAATTGCAAAAAGTTCAGAAACATGCCTGTCGGTTTCACTATTCAAGCATGCTTCTGAACGGAGTACAACTCAACAATGTCAATACTAAATAACAGATTAAAAACCCAAATGTGTTTGTCATGCTTTCACCAATTGTCACTGACAACATTTTGCCTCACATTTCCTTATATACATTAGTAACTGTATATAGTAGACAAATGTAGGTTTTGCGGGTTAATATTATAAAGGACTGACATTTCATTATGCTAAAGAACAGTGTTCATGGTTAGATGACAGTCTGCGTGTAAACACAAAACAACACCTTATTTTTATGAATTTTCAAATACATGTTTAAATAAGGCAACAAAACAAACTGATGCACTTAGGGGGGGAATTCAACTGGCCGCGTTACTGGTAAAAGTAACGCGCTATTATGGTAATAATGCACTTAACATTATTACGGTAGTTTCAACGCCAGCTATCTGCTAATAACGGTAATACATTTAACGCCGCGCTAATTTGGGGGGAATTGAATTCCCCCCTTAAGAAGAGAGATTAGAATCTCTGCTGCACAGTATTACTAATTTCAATAAACTGTTGCTTTAGATATTTACCAAGAGAGGGTTTGATCATAAACGTGGCGTGTTTTTGCTCCAAGAATGCGTGAAGTTGTGACTTGTGACAAAGTTCGCAATTCATGTACGCATGTAAATTCTGAATGCCTAAGACTTGCAGGGTGTAATGGGGAGGGGAAGCCTAACATAGACAATGTGCAGTAAGGGTGTACCAAGTGAGAGCGCAAGCAGCAGCATCCGATTCAGGCACTGGGTATCTGCAAGGTAGGTGTTTTTCCAGTCGTACTATTTGCACAAGCTACAAGGCAGATGTAAGTGCCAATTACCAGTGATGACAGCCGCGTATGCATGCAAGAAGATCTGTTTGCAGTTAGGAGCAACAGTAAAAATTATTTTATACACAGTACGCATTGAGAACATCCTGATAAATGTATTTGATGTAAAGAAACAAAACCCAATGTCTTTTCCTGAATGATAATACTATTAACAGGTGACAATCACTGAATACTTTTTTCTTTTTTGTTCTGTGCGTTCGTTTGGGACTGTATATGTATTGGTCGTATGTTGGACTGTGTTGTGTCTGCCTCACTACGGCAAATAGCGTATATCCATAGCGTACCTAGAGCCGCATTCAATAAGAGACGTTTCTTCAGATCAGCATATGACCGAAATATGTACGTTTTTAAAAAAATAAAATAAAATTAAATAAAAATAATTGCAAATTACACTCATTTTGCGTCCCTTAATGAATTAGGCCCAAAGATCAATGCTTGATCTGAATGACCAAATACTAAGTGTTTTCTGGGTTACAAAAACTACACCCAAGATACAAATGTTTTTTATATGTAAAAGTCTCATGACCTTTTCAGAAATTAATGTACTGACATAACCGTATTTTCATTTTTTAACATGTAAGGTATGGGACATTTAAAAAATATAGTTGAAATTACATAACACACTTTTTTATATTGTATAGCCTGAACAACCACAGGTAAGATTCATGTGTACACACTACACACGTTTCACAAGATTTATTCTGGTTTAATAATCAAATGAAACGATATTATGTGATTTTGAACAATCCTCGTTATCGTTGGAGCCTACACACTAATGCGATATCGGGCCGAACACTCGTTTATCGGGTGATTGGCCTGATAATCGGCTGACAACACAATAGTGTGTACCCAGCCTTATGTTACCAGGCAAAACAATCAAAGTCAAGAAGCATGGAATGATAAGAAAGGGAAACATCAGGTTAACAAACAATATTCCAATTTATTTAAATTTCAAGTTCCCTTCTTACCAGTATAATCAATGACATTACTCTCACTCACTGTCCTGTAAATAATCTGACCAGCATTACCATGTTATCTGTGTATTTTTTGTTCACTTGTTATGTCTGGTCCTCGTATTATTATGCTCTTTCATGCATTATCTAAGATCTTATTGATCATTGCTGTCTGTTTATTGTGCACTACTGTATAGGTCATGTACTGCACTGTGGAACTTTTGTGGTGCATTACAAATGAAAGATAATAATAATAATAATAATAATAATAATAATAATAATAAGGCTGTGAACAGGGGGAACAATGACAGTGCTTGTACAAGACAATTTAAGGACTTTTTGCTTCATTGATGGGCAAGCCTACAGCCCACTTTGTTACGAATGGTACTGGCTGCAGAAGAAATGTATATTTTCAGAATGCTGTCCTTTAAATGGCAATGTCTTTATCCATTTTTTTCCCTTCTAAATCTTGTTCACACGGTAGTTTCTATAGCTCAGTTATATCATAATTATACGTCAGACTTCTGGACACTTGAGCACCGGTTGTGTTTTATTATTCACCTGCATACAATAAAAACAATCGCTCTTAATAGGCTTTTGTTATGTAGGTGTTCCCAGGTATTATTTTTCACACATATTTCATGCATGAAATAAGGCCTGGTTCACTGAAATGTGTAACTTTCCTGGGAAGATTCCCTGGCCTTGTATTGTTCTTCAAGACTTGCCTATGGAGTTATTAAAATGTGACAGTTCTAATACAAAACACAAAGTAGAAAAATACAATATATCAATTTAGTGACACTGTTTATTTCCACAGCTTGTAAACTTCCTCCATCCAAACATGTGTGTAAATGTGAAAACTATAACTTCATGAAATATTAAAGGCAACCTGAATAAACTCAAAATATTAACACCTCAATGGAAACATCAATGAGGTGAAATCATAATAACATGGATGGAAACTGAGGCACATATTGCCACCTGGTGGTCAATGGAGCAAACTGTAGGCTTACTGACTAGCGTTTATTACTTGAAATTCACATTATTCAATTTAAAACACAATGCAAAGTGTATCACTTAATGCAAGAGGTGTTAATACATGCAAAACAAGACACATGCAATTATATGTTGCTAATCCATATCTAAATGAGGACTATACAATCTGATGTTCTATAGCTGTTGTGGAACTTCAAATACTACTGGCCTGGCCAACTTGTGGCCATCTAATTGTTTGTGAAACTACAAATCCCAACATGCCCTGCCAGCTGGCTATCTACTTGCAAAGCATGCTGGAACTTGTACTTTCACAACGCCTGCAGAGCCATAGGTTGGTCAGGTTTGAAGTAGTAGAATTCCCTTTCTGCTGATAACTTGTTGCTTAATCCTGGTCTAAATTATATCACACAAAGTTATTCTGACATTTTAGCAGTGTCTATGGAAACCATGAATAAAATGTTCAGAATTGCAAGATAACAGACTAACATGAACAGAGCTGCTCTTCTGACTTTTTTATAACTTAAAATAATCATCATCAACATTTATTTATAAAGTGCCAGCAAATTATATTATATCCAAAAATATACTGGTAGGTAAATTGGCTGCTGACTAAATATGGACATTTTGCAGGGATTGATGTGAATGGTAAATACTCTCTGTACAGAGTTGTGTAATATGGTGGCGATATATAAATAAAAGTTAATAATAATACTTCATTATGTCATTGCTGCTTTCTTTATAGGTGGTACGGTATTTTGTAAACAATGCTTTGTAAAATGCCTGCTACAACATTTTAAATTCTTTCTCTTGGGTCCACCAGGATGAATTTTAAAACATGCATTTGTCTTGCCACATTGAAAAGCTGAAAACCCACTGTGATAAATTAAATATTTTTTCCAGAGCAATGTATGTAATTATTGCAAAAATCCTAGTGTGCAGTGCTTGTGCACATTACAGCACTACCAAACATATAGAAACATTAAAAGTGTTATTAAATAACACGGTTCAAGTTCAAATGTGCGTTACCCATAGCAATCAATTACACATTTTATTTTCTACACTAGAGTGATAATAAACATTTGCCACAACATGTCGTGGTTTGGAAAAGCAACTTTACGAATATTCAAAATGCAGTTTTTTAGGAATATCCTAAGTGAAACTTGGTCCTCAAAGGTTACTGACCTGGAGTCAGACGTTCAGGCCCTCAGGACAATCCCCTGACATGCCGGGTATTTCCACAACTACTCAGCATGCTGTCCACAGACAACACACTGCCTACGGGAGTAGTGACAGCCATGCAGGACATTGGGGATCAGGAGAGCCTGAAGACAGTACCACAGTCAAGTATCTTTTGAGATCTGGGTTTCACCCAAAATTTAATTATCCTTTAACCATAAGTACTTGATAAATCTAATAAAACATAATACAGAATATGCCTTATGTTTTCCAGTGTTAAAGATACCATGCAACTATTTTCAATGACAGACAAACCAAATGATGGGAGAAAAAACCTACCCTGAGTTTCTGTGTTTGGGCCACAACTCCATTTGCATGCATCATGGCGATAAATATTGGTACATCTCCAAGGGGACTGCCAACACCACCAGCAATGCTGATCCCCAGTGAGTCCGAAGGACCCTGTATTGTTTGTACATAAAAGGTATAGTTTGAATATACATGTAAACTAGTCAAAGATATTATTAATCTAACATTTATATTGATGGACCTCAACTGCTTTATCTCAATAACTTTCACACTATGTTATCTGCTTAATTCCTGCTGCAAATTCAGAATGCTGTAACAGAACTGTGTTGTGTTACTATTACCAGATACTTATTACAGTTCAAATGTCTTCACTCTGGTACCTAGTAAACTGAATACATTGTCAAACAGATGGAAACTACCTTAATGCTATAACTGAAATAACTTCATGTTATATAAGCTGTTCATGTGATGAAAACTTCTTACGAAAACTAATTATATTAAACATTCATTGAAAAAATCGCAAATTCAAGGATATGTTCTTTAACCATAAAGGCAATCTGATTAAGATAGAAGATTTGTAAAATCAGCAGTTAATTTCCAGTTGAAAGAGTTAAAATATTGATGCTATGCAATAATAAAGCAAGTCATTCAAGCAAACTTATGTGTTATTATCTACTCTCAAGATGAGAATTTGTAAAGAACAAAAATACATTATTCTTATTATCCTCAAACTCATTTTAGGGATTTTTTTTTATTACGGTCTTAGGCTGTCCTATATCAACAGCCTCTCTGAACAGGATCTTATCATTTCTATAACAAAGTGACTTACTCTACTAAGCCCCTGCATATAACTTCTTCCAGCAAGCACTGTGGGGAGCTGGTGACATTACAACTTCCATATATAGCTGTCTTAATCGCCACAATTTAAGAACTCAGTGACATCAGTGTAAGGGGAAAACATATGGGTCATTTTTGGTCCTTTATTTACCTATCTGCAATGCCCATGTTTAACTATGGACAGAATATATGATTGACAATGTATTTCCATGAATCCTTAGGGCTCCCAGATCTTTGAAATAAAAAATCAGGTTTATTCATTTTCCTTTAAGTTTACTCAAGTCATAATATGTAGGTCAATGTAGCCTTTTCACAAATCTGGGCCTGCACGTACCTTTACTTACAGCTGCAAATTCAGACTGCACCCACAGCCAAGAAATGTAAGGAGGGAGCAATGAGAACTTAAATATTTCACTTGAGAAAACAGTTATTGTATGTCCAGTTTTTGCACCTTAAAACATGGCAATTACCTTTTTGATTTCAACCGTCCTTAGTCCTTGAATTTCAGGAGCTGTAGAAAGAGGAATTACAATACTAAGTTTATGTGAACAATGGGTCATTTGTTAGTGGAACGTTGCCAGCCTATACAGGCTGGTAAAGACAAGGTGACCTCTAAGTTTAAAATGCTATAACAAGAATGGTACAATACAAGCAATGCTCCAGCACTTATTTATTATGCTGAAAAGAAAACATTACTGAGCCCATTTTTCAGGAATTGTGTTTTCATACATCTTTTAGTAAAAAAGTATTTCTGCTTGTGACAAGCTGACAATGCTCTAGTAAAGTCAACTTAACCTTACATATTTTCCTTGTCTTAGTACATTTTAAAGGAAACACAACTCATTTCACAAAACAGCATATTGGTTTAAAAATAAAACCAGTTATACGAACGTTAAAGGCAAAACTACAATCAAGATGCATATGATTAATATGGCATGTATGATAAATACAACTGAACAATGCAATCCATTTTTATATTACAAGAGTGAGGACATACTAGTATCTTTTTTGGTCACATCTCTATTGTATGCACTAAATTGAATACATGAATAACACGGCATTACAGTAGACTGACAAAGTATCTGAGAGCGCAAAATCTATTTACATACTGCATCTATTGTCTGTAATCCATTTAGTAAAAAAATAAGTTACGATATTCTCAACTGTAGTGTATTGATAGGTTTATTGGTTAAATATAAAAGTTCCTTTATCTAGTAACTGGAAGAATAAAACTCCTAATAAATAACTACTGTGACAAGCTACACTTAACATAATGAACAAAGAGCAAACACCATAACAGGACAAATAATGTAATCAATTACACGCTAGCAAAATGACTACTAGTTTTCTATTTTTTTTTTTTACTTGTTATAAGCATACATGAAAAAATACAACATTTACAACAGAGAAAACCAGCATCAATATTCTGAAGAACAAGTTATTTAACCAGTGCCAAACGGCTACAGTAGATTTTCATAATGATGTCACCTCCCTGTGTGGTGGCCGCCACAATGGCCTTAGGAGTACAGCAGATCAACCCTGACACTAAAACTATGAGATCCAGTGCTCCCTGTTTGCAGGCTGTTATTAGGTCCAGATAGCAACAAATTTAATATTGATATTAATCTGAAAAATAATGATTTTCTTTTAAAAAGCATGTTAAAAGCATCTTCCTGCCGTCTTAACCCTCTTCCAAACATAACAAGACCACATATCACCCATCTTGTGTGACAATGACACATTCTGTGCAAGTGTAATACACTTGCTCAAGAATGCAGACATATTACACTTAACGATCATCATCCCAAAACTGACTAAATTGACCGCAGACTTCAAAATCTTCTCTTCCCAGCCCAACCTCCCTTTATTCTAGGCTTAGAATTTATTCATATGGGTATGTTGCACGCTCTAAAAATGTAGCATATCATCAGGAAAATATACAATTTGTAATACTAATATGTCCACCACTATTCTTGGCTCTTATAACTACGTCAGCCATCGCATGGGAAAGTGTATTTTTCACATTCCTCCCATTATTTGACTCCTATAATACCCATAAACTAAAACTATATACAACTACACACACAATGTAGCAATTAATAACAATATGAAATGTACTCTTGATGCCTATGGGAAAAAATATGTTACTTTCAGATCTGGCAGATCAACAGAATGCAAACAATTTTCTGTTCATGAAAAAGTGAAAAATATGAGTTAAGGTCACATAAGAGACAATTACATGACAAATAAGCTGGATTTATGAACTTAATTTCAAGTTTAGATCATCTTACACCAGTCTAACAGGAGTCTCACATCAGCACTCATGCTGCTGTTATCCTTTGGATGCTTACAGTGTGAAACACAGGAAATGACTTAGCTGAAATAATATGTGCTGCTGTTAACACTCAAATGCTTACTGGTTGGTTAAACTATTCTAGCCCCACCCACTTAGTCTTGAATAATGAAAACAATAGGTGCTCTGAAGCTACAAAAATGCACCTAAAAGGAGAGAATGACCAGCATGAAAGAAACAGAATGATGCTTGTTAGCAGACAGAGGTCTACACTTAAGCACAGCGAACAATATTAAATAACAGTAAAACTAACTTTCATTCTTCCTGGCTGTGCTCTCAAGTGGATCAGCTGCTACAGATCCAGGCAATGGAAAACTGAATGACGTAAGACTACTGCTGCCATCACTGACCTGAAAGCAAAGAAGCACTTCAATTAGAAAACAATCATTACAATTTACAAACCTAAACCATTACACATAAGTTTTTTTAATATATACATACACAATATTATTTGTAGTAACACCCTGTAAAATATATCCTTACACTCCGTGAGCAGTCTATTGGTTGTATAGCTCATTCTGAAAGTGTGTGACATGATGTAACGCATAAATGTCAGTAAACAAAAACATTACAGTAAGGAAGGCATTATAACTTATATAGCGTTTAAGAAGATTAGACGTGTAACTTTATATGGTCATAGAATGCCTGCAACTTACTACAATTATTAAAATACAGTTCAGGAATTTCCATCGAATCTTCAAACTTTAGAATAGAGTCAACAAATCAATTTTTAGCCAATTTCACACATGTATTAAAAGGTAAATTGTTAGATTTTATGCAACATTTTGTATAACGATCTATATTTCTTACTGAACTGTTAACTGAAAAAACTATTTAAAATTAAGTCTGCAATCAAACACAATGCATGCTGCCTGCAGGCCTATACATGGATTTAGTTTAATTATTACTTACAATAATGTTTTCTCATATGTAAAGTTGCTGTCTGCCTAGGTTATCATTTATGCGGTAAAATGTTGGATATACTTTGTGGTGCCATATCAATAATCCTATACTTAAAAATAATAGGGCAAAAGGTGTGCACATTCTTTTAATTATACTGTAAATGCACTTATTTAGTGATGGTGCTTTTCTCTTCCCTAGCCTACATGATAACCTGAAAATCAGCATTTCCACTACAGAAGATAACTCATCTTCCTGTGTACTGATCATACTCACTTGACTGCCTTGCGATGTCCTTCTTTCTGAGTGGAAAGGTCCAGCTTTGATTCTTCCAACTTCCAGGTTTACTGTACCTAAAGAACACTGAAAGAAATATACATCTTACTATACAAACATTTTTAATATAAAAATATGACAATATGCTGACTACATTTCTTAGAAAGTTTTAGAAAGAAGGCAACGACACTGGGAATGTTATATTATAATAGACTAGAGACTTATGTACTTCACACAATTTTTTTTTAAACTTGATTAATAGTAGTGAGCCCCATAATCTGTCAACACTAGACGCCCCCAACACTGCCAACAATCTTTTTAGTAGCTGAACCAATTGAGTGGGCTGTGTTGATGTCTTTTCACTTAGAGATTCAGAGCAACATACAACTGTCCAAACTTCTGCATACAACTATATAACTTGTGCAATAAATCTCCAGGTGCACTTTAGGCAGTTCTCAGTGTTTCCAATAAATTCATCTAAACAATCCATTATTTTTATAAATATAAATAAAAGCAGCCTCTGATTGTTTGCGGAGACTATCTCTTCTGGGATATGTGCTTGCTCACTGTTGATAACAGTGGCCATGCATGAGATTTGTATACTTTGATGAAGCACGCTCTGGCTGGTGCATAGCAGTTCATGCCCTTATGTCATGTATGGATGTAGGGAAATAAGAAAATAGCTAAAAGGGTGGACTGCAGCATAATACAGTAAATGGCTTGTTTACTGTATATTTATGAAGAAAATAGAATTCCAATTTTGGATCTAACGAGTCTTTTTTTTAAAAAAAAAAAAAAATGCCTCTGTATTTCATTTCCATTATATCATATTTTATATCTTCTGATCTTAGGTACTCTTAGAAGTAGCAAGCAACTGTCGGTTACCATTTAAGCACAAAATGAATACTTGCCCGCCATAAAAGTACAAGCAGTGCTCCAGCACATTTATTAACAGTGCGATACGCCCAAGTCAAGCCAAAACAGACACGTGTCGAGAAATAGCTTTCAGTTCATATGTTTCCATGTTTTGTTTCTCATTTGTGTTAATGGATAAATGCAGTTACCCATTTACAAAAAAGGAGGTGCATAATATTAAAATACAACCCTAATATTCCATATTTTAAGTCTCTAGGGTTCAATTTTCAGCCCAGCATAACAAACTGAGCTTTAGGAAGGAGCATACTATCAGAACTTGTACTTTTATGATTTTTAGCTACTAGTGTTTGTGCTGCTATATATATTTTTTACTCTGTGACAATATTTGGGGGGTAAGTTGAGAGTGGGACATTCAATACATGAAAATCTTATATTCACGTAAATTCAGAATTTCACTTATCATTTTCAAAGAAATGTGAAGTCTTAAGAGAAACAGTTGAGCATAGAAAAGTACAAGTTGCCTATCTACCAGAAACTGCGAAGGAAAATTGTATCTAAAATATTGGCAAAAAAAGAACAACATATTATACCCGTTTTCATACCCTGGTATGTAAATATTTTAAAATGTCATGTGCATTGGTAGAGTGAAATAATTATGTGCCATTCCAGCCAGCTATTGTGACTTGCGGTGTACCGTAATTATAATTTTCCTTCAGAACAACATCACGTTGGCATTTGAGTCCACTGCTTTTAGGTTTCCCAAAGGCAATAATACAAGACTGCAATCAAGTAGTACATATGCCTGCGTACCAGCTGCAATAAGAATCCATGATTTCATAGCTTAGTATGTGCTCTCTAAAGATATATTCCCTTAGTGTATCCTTTTGGATAACTAAGTGTATGCACGGGAAATAAACAGATATAAAAAAAAAATCGCTGGGCACAAAATCAGTGCATCCTTAAACTTATACAACAGTCTCAAGTGCTGCAGTATTGATGTTCACAGAACAGGGGTCCTTTTTGGTGCAGCAGTCTCCTAAAATAACCTCATGGGGAATCAATAGGATTATTAAACAAGGCCTTTCGAGATTATAGTTATTGCTGCTCTTTATTTTATATTCTGCCATCTGGAGTCATCAGATGTAACTTGCTATTATTATCCAGTTATGGATCTCCTGAGTCATTGAGTATATGATTACAGCCATTCTATTGAAGTCATTTTTGTTTTAATAAGCCTCCTCCCTTAGTTTCATGATTTAACAATGGGGCCTAATGGAGAGAAATTGCAGTTGACGATGCACTTTGGGGGTAAAGACAAAAGGTGCCAAAATAATTAATTGCAAACGGACCAGTAACTGATAGTCAGCTTTCATGTTGATTACTGTTTACAGGGATTACAAACCTCTCTGTTCACATAAAAAGCTTTTATCTATTATATGCCAGCTACAAATGCATCTAGTTTTACAGAAACATTCCCAAATTGAAAGCCAATCTCTTGTCTGCCATTGGGATTAAAAAAACATATTTGCAACCCCATCCTTTCGCACAGATTACTGCAATACATTTAAAGTAAAGATATAAATCTGTGGCACTGCCATAAATAGAGCAATGTACTGTAATTCCAGGTGAATTGGAATGCATTGTCCATACCCTTTACAACCTATATATATACCCTTTATACCCTAAATTTATTGATGCTCTAATAAGAATGGATATTTGATATGTCCGTCTATATCACAAAACCAATATCCATTATTGATCAAGATGACACACTCAAAAACATAACATTTATCACTAATCTAGATATAATAAATGTACATTTTACTGTAATTAGTCTGGTCCTTTCTAGTAATTATCTGGGATTTTTTAATCATTACCAGAATTTTATGAGACTTCAAACACGAGAAATATCCCTGTACCACATAGCAAATCACTTTTTAAATACTAAATTTGAAGTATAATCAAAGAATGATTTTCTAAATGTTAAGTAAAAGTTGATCAAGCGTTACTACAACTTTCAATTTATTTCACTGCTAAAAAAAAAAGCATGGTGTGGATTATAGTAATTTACTATGGTGTTATTTCTCTATATTATATTTTGGAGTACATATACTTGACATTAGCCTTCATATGTCCTTCTTAATACCGATGTCTATAAACAGATCTGAACAAACAAATATCAGCAATGGTAAGCAAGCCAGCCTGAAGATTTAAGTCTTTAAAAAAAAAAAAAAAAAAAGCATAGTTTTTCTACTTTAATGTGAAGTACTTTTAAATATAACAAAAATAACTATTATATTGTGATAAACAGGATATGCATTTTATTTAGAAAGCAGCGCATCTACCTGTCAATGATCAAAGTACCACTGAAAGATGTTGATCTGTGACATGCACCAATTAAACTGATCAGATCATAAATTGTTTATTACCTACAGGAATGTTGTGCAAACGGAAACCATAATTCTAAAAATTATAGTTTACTTCTACTCACCTTTAAACATTAACTATGGGGTAAATGTATGAACCTCCGGATTCTTCAACTCCGCTTTAAATTTAAGCGCTGAAGACACTGAACTCGCCGGAGTTGAAGAATCCGGAGGTTCATACATTTACCCCTATGTGTTGGAACAACCCACAACCTAGATGACTAGGATCAATAGTGGTTTATGAATCTAACGGCATGTACTAGTTACCTTTAATAGGGCTGCAACAGCTTCCTGTGTGGCGTTCCGAACATCCTCTCCATTCACCATTAATATCTGATCCCCCTGCATCAGTCTCCCATCTGTCTCTGCTATGCCCCCTTTCACAATATCTGACACAAATACTCCAGTATCATTCCTGTGGTAAAGGGAAAAGGGAGCAATTAAATTTAGAAGCCATTTCACATGAATCAACATGTATTAGTAATAATAAGACACAAGTCCACATGTCACCTCCATACAGTGGAGGCAAACATTTTGTAAACTGCATAAATATTTAGGAGAATTTAGCCTAATAATAAACTAAGAACTACTAAAATAGGTAAAGCACAATGTCTGTGCAATGTCATTAATCCCCATAGAAGACATGTGCTAAACTGTTTCAAGCAATATAAGTCATACGATTACACTAATCTCATATCAGTACCTATTTCACTGTATTCGGTATACTTTCCATGAAATAGAGTTCCCCAACACAAAAACACCCAGATTCTTTAACACAAATAATTATTTTGCCAGCATAGAAGTTTTGGATTGTATTACTCCACCTTTTCCCAACAATGCTTAGTCCAAGACCTTTCCCTGGCTTCTTCTGAAGCTCCACAGTTAGCATATCATACATATCCTCTTCCTTGTACTGGGCCTCATCCCTGTATACCGTCAGACGGACTTTTTGTGGTGTCTGTCTCAGCACATGTATGGCTTCATCGTGTGTCGCATTTCTTAAATCAATACAATTTACCTAAAAAACAAAACAAAAAGTTAACCAAAAAGTCCAGCGGGTAAAGCAAATAACGACAAATGTAAACATATGTCCAATGATGTTCTCTTTACCTCTAAAATTTGATCCCCAGCCCATAGTCTGCCATCTTTGGAAGCAGCACCTTCCTCATATACTTCGTGAATAATAATGGCACCCTGAAAAATCAAAAAGAATACTTCATTTAATAGAATGGGTAATATCTTAATGAACAAACTGCAAATTGGTTTACATGTACATTTCAGATTTTCTCTGCACACAAAACTCTAATGTTTCATATAAATATTTAGAACTTTTAAGAGAAAACTCCAAGTACTTTAACACTTTTTACCTAAAAAACCCTATATAGTGCTTAGAGAATTTGGAAACGGAGTGTGGTGGGGCCTAGGGTGTCAGAATGCAACTTACCAAACAAGCCGTGTTAAGAGATAACTGTTCTAAACATACTGACTACCGCCCTGCACCCTGGCTCATGGATCATGGCATAACTATGCCACAGTATCAATAATTATTAATTTGAACAGAGCCAACACAGGATGTCTGGTCACAGATGAATGGAAGCCACATTTTAAACAGCTGCATCCCAAAACCCTGCCTTTAATCCTGTTCATTTTCACAACAATCTAGGTGAGGCAGCGAGCAAGAGGGTAAATGGTCCTGAAAGAGCAGATGTTCATGTGACCACTGCAATCCTACTATCTGGGTGACGTGGGTGGGTTCAAAGTTAATCTAAATGAAATACAGGATATTTTAAAGATTTGGAAAAACAGGTTTCAAAAAGCAAATTATACCATTAAATCTTACACAATTTGGCAGTTTTATAATTATGTCTTTTAAGCATAACCGACCTATAGACAGCCAAGTTTACAAGGCTTTTTTACGTGGAACAAGAAAAACAAAATGAAGCTTTGTATTCTGTAGTCATCAATGCATTTACCAGCAGAGTATCTGCACCTCCCACAATGCTGAGTCCCAAACCTGTTCTCCCTTTAGATATATCAATAGTTGTTTCACATCCTGGGATAATTGGACAAGTAGCTGGATCAGAAGGAAATGTAGCCGGAGTCGATGATCGACTGGCGCCTGAAAAGTACAAAAGAAAAAACTAATATTGAGAGTTAACTTGTTCTCTTTTGTACGCTGTAATGATTCTGAAAGACTGAACTATAAAATAATTACTGTAACACTAAATGTGCCTTACTCTATTTTCTGGAGCTCCCTCATTAGGATAGAATTGTACAGTGCTGAGGAATATATGCTTTGTAAATAATAATATGTTCGCAATGGATTGCATTTTACTTGCATATAAACTTTATATATATCTACATATATCTATCTATCTCTTACTATATATGCAAAACCTGGAATCTAAATAAATGCATTATAATAAAAATAATACTAAATACATGAGCACATATTCAGTAGTGAAAATCATTTAAACCCTATGGGGTAGACTTATCAAACATTCTAAAAAGAAAGTAGAGGTGTTGCTCATAGCAACCAATCAGATTCTACATATCATTCTTTAAAATGTACTAGATAAAGGATAGCTAAATCTGATTAGCTGCTATGGGCAACACCTCCACTTTTCCTTTGCAGAAGGTTTGGTAAATCTACTCTTATGTCAAGGTGGTTATCCCCCAATGGTAGGAAAGAGAAATTACATCTATGTTATAAAATGATCTCAAGTAAAATATACAGGGTAGACAGGGATAGAAAGAGATAGATATAGAGAAAGACCAAATGATAGAGTGAAGGAGATAGGAATAGAATAAGAGGGAGGTGGTGGGTTGGATTGAGAGAGCAAACATTACTGAAAACCAAATAGGAACACTTGCTATAAAGTGAGCTGTATGCTTAAAGTCTAAATAATGAAAAAGGTCAGAGGGCGGTAACAAAGAAACATTATTTTTCTTCTTACTGCGAACAGGCTCGGACTCTGGAAGGCTGATATGTGGCAGACACTGCTGGACACTCTTCTTGTCAGTAGCATTGGAGGTGAATGTAGTCAGTGGCAAAATATGATTTTGTTGGATGTCCTGTTCATCGGAACTTATTGTCAGCTTCACAGTCGTTTTGGCTTTCTTTAGAAGACTGACAACCTAAATGAAACAATCAAAACACTGCAATACCATAGAAGCAAGCATCATCTAGTGGAAAATGTATCATAGCTGAAAAACCCTGACGAAAATGAAAAAATGTTAACCTATTTGTTAAATCTAGAAGCCAATATTTTTTTATTTTTTTTTAAATACGTTTAATTAGTAACATCTTGTCTTGAACAAAGCCAATATTATAAGGAGGCAGGTAAGTGTGCATTCCTGAGATTAATAGAAATTATTCAAAAAATTAGTACTAGCCAGAAATGTTTAGGTGCAGTGGCTTTGTGAATCCTGTAATATGCCACATTCACTATATAGCCCTTTTATTTATTTTTTGTGAAAGAAAAGTTTGAAAATTATATAACAAATATAAAGATGACATACCTTGTCTATAGGGTCACCAACCACTGGTTCATCATCAACTGCCAAGATGCGATCACCCACTTTGAATCGCCCGTCCTATAGGAAAAACTACTGTGTTAAACCACAATTAAAAACTATCGATGTACAATTTAGGAAACAGGTCTCTCCTTGTCACGGCTCCACTCTCAACTATTATCTAAAAAATAAAGACCATTGAAAATAAAAAGGTAAAAAAACAAAACAAGAACAGCAGCAAAAAAAAAAAAAAAGATACTGCTGCACTACTTCTAGACATGCCACAAATCATATTCTGCTCACCTTTGCTGCTGCACCATAGTCTGTTAAACTTTTAATAACTACTCCATTAAGAGTATCTTCTTCACTGATGGCAATACCTAGGCCTCCCTGGTCCTATTAATAGAAGAGAAAGAAACTAAATTATAATTTTCTTTATAAAACTAAAAGCATTTCACACTCAATAATTTAACATTATAGAGCAAATGCTGTATATTTGAGTGAATGTAGCCTTTAGCAGAATCTCAAAAAAGTATTTTACCTATATTTCCCCGTACACTACAAAAACAAAAAATACCTCTGCTCATTAAAATATTAATCAAGGTAGCCAAATACAGGTTGCACTCAATAGACACTTTTAATAAACATAGTGTGCTGTTAGAAGAGGTGTGAATAAGCTTGGGTAATAATAAAGATACACCCATGATAACAATATTAAAAAACGTATCTCGATAACGATATATATCACAATAAATATCTATTTAGTAGAAAACACGCCAAACAACAAAAACCAACATAAGCATTACGGAAACATATATAACTTGTGTTCTCCCTCCACTGCAGATTTCACTCTATTTCTTACCACCTACACCCACTCTGCAGTTTCTCCCTCCTCTGTCTCTCATTCCCATTTTCTCTCTCTCACTTCAACAATTTCACCTCTGAATGAAGTTCAAACTCTTACCTCCTAGGCACTAAAGACTATACTCCTTTCTAAAATAGTGTTGCAGAGATAAAAAAAGACAACAAACATGGTTCCCTTCTACATTAAAGAATAACAAATTGCAGAACCACTATAATTTTCAGTGCACCTACTTGTTGCTGCAAAGATAATTGAGGACACAGAGCTGGCATTCATACCATTTACACAGGATCCTTGTGTAACACCGGGCCACCCCTCAATCATAACAGCCCCCAGGTTTAGTATGTGTGGGTCTAGCTACTTTTAGCAGAAGGGACCCAAAAAGGCAACAGGCTCCAGGGCTGAAAAATATAGGCGTACTTGCGAAAATTAAAAAGTTTGCACTATCCAATGAGAAGAATTGAAATTTCTTTCCAGAGTATGGATAGGAGATATATTTCACCCCGATGTTACAGGGCACAGGAAACATTAACTGACTGCACCTCTAACTACAATCCCCTCTTCCCCAACTCTTAGCTCAGTTCACAAATAGCTCATCAAAGAGCCTCCATGCATTCCTGGGTCAGTGGTTTGTGTCCCACTACAGCTTCAGAGAAAGGGATTTAACAGGAAGGAAAGAAGATAGTCCCCCCTTTTTCCCCTCAGCAGTAGACAGATGGTGCCATATCCTTAAGTCACCCTTAACAGGACGGGAGGAACGACAAGGAATAAACAGCTGTCTGGAGTATGTTCCTCCAGAGGCAGCATTGGCTACTTGGCAAAGGTAACCAGGAAGATCAGGTTGCCGCTCAGCCAACCAGCCCTGGTTGAGAGTGTGAACTCAGAGTAGAGAGAACTAGTACCCACACTACATAATAAGCTTGTCAGACAGCAATCATGACTACCTGACAATGCAGAGATGCTGCCATAGAGGCCATTATTTGGACCTGCACAGCTGAAGATAGCTCATTTTTGGCCTAACTAAACTGGAAGTGAGCCCATTGGCCAGCAAAGCATAAAAAGCAGTGGAGGTTCTCTCACATGGAGTTATGAAGGTAAGCGTCCTTCATATCGAAGGATACCAGTATCTACAGGAGAGGAGGGGCATAGTAGGGGAGGATAGTGAAGATCAAAGAAGTTGATAAGTGCCTAAACTCCTAGACCCACTACTATACCCCAATGTCTCGCAGTGTCCCCCAATGGTAGGAAAGAGAAATAGCCCTTCCATAATGGCCTGAATCGCAGACTGAAAAGCATCCATCTTAAAATTGTCCCACAGAAAGAATATGTTGTGGACGTTCTGATCCAACAAAGGTTGAAAAGCACAGTACTGCTTAAGTAGCAGGAAATGACTGACGTAATATCCTCAACTCCTCTGATAATCTAGAACAGAGCAGATATATGTAGCATTCATCAGCCCGTGAATGGTCCAGTGAAAAGTATTTCATGAACCCCACCCAGAGAGTAAAAAAATAATTTAGAGGCAGCTCCAAAAAGGATATCAGATATTGTTAATTGATAATGGTGAGCACCCAGTAAAAAGGGGTTAAGCCTAAACCACATCCAAGCCAGTGTCCTAGGCTGTAGACAGGATGTATCACCTATTTCTTGTTAGAAGGTCAAAAGGGCTTTTTTTTATAGGCTGTAGATCTATTCTGGCTCAGGTACTGTCTGGAGGGTTTCAGTCCTGTCGAGAGCAGGCGAAAGCCCTTACTGGCCAGGTGCCTTGTAAAGGTAGGAACAAAGAACTGGAATCCCTGGAGACAAGCTGTAGTAGGCAAAGGATCCTGCAGAATCAAACCTATCTAACCATATAAGAGCTGCTGTTATACCTTTCTTCCTGCTATTGATGAATGGCGACTCATGTGCAAGACCCAGTTGGTCCTGTATTTTTCTAGCAAGACTCACCAAGGGATGTCCTCTCTCCAAACTTGTGATTGTAGGTTGCACCTCTGCATCTATGCTTCCTTTCCTGGTGGCCAGCATCTTGAAAAACGCAGATAAAGCCTGAGCTTGTCTCCAATTTTAAACGCACTGCAATGTTTTACATTGCTGAAGGCCACCTGCCTCTGAGCTTTTTGGGATACTTGCCTGAGCCAAGAACAATGTGCTAACTTGGACAGGAGGACTGGTACTGCAACAGGAGTGCGCAGCCTGTCCTCATCCCAAGCAGCTAAGGGCCTGCCAAATATATGGCTGACAGTGATAGAGGGGAGGGGGGGGCACATGTGGTGGAAGCAAGAGGACATAGGGGGTGAAGAACATCCCATGACATGCTCCAGGAAAAGCAAAGTCTATACGTCATAAGAATAAAAAGTAGAGAGAGTAGCAAATATAGAATAATTCAGAAATAAAATAAGAGCCATGTGCCCATACCTACTAATCAGGGCACTGGAAAAGAACAGAGAAGGAGCAAGGGAATAAGGAGCACGAGTCGGCTCTTGTTCCAGTGTCCTGCTTTCTAGAAGTGAAGCATAACCCCACCCATGGCTGAAGTAAAAAACTGAAATTATGTTTACATTTACATTCATGGAACCCACCATTCTAAATGAGGAAAAAAAATATCGTTTACACTGCAGAAGTTTGGCAGTCACATTCATGATAATGGCTAGTCCTACAATTTACTACTCCCCTGCCATTTCAATTATTGTTCATTTTTCTTTCCATGTGTAACATGTCTCCTTTGCTTTAAATATTCCCATAATAGTGGTGTCTTTAGTATCCATGATGCTTCTCTATAAGTATAATATTCAGCTCTCTGGTATGACCAAGGAGCACACGTGACCTCTTATATACTATCATATATCCCATCATACTGAACACAAATTGGGGCAAAAATGCCATCCATAAACACTGGTAAAATCACCATCCATAGAGCTACACACCTAGGGGTAAATGTATCATCCTCCGATTTCTGCAAGTCGTCGGAAATCGGTGACTTTACAGTGAAAACTTAAAGCGGCAATGGCTTATACTGGCAAGTTTGCCTTTACAAGCCATCGCTGCTTTAAATTTTCACTGCAAAGTCACCGATTTCCGACGACTTGCAGAAATCGGAGGATGATACATTTACCCTCTAATGTCTGAAAACTACCCAACTTTCAACTAGATGACTGGACTTCAGACCTGTTCTAATTCGCTCACTCATGTAATTTTTGGAATGCACCACACCTACACATCTATGGGGTCTTACCATTCAGTATCTGAAAGAGCATGTTGCAAAATATCTTTATGGCTGGAATTATAGCTTATAATTGGAATTAGCAAGCTGGATGCATGAATAGTGGTGCATTTCACAACACTATCTTCCTGCACCAGACTGCCTCATATTATTACTCTGTGCTGTCGTTAATGTTAAGATACGCTTCTTGTTTATGTTATTCTAACACCAGCCACTTTAAATGTACACATGGACACGCAGGAGTTTGTTGAGCCAAAGAAGTTTTACTCCTGTTATATACATCATATTAACTGATGGGCCAAAGTCTTTTGAAGTCCCTCCTGATTCTTCTCGCATTCATCTGTCTCCTCCGTTTTTGAAGAATTAATGCAATAAGTGATTTAACGAGTCAAATAGGAAAGAAAAAGGAACTTCCATATGTCTTTCAAGCTTGCTCAGTTACAGCTTTCAAACAGTTATGTAACAGCTTGTAAATTGCAAAGCACTTTGTTTTCTATATGAAAAATGCACTGTACGCGTCTTGTTGTAATTAGGATTCTCTGTAATTCTTTGTAAGTGTTGCAAGATCAAAATAATGTAAATTCCTACTATTTTTTATTTTTTTTTACATTTGAGGATGTGGCTGGATTCTCCCTCCTGCACACCCTACATGTGCTGCAGTCTTACCGCATAAAAAAAAATGTATTGTGAATGCTTAAAAATAAATGAATGTTCATGTGGAAAATAAATTACCATGGTACTTTAGTGTTGACAGAGACCCGGTGGAGTTATGCTACTATGCTGACGTGCATCTCTCTCTCTTTCGGGGGAATCAAAACAGGATCACTTTGCAGTTCGGGGACAGCAAAGTGGCAACTCCAGTAAGCCTTGTACCGTCACATGAATTCTGCAGGAGCAATGGCTGTAAGAGGGTAGGTGGTTGAGGGTCTGACAGTGTTTTGCTGCCTTCTCTCTAGTTACCCAGACAGGGGACGGAGAGCAGAAAAATTAAAACCACGGTTTTGTGGAGGTGACAGATTTAGATATCTTTGTCGCAGGGAAGCATTTTGTATTTTTAGTTTAGCTTGTCTTTTCCTGGATGGTTTAAATGAGAATACTGATCTTAATGATATTTAAAAAATAATTTTTTTAACTGGAAACTGTGAATAGTGAGAGTATTAAGTCAAACACTGAATAGTACAAACACTGGAGAGGTCTGGTTGTTGACCTCAGAGTCAGACAACACCTGGCTATTATCCTCTCACACCCAGGATGTGAAGGAGAGGAGAATAACTCCAATGAATGGAATAACTTCTATTTGAAACAGTCCAGGACGGTGGATTCAGGAACCCTCTAAGTGATACAGTATAATCGCACAATAATACTCTGGGGTCTAAATGACATGTTGGATATTGCCCATGAGAGTGGAACATTTAAAGTCTGGTACCTTAATTAATGCACTCGTGTTTGGAAGAATTTTTCCCTTTTCACCTGCTAACAGTATTGTCGATATGGGACTCTAAAATCTGGATACGATTGGTTCTTGGGAAAAAAAATCAATATATTACCATCTTTATGTGGTGCTTGTGAGGTTAAAGATTTCCGATATTTATTTGATCCAGAAAGCCATACTTCTATTACATACTCTGAATGCTATCCTACTCCGGAAAGACGGATATCTATCCACGGATAACTTAAAAGAAATATCTTGTAATAAATCTGTGCCACTTATGTTATGTTCCTAATACTGTTGCATTAGTTGCAAAGTTATTGCTTATGCGAGAGTATATTTGGATAGTGCAATATTAATGTTCTTCATTATTGTAAAACTCTTGAGCTAATAAAAGGAGTGTTCTTTTAACATAAATTCCGAGAACCATAGAAATTTGCAATATAAGATCAATCTATATCCAATGGCATTTTTATTAAATATTTTAATGTAATTATTATGGGGTTTTTTTTGTTTTTTTTATCAGTGATAGTGTGTTATTTTGCTTTAACTGAGGGGTCATTAGAGTTTGCACTATTTCTTTTTTCACTTACTATATGATAGGGATTCCCAAGTCCTGTATTTATAGCTGCAGCCTGGTTTCTCCACTTTGGGATTAATTCATTATTTTTATTGTTATTTTGTATGGGTGAGAGATACCCCTTTTAAGCCTGAAGCACTTTTGCGCCATTTAGGTTTTCCTACTTGACCTACAGATAAGAGCTAACACTCTTATATATCCCCCATCTCTCATGTGTTGAACCCAACGTTCTGCTCTAAAGTACATGGCCAGAACAAGCCAGCTAGAGTAACAGAAAAGAAATGCTGCAACGTCTGGACCCACCACACAGAAGTAAGAGGTTTCAGGCGCTAGTGAAATAGCCTGGTGATGTCAGATAATATATTCCTACAACTAGGGGCACCACATTGGTTGTGCTCAGTTGATATTACAGAAGCAGCACCAGTAAGAGTGCACAGTTATCGCCAAGTTAATGATAAGAAGAACCCTAAAACAAATTAGTAACCCCGCTCTCCCCAACATGATTGCAAAGTTAGCCCAGCCTGTCAAAATTCAAATTAAATTGAAAGCATCATTAACTTAATCTAGCATGTAGGTCTTATTACCTTTGGCAATTCTACATGGAGGACATTTTTAAAGGAGCTGAGATTCAACGGAGACACCAGAGCCGAAATGTTCTCTTCATTCTGTAGAGAAAAGATGCATATTACATCACCCTATATAGAAGCATGTATATCAAAACTCTTTGAATATAATTACCAATTCCACCCAACTGTGTGAGAATTAGAATAGTTAAGGCATGATGGAAACATTCCTGAGGTACAATACTGGCAATGTCTTATAGACAGTACTGCAGTGGTTTTAAGTTCTAGTATTTGGACCAAAATTTACTAAAGCCAAGAATGAACAGCTCAGTGTGTACCAACACTATACTCCACCTGTGCAATGCACCCTACATAATCACATGTCTAGGTCACAGAGAAACATATTCTATGATGACAATGTGCTAGTATGATGTCTACCTCTTGGTTTTCAAAGGCAGGAGAGTTGGAAGGGCATGGCTCAGTCGTTTTCACAGGGCAGACTGCCATTTGGCTTACAGCTTCTTTATTCCTATTAGATAAAATATATAAAGTCAAAACTCAGCAATGCTACTTCTTATCCAGCTTGTAATAATTGTACAGACAAGTAAATGTTAATAAAAAGTATATTCTTCCATGGTCGTCTAAAAGAAAGAGGGGAAATAAAGTCTATTGCTTGTCTCCATTTTTCTGAGAAGGAATCGGAGAGCACCGACAACAGCACAAACCCTCTATCAAACCCACCAGATTATTGCCAAGGCATGTGTGTGTCACAGGAATTTTTCTAAACAAACATCAGCTAATCAACACGCCTACAGAAATAGTTCTCTACCAAATGGCTAAGCAGATGATAAGCATGTCAAGCAAAACAGCATTTGATCACTGAAACAGAGAGAAAAAAAAAATTGGTTCAAATCTTGTTATCCAACCATTTTTCCATATCCTATGAGGCTTAAAACAACATGTTAAATAACCTTTGTATGAAATAAAAAATAAACATATGTTTGAACCTTTCTTAAATGAAATAAGGCTTTAGTCCAGACATTGCTCCATCTATAAACGGGTAATGACTCATCTAGAGTGATTTTATGCACTTCTCAATTATTTCAAAAGCAAAGGGCTATGTCATGAAGAAGTGAGAAATAGGCTGTATTTCAAGTAATCTGGTTTCTGAAAAGTAAATGATAGCTAAACACTAAAATATTTTCTCGGTTTCTCATATACATGCACTGCAGCTCGGTGTTTTTGAAGTTTTCTAACCCTGCCATGTATTTTATCTTGCACTAACACAACAAGCCCATCAACCTAAGATCAGACATGAGTATTAAGCTCTTTACGGCAAAATTGTGATGCATGGTAATTATAATCCACTGTAATGCCAGGTTACTTTTTTCAATTCCCCACCATGTGATAAAATTCAATATGCTGTGAGGTGGAAAACCTTAAAAAAATGTTAGTGGCATCAGTGTGACTATATTATGGGCAAAGCACACAGCTGGCCATGATTAAATCACAGTGATAAACTGGTGGCCGGTGGCTACTCCAATCCTCTGCAGAGACAGAGTAAAGAGCATAAATATATTAGCAGACTTTAAAAATGTTTGTTTTTCTACCAAAACAGATATACAGGGACTAAAATGGCCAAATGGGTCTAACTGAAATATAAAAAAAAAGTGAGAAAAGCAGACCTATTCTTGAACCGTTTTAAAAAGCCGTCATACATACATAACCATCAGCTTTGAGTTTTGGACAAAGCAGGGAAGTGAAAGAAATTATGTTCATACAAGAGTAAAAAATGTTATGTAAGAGTGTTAAGGGAAAATGCATAGCTTTCAAGGGTGCACATTATTTCCTGTAATGATAACTAAGCAACTGAATGACAAGTATCAGTGTTTACACCACTGATTGTTCCGATGATACAGCCATTGTCAAACCAAATATATTATAATGTAATAAAGTTGCAAAGGCAAGATGCCAAGTCATTTTGGCAGTCGCTGTACGCTATATTTGCCAAATGGCAGCTTCTAATATATAAATGTCATAATACTTGCTAAAACCGTCCATTTAATGGAAATAATTTTAATACATATAAAATCAGATGATAAGTTCTTACCGGATAAAAATTATTTTGACTTTAGATGGCGCACATTTGATAATGGATGATGCATTCTGGTGGCTTCTTCCATATAAAATTTGTCCGTTAATCTATGTAAGGCAAACTCACTGATATTAAACAGTAATATAAACATGTACAATTTAGAAAAGGAGGTTAATCACAAAATATTTGTATGTACTTTCACCAGTACAGTGTTTTGTAGGTTTGACATGTATTATTGTTGTGATATTATTTTAAATTAGCAAAACAACATAGTTGAATAGTTTGCATAATTATGTATTTCCTTTCACAAAAAAAACGGATCTGATAAAAGATTAATTAAAATACGTTTCCATAGACTGATTATAATATAAGAACATTCAATTGAAATAGAATCTGAATTTACAACTACAATGGATGGATTCACTGGTGGCTTGTTGACGTATACTTGCCTCTAATAACTCATCGGCAATCTGCAACCGGCCATCTTTGCCAGCTGCTCCATTTGGATCAATCCCCACTATAAATACGCTCATTCGTGAACGGTCTTTGTTTCCAGCAAGGCTCAGACCCAATCCCGTCTTTCCTTTCTCCAACTCTATCATATGCAATTCTCCTGGCAGATTTCCATACCGCTGTGATATCTTTCCTAAATGGGAGAAGATGCACTGATTAATACGTCCATCATACTAAGAACAGACATGAGTAATTAGCTCTTTGTGGCAAAATTGAACTATAAATGTGCAGAGGTCCCCTAGCAACAACAACACATTATTACCACCATTTAACCATAAACAGCACCTAAAATTGCCATCCTAATATACACCAGTTATATTTGTGACTTGTGAGCAGTTACAGGACTCTTCCAGTAAGAAGAAATGATAAACAGTGCAAAATAACATAACAGTCAAGCAAAACCACAGTGTTTGTGAAAAAAAGGAAACAAATGTGATTTTTGTATAAAAAAAGAAAGAAAAAAAATAGCTTTTAAGCAATATGCCTGACTGTGATATCCATACTTACCTTTCACTCTTAAACTTCATGATAAACTGGTTACCCTAATGGGAAAGATACAGAGTGATGGGAAATTGTGTCCTTTAGGTAGTTTGCTTAGATATCTACTAATCTGTCTGTCTTAATAACAGTCTGTAAGGCTGTCAGCATCATGTAAGTAATACATGATTGATATAAACTTCCAGAAACATTTACAGTACTAAACATTTCTGATTCCAAACAATTGTTCTAACCAACAGAGTTTAAGCTGTAATATTTAATGGAACCAAAATATACAAGATAGTTTGGCACACCACAAAAACTAATGATTTATTTTTCATGGGAGATTGCTATGGGACATCAGCTGACAAGAACTTTCTTCCTTGTTGTTCAGGTTGATAACTTACTCCAACTGTAGCCAAACTCATCCTCTTTTTCAGGATCTCCAGTGAATGTATTGGGATCCATTTGAGCATGGTCGGAGCCCATTGGGTTGAATGCTGAAGGTCCAAGAACCAGGTTAGTAAAGGTTGTCTTCTCTGTCTCTGAGTCGGAATTACTAGAGGCCTAAAAGAAAAAGGCAATACTTAGTGTGTGAAAAAAGACTTCTGATGCCTAACTTTTCAGAATCATTCCTACTGAGGTCAAAGGATGCACATGGCTCGATAAAATATCCTAACGACTCCGAGATTTGACTACCTTCTGAATTCTAAATGAACACACATATATTAACCCCCCCACACACACACACACAAACACACCAGCCATGTGAAAAAGTGTACAGTCAAATCATTGTTTTTACGTATTAAGACATAATTCACAATCATTTAGTCCTGACTAAGTCCCACAATTTGATAAAAAGCCTACACTAAAAAGCCATGGATGGAAAAGTAAGTATAAGCCATGATGCAAACCTAAGCCATACTGGAATAGGCGTCTTTGGTGGAAAGGGGCTTTCTCCTGTCTACTCTTCCACGAAAGCGATACCCGATGGTAGATTAATCAATTTTACACTTGCACGCTTGATTAGTAGCGCCAGGCTCAAACCACTTTCTTTATTTATATAAAATCTGGATGGGTGTAGTTTTTTTTGTTTCACATGGTTTCATCCTGTTGACTCACTTTTTGCTGAATAAATAATGATACATTTAAATTGGTTATTTGCACATGAGATAATATTTATCAAATTGTAGGACTTGGTGGGCACTAGATGATTGTTAATTACAGTCTGATATGTAAAAGCTAAGATCTCCTGTAGCGGGGAAGATGTAACACAGCAGCTCTAAATCTTTCAATTGTCTCTGCTAAATATAGCAAATTATTAGTAGACAAAGTTATTTAACAAAACGCATATATGAAGTGGAAAACTTCTTTAATAACATGGTACAAATATCGCAGATATGCTGTAATGCATTATACCCAATCAGGAAATTTTAATTTTCCCTTGTCTGATCAAAATGAATGTTTGACAGGATGATCTCTTACAAACTTGTAATCTCAGAAGCCTACCCGCACACAATTATTTTATGGATATTACCCAACCATCTGGACCGAAGACAGAATGTTTACAAAATGGTCATATATTTATATGAACTTTTTTTTCAATGAATGTGGGCCTTACTGCAGGAGACACACCATCTGAAATCTATCCCTGATTTATATCCAAATTCACAATAGTGACATTAGCAAAACACCACTGCTAATGTTTTTTTCTTTCTTAATGAATTTGTAATGAACTATAAATTCCCAAAGGCTAAACATAGCTTTTTATAATGTAAGCAGGACTGTAAAAGACATTTTTTTTTTACTAGCATTAAAAGTGGGAGTGGCGATGTTAATGACACACTGAATTAAAGTCTCTGTGAATAACTTTTAAGACTAATTTACAGTAAAAATAAACATGTTATGAACCCAGTATCCATCATTTAACAAACAAGATGTATGCAACTGCGTGCAAACTTTACTAATATGAACTCTAGTTGATACTAATTGCTTTTAATTCAGAAGAATTTCATTTACTAAAAATTAACTAAAGAATGAAGAAAAAATGGTCATTATAAAAAGTGCTCTTTGCTACATATAACAGTACAAAAACATAGTTTAATTCACAAATAAATGTTAACCATTTCAGGAATACAAATGTTATTTAAAATCTTTTTTTTCTTTTTTTTTTAAATATTCAACACTATTAAGACTAGTTTCTGGAATCAAGTATTATGTCTGGTGATGAGCACCTGAAGACTACGGAGTACGATTTTTTTTTATTTTTTTTTTGGTTTATTTTTAAAGGATCTTTGAGTTCTTCTGGCAAAACATTTTTTACTCATCATAAACTCCATTTCTTTGAATCCATTGGGGGACAATCCGACATTGGGGTATAGTAGGTGTACTTGGAGCTAGGGCATTCTACATCTTGAACTATTGAAGGATAGCTACTTCCCTACTACACCCGCCCATCTACAGCCATCATCAGTTTTATTACAAAGCCCAGAAGAGAGGGCCAAGCTAAAACATAAACATCAAACAATCAGAGCAAGGGGAGGGAGCGCAGGATCCCCCAATTGACTCAAGAGAAATGGATTTTACAGAGAGTAAAAATCCTCTTTTCTGCCATTGGGGGACTACTGTGACAATGGGGACATTTACAGCTGCCCGTAAGGGCGGGATTGCTCTGAAACAACTGTGCATAAGACCTTGGGTCCAAAGCTTGCATCCAGGGAGCAAACCCCTATAACTTGTAAAATTTGGAAGAGATGCAACAAACAACCCCACTGCTCGGCGGAAGCGCCAACGGCCCTGGTTGATTAAGCTTTCTATCCAACCAGCAATGGTCTGGCCGCCTCAATGCAGTCAAAGGAATAATAGATGCGATCCAACAAGCAATAGATTGTTTAGATGCAGACCTACCAGGATGGTGCGTATCATACAAAATGAAAAAGTTACTTGTCTTGCGAACTGAAGCCATACGGTCCACAAGAAACATCGGAATTTGGAGACTTAGAACAGAGTGCCAGAATAACAATCTCCTGGTTCGAGTGAAAACCAACAAACCTCCTTTGGCACAAAAGCAGGGATTGTGCAAAGTACTGCTCTATTCTAAGGGCTCAAATTGCACTCAAGTAAGGCACCCTTTGTACTAAAGTGAGATCCAATAGTTCAGGGGGTGAACATGTAGAAAACCTGTGTAAGAAAATCAGCACATGGCAGAGTAATGCTAACTTATGGTGAAAGAAAATTGATAACAAGCGTGGAAAACGAAAACTTGAAGTGTAAAAACCAACATAGGGCGAATAGCTCTAAAATAAAAAACACCCTACTCTAAAGGGCACTAACTAAAAAACTAAAAATGGCACCAGATGGGATAGGCATAATAGGGGAAGTACTATCATTCAACAGTTTAAGATTTAAAGTGCCCGAGCTCCAAATCCACCTACTATACCCCATTATAGCAGTGTCCCCCAGTGGCAGGTAAGAAAAATCTTCGTGTGCTTTGAGAAGCCAACAGTCCTCCCCCCCGCCCCCCCCCTCCCCCATCCACAACCTGATAGATGTTGGACGCAAGCAAAAATCCATTAAACAAGAGCGGGAATGTATGCCTTTAGTTAATGACCCATTAATGTCCTCCTCTAGTTTATTGGTGGTGATGCAAATCTGGCCAGGACACAGACAAACGATGAAAACACTTTAAAACTAGAAAACATTTAGATGCTATTGTAACCTTGTTGTAATAAATCCTCTCCTCCCCATTTTATCAAAATGTGTACTAGAAACCCAATTTATATCCTAGATATTATATGATATTATATGACAGTGGTAATATAGTTTAATATAGCTTACTATACAACTGTGCTTAGATTTCTAGCACTTAAAGTGCGCACCTGCAATTTGATTTGTATTGTTTAACATTTTAACACAAATCACATATTACAATAGATTCACTGTTCCGCTTTTGAGAATATCCTCTAGAGATCTGTGTTTTCTAGGTCTGGAGTGTTTTCTTCTGCCCTTCTCTTTTGAGAATATACTCCTGACAACATTTACATCCTACAGTCCTGTAAGGAGTATGACTTCAATTTTCCTTAGTAAATAATATTAGAAAATCCTCACAATATAAGAGTACTTGCTTTTGTTTGAATGCGAGTAGAAGTTTTCCCATTTGAAATGAAAACACAAAACCACATACTTAAAAAAAATCATGGTGATCAAATATCAATCTATATGAATCATGTATGAAACCACATACTACACAAATGATAAATATATTCACAAAAACAATTAAAAAAAAACCACAATCTCAAGTAACATGTTAAATTGCGGTCAGAAACGACAACATAGTTAACAGAAGCATACCAATCAAAATCATCACACTATATATAGTTCACAAACAGATACACACTGACAATATAGCTACACACATTTAAATCTGCTCGATCGAACAAACCTTAAATGGCGTGGGAGCAAAGGGGTTAGTTGGGGAACAACGGAAGGCAATTCTAACCGGATTCATTGTGCCCTACAGCAACAAGAGAACAGAAACTTTCACCAACAGACAGTGCATTCTTTGGAAGTAAAATATTAGCAGGGAGAATGCAAATGTTTAAATGAACTATTTTAATGTGAAAAGGATAACTAGCCCAAATTGAAAGTTTCAGATATGAACCATTAAGGTAAAATACATAGTTTACCACCCCTCTCCCCACCTAACATGGCAACCTACTGTTAAGGAGTGACAGAGGGCATGGTGGCCATATTTAGTTAAGTACAAACACTCAAATTATTTAATGTATATTATTCATCTCAGTAACACACTTTGCATTTGTTATCTATTAATGTCACCCAGCAGAATTACTTGCTATTTGAGTATTAGTTATATAATCAATGTCTAAAATGTAAGGCCACAGCCAGAAATAAATTTGTAGTGCAAACAGGTTAAGATAACGCCCTCGGTTGGTACAGCACCAGTGCATAAGATTTGACTTTTAATAAAGAGAGTCTTGCATTGCCTTTCAAGTCATTGAGTTGTGATGTTATTTTTTGGCCAATTTTTATCAGGAATTGTAAAAACTGTGCTATGTATTAAATAAAAATTTGGCAAAATATTTAGCCATTACACAGCTGAAAATGAGAAAGTTGTTTTAGATGATAACAATAGACTGATCTTTTCTCTGTCACATAGAAAATAAACTATAATTTCCTGCAAGTAATTCCCACCTCAGTTTGCTGGTAATGCTGAACAACTACGAATAAATACTGTCCGCAAAAAAAAGCAGATCTGACCACTGACATACCCACATTAGATGTAAAATCAGCTTTATCAACACATTTACGTTGAACAGTGTTTTCATTATAGTTTCTCTAGGGTAGGAAACCCATCAGTACTAGGAAGGGTTGATTTTGTAATGAACTGCACTGGAGGTTGGAACTCTATAATTTACCCAGTTTGGGGGAGGGGGTTGTTCAACTATTTAAAAAAAAAAAAAAGTTGTCTGGGGTAGTTATTTAGTGCTATATAATTTCCTCCAAAGCGGGCCACGGACATGTCCAATGGTGGTAAGGTCCCCCTATAGGAGATAAAACAAACCCCTCTTCTTGAGCTTCTAGCTTAACCTTTAGTCCAAATACTCAGATAACATACAGTAAGACTAATGGGGTGAGAGAAGGACTGCCGTTATTCAGTACATATAAACTAGATAGGACATCAGACACATCATGAATACTTTATACACTTGTATGGCTGAGCTACAGTATTATTTTCTGCTGTTGGTTCATGTAGTGCATTCTTTTTCCACTGATCAGTGCTTAGCTAAAGAATGATAATGGAAAAAAATAACCACAACTAAAACAAGTGACAAAGCATATAATTTACTAGACACGTCCCCCACAGTGCAGACCTATGTTACACAAACGCCAAGCATTGCCAACAACATGTGACTGCAATTAATATAGTGCAAGTGGCCTCTATAACTCATCAACCACATTCACTATGAAAGGTCATTGTCAGAAATAAACTTTCTTTTGGTCATTAAGTCACCACAAATGTGATGCAAGGCAAATAGTTAGTATTATAGTATAGGGGTATAGTACCATCAGCTCTGAGAAAGCGGTTAAAAAAATATGACTTTTTTAGCTCTGTGTATTTAAATAAATATTCTAGGAATACTCCGTAGTTGCACATGGTACAAATCTATCATCAATAGTTTCTATAAAAAGAGCAGCTATACATGCACCCTATTACTGGCTGCCGCTACTGGTAAGTTGGCTAGGCATGCAGCGTAATTTGGGTTATATTGTGCAGTGTCAGTGAGAAGAAATAAGAAAAAGAAGCCCTTTGATAATCTGCAAGTTACTGCAATTACAGAAATAAAAACATCCAACCTTGTTAGTGGTGAACTGGGAGGAATCAGCAAATGGGTTAGTGCATCTGAAGAGAGGTTTAGTACCAAATGTGCTCTGTAAAGACAAGCTTTGCTTCTAAAAAATAAAATAAATAATAATTATTATTAAAAACAAAAATACAGGTAGGAAAAAAAGCAGAGCCAACAATCAGAATTTCTCACTTAAGTATTAATTTATATACAATTTATTCTATTTTTCACATACATTATTCCTGGGGATTAACTTGTGTAACCTAGAAATATTTAACACATCTTTCAAAATCAAATATTACATTTCAAACATTTCTGAAAAATATAAAATAAATTATACTTCAATTAAATCTCATTTCACTTAACTCAAATGTAAGATTAGCTCATTTCTGCCAAATATTTAATCTAGTTTAATATTCTTAAAGACAAAAATTTAGTTTTGCGACACTCTTGTGAGGTTGGGCTGGACTGACATCGGTAAGAATATAATGCATTTGCATAATGATAAGAAAGGGCCTCAAAATGTGTCCTGGTTTCATGAACGAGCTCTGAAGTATAGTACTTTCTCCAATGATATGTTTTTGTGGCACATGGCTCCAAACATTATCTAATTGCTAAGATCAATGATAATATTTAAACTGTTCACCATAATATAGCAATATATAATTATACACATATTTACAATTTTAAGCTTAAATAAACAAGGTGAGAGTCATTTTTGACTGGTGTATAGTGCAATATTTCATACTTTGCGCACTGCATGTGGAATTATTGGATCTTTTGTGAATAAACAAATTTTTGTTTTGCTCGATGGGTTGATCTGGGATTTCCAAAAGCATAAACTGACACAAAAAGTGTATGTGTGCATGAAGTATTTTAATGAGCTTTAAAGGGTAAAAGAGTGTAATGTTTAAAATGATTTTGGCACTTGTAAATTATATGGGCACCACTTGAATCATGGACTCCGAACACCTCTCATCTCAGTTATCTTCTCAGGTATCTTGTATAATGGCTCCCTTAGACATGAAAATTAGGGGGGTATGCAGTATGATGTTGTCACAGAAAGGTTCAAAGGACCACATTCACCCGATCAATAAAATAAAACTGCTCAGAAGATGGATAACTTCATGCAGGCATGTAAAATAGTACAATATACAAGATCCTACACATTAAGTACAACTTATAATAGCTATGCCATTTTCTCAGATATCTGTTTAAAATGCAATTGTGTGTAGGCGAAAGGTACTCTTTAAAAACAAAAAGGTTATTCCCAGTGAACAAACACATCTCAAAAAAGTGAAAGATGTTCTGATGACCAAGGTGAAAAATCCAAACAGATGTAATTTAAAGTGATTAGTGAAATGTTGACTGTTTGAAATATAAATAAAATATTCAAAAGGTTTTTAGTGAAACCGATTGAGAAAGTTGTGTGATGGGTAGAAAACAAAGCAGATCGTGTAAATACAGATCATTAACTGAGGTTATAAAAGGGTGACTTCCCATCAACATGTCTACAAAGGGAGAATGCTATTAGAGTTGAAGGCATGCCTAATGACAATGAGCATACAGTTCCAAGCAGAATATTTACCTTGGATGAGTGATTAGAGAACGGGTTAGTAGGTTGGTGCCCCTTGAAAGCAGAGGCAGATGGAGAGCAATACACAGATTCAGGCTAGAGAAGAAAATGTGGGAAACAGCTTGTGAATTAATGTGTGAAAGAAATCATTATGAAGGAAAAAGTTAGAATGGTGAGTGAAACAAGGGTCTGAACAATAGACATAATTATTCTGTATTTGGGGGGGGGGGGGGGTTAGTGAGAAGACTGCATGCAGCATAAAGTCTTTTTAAACTACCTTTCTTACATTAAAAAATATATTATGTAATTGTACACATTGTATTATGTAACTGTATACACCTTATTGCCACAATACAATTTCACTTACGATGCACTTTCCAGTTTCCACTCCCCATAAACACAGTAAATAAATAGTAAAATTTCACTTGGGCAAATATAAAGCTCATATCTATACAATATATATGCCATAATAGTATAGGAAAAAGTCTCTGGGTATAAAAAAAGGATATAATCCATAAACCGTATATGTAATAACAAGAAAGTAAAATACCAATGTTTTTACATAGAGCACATTTCTGTATAACATACAGTATATGCCATAACAGGATAGTAAAACATCACTGGGTATACATAAAGGACATATTATATAATGGGGAAATATTAATAAAATAAACAGTTATTTAAAGAATGCCAGCATACTCTGCAGTGCTTTATAATTGGGATACACATCAAGGACACACACACACACACCTGTATAGTAAAATATCACTAGGCAGACATCGAAAACAGTCTACTCACATAATATTAAATCCTGGGTATAAAGGACATATTCGATGCACAAGTTACGCCATAACAGAATAGTAGAATATCATTGGGTATACAGAGATGACATTCTATAAGCCTTGCATTCCATAACTGAATCGTAAAATATAACCAGGTATACATAAATGACATATTTTGTACACCATGTGTGCCATAAAAGGATAATACAATATCACTGGGTATAAAAAAAAACGCACCTACTGTATACACCATAACAAAATAGTAAAATATCACTGGGTATACATGAAGGACATATACATCATATATATATATATATAAATATAAAAGTGGCATATGTAAATATCATTCTGTGTCACCAAGTCACATACATACAGATTAAAAGTGAAACTTAATGAATGTTCTACGCTGTACAAACGATACTGAAAAAAAACTTCCCAGATAAAAAATTTTCAGGTACTTACCCTTGGTCTGTTAATGATACTTTGGACCAAAAAGACAACAGGATTTCCTGCTTTTCTTATGGCTTCAACTGCCTGCTCATGACTGGCATCCCTAAGATCAATGCCATCCACCTAAAACAGAGTGAACTCAAATCATACCAAAAACTTTTTAAGCAGTCTTGCAGCTGGTGTAAGCATGCTGTATGCAATCAGCAATTCAGAAGCTTGAAGAACTCCATTATTTTCTTGTGATAGTGTTACACTGCACTTCCTCAGCTAAAAAAATAAGTAGAATGCAAAATAAATGGGAAAAAAAGTAAGGTCTCGTCCTTTAACAGTTGCATTGATGCATGCATTAGAGAAGTGTTATAAATAGATGGCAGTAATAGACTTTATTTGTGAAAAAGCCTAGGTAGGACAGCTTTATCTCGTAAGTGATTTTCTAAATGGCTTTACTGCTGGGATCCCCATCTATAACCGGGTTCTGTGAAGTTAATCTGGAGCTTAGATCTTGCAGACGACTCATTAAAGCAAACAAAAAGAGACAGTTGAAGATTCAGGGTAGTAATCTTATTAAGGGAAAAACCACAATTCTGTGCCCAGTCCTACTCACTCAGCCCAGAAGATAGAAAGTTTCAATTTATTTTTCCAAGTTTCATTGGTACAATTCCCGGTATTTATCTAATTTTGAAATAAAAAAACTCTGAGCTAATATCTTAAAATAGCTGTGAGATAAAGTCAATGGAAATCATTACAAAAACGTTGGAATTAAATATTGATGGTGCTTTTTTCTATAGAGCTACAGCCAACATTTTACAACCACAGCATGTTGAGATTGAAAGTCACTGACTTTACTATTAGCATCCTTCCTGTATTTTCTTGTGTAAATGTTACAGGTGTATTAGACAATTGGACATGACATAAGGGGACAATTACATGTTGCTTGAGGACACAAGAATAAAAACTCACAAAATAACTGTAAGGCAGTGTTGAAAATAATGTGATATATATATATATATATATATATATATATTTATTACTCAAATAGCTGTCATTCTATTTACTGTTCATTTAAGTTACATGGCAGCAAAGCACATAATATTCCCCAACGGCCAAGCATGTGAGATCTTTGCTGTAATAACATTCTACCATCTAGCATTTAGCACTTGTGGGGTTAATTCAATACAAAGCCTTTCAAGATCTGTGCACTAGAGCATTTAATAATTGCATTTATTCATGTTTGCACATTACAGTTGTCTGTCAAGTTGTACCTCCACAATCCTATCTCCAGTTTTCAGTGTCCCGTTCTTCCCCGCTGGACTGTCCTCTAGAATGTGTTTAATAAAGATTCCTCTCATCACTTCTCCATTGCTTAAACGGCTCCCCATGCCTCTTCCACCAACAATGCTGATCCCCAGAGATTTGCCAGGCTCTCTCCAAAGCTCTATCCTGGGTGGAGAAAGATAAACCATAGAAATGGCCTTGTGTGTTATATACATACAATTTTATAGTCATACACCATAGCAAGAGTTTGAAGGTATTTGGAGATGTTATATGATAATATAGTAAATAGAAACAAAGATAAAACACACAGATGGATATACCTTCTTGGAGTATTCCAGTTGCTGAATGCTGCATGTTGAAGTTCACTTTCTTCTCCTTCCCCTTCTTCACGCTCAGGCAGCTCTGGGGCATCACTGGGAGATATATATGGTATGTTAGGATACTCATTTAAAATCTCAGGACAACGCATGCATTTTAGTGTAATTTAAACTGTAAAACTAAATTCTATGTAACCTAAATTCAGACCTTTAGTGTTGCCTATTCTGCTTTCCTATTGCCCACAATTACCTTTTTAGACGATTGCCTGTGTGGGTAGCTCAGGTGTATTATGCGCCCTGTGCAGGACCACTAAACTGACTATACAGGTTATGTTACATGAAAGAGCTACTAATTGACAATCAGTAATTGAAAACAAATGTACCAGGAATGTTTTACGAGAATATAGGTCTCATCATGGGAAAAAGTATTTTTCACTGTGCACTCCTAACAAAAAACATGCAGAAGGTCACTGCAGTTAGGTTCTCTTTAAACCCTTACTCTGATGAAAACAACAAACTATAACTTAAACTTAGCGGCATAGGATGAGTACAATACATGCACTCAAATGTATTTAACTTTAAGCTGTCTAATTTTAGTTAAAAAGTGTTGAGCTGCAGAAATGTCAAAGTACTAGTCTTATTCCTGTTAAACTGTGCAAAGTTAAGAATATAAATGTTCTTTAACCACGAGTGACTGATTTTCATAACAATGAAGTCTCTAAATCAATATTTAATAAGTAGTACCATTTTGTCAATGGTTGACAATTATGTACACAGCAATATGCTCTGCCCTTAGTTTGTGTCATATCTATAAAGCTCACTGAGTGATCTCACAAAACAATTTGGTAGTAAATTTGTACATTAAAATCTTGATATTCACTTCTTCAATTAATAAATCTAATTTCAGCATTTACAAGCTAAAAATATTTACTATCGTAAACTAAATGCTTAGAATCACTTAAACGAACTACACTCAAGACTAGAATCATGGGTTAGCTATAGGCCTTGAAGTGAGGTTGCCATGGTGATCTATGCTCAGCAGTCAGTTTCACGTCTGCATTCTCTGATACTAAATGCAATGTCTAATGCTGGTGGCCATCCAAATCACTTTTCAGGTCATAAAGGGGATGGAGAAACAAGTACAAAATACATTGAAATAATAATATATCTTTACTACTGGACAATAGTCAGGAACTGTTCTAACATGCTTTTTAACTATAAAACAATCTAAAGTAGCAATTTTATTGTCATACAGCCAAGCCCTGTTCTCATTGAGCTTTATGGGTTATACTGTAAATAAATAATCATTACAGAGCTCACACTCCACCCCTAAGAGTTCATCATGGAACACACACATATATATATATATATATATATTACTGTGGGTGAAGTTTAAAAAAGTAAAGAACAAGATTATTTATTCAATACTAAAGGTCATTGTCTGACCACCAGTCAGGGCCAGCATCTGATATATCCTTATATCCTGCTCATATATGAGCAGGATCAGCTGATGTTTTATTAGTCCTATTTGGTGTATTAGAAGCTGCAGACTGCAGGTTATAAGTATTACATGTTTTTTTTTACCAATTACTGCATTTTTGGAGTTGCTATGAGAAAAGCATTTTTTTGCCAATAACAAAGATTTTACTCTCTTTTGCAATGTTTACATTGTTGTTTATGTGTGTGTCATTATTCTAAGTATTGTGAACTTTATTTATGATAATTTGAGAGTCTGTATGTGGCATTGTTCTTTCTGATCATTTTAATTTGACAGAGTGATCATAATGTAATAAAAATAAAATACAAGGAAAATACTGCATTAAAAAAATATGAGATTGTTTTAAATTAGTATAAACCCATTTATGGTTACTTGTGTCACTAACCACTTTCAAAGTAGTGTAGGGTAGGAACGTAGTTCTCACCTAGTGTTCGGTGTCGAAAAAAGATCTAGTGGCACTGTTCTTTCGCTCAGTTCCACCACACTGGCCCGATACTCCTCCAGATTCTCACATGGTACATATGTAATGCTAGAAAAAAATTAAACTGCATAAGTACCAGTACTTGGTGGCTCATGACATTTATCTGTCCATAGCCTGGAGCTGTGGTGCATAGATATGGAGATGCGATCATAGTCCGTAGTAGGTGAATAGCTGGGCTTAATGGAAGTGAGTGCTTCCAAATATGAAGAGCTGTATTGGTGCCACACAGAAACCTGGGGTCCGTTGTTATTGAGTTGAGAGAGAGGAGTGAAAAGTTGCACGTGTGATGGCTGAGGAGACAAAGCTACTATTTATGATCGCAGTGTAAAGAATGATCTAATGAGAGATACGATCTAGACTCCAAAGTATAGAGGGAGAGTGTTATGAAGAGAAAACTAGGTTGGGAATTCAGGATAAATTAAGGGCTACAGATGGGAGTAGACAGACACATAACGGACATAGATGTGGACGTGAGTGTGATAGCTGAGAAATGAAAACAAGGGATAAAGGGGTGATAACCGTGGGAGAGGAGAAGGTGAGGGGAATTTGTTATTGATATTGCTCGTTAATCCAACACTTAAAGCAGTGAATAGTGTTGAATTTTTTTTATTTCATTTACCCAATCTCCACCACCACTTTACCCTTTTTAAATATATATATATATATATATATATATATATATATATATTTGTATATATGTATCCTTTTACGTATATCTATTCTACTATTATCCCAAACCATGCTATATACAATCATCACATATCTTTAATCATGCAACTGATCCCTAAGTTTTCTTTATGATGTTTACTTCTACATACACTTAACTCTATATTTGTATTGCCTCTTTTTCTGAGCCATCACATCACCTGATCTTCTCTTCTCTTCTCTCATTACTATCCCACTTTTATTATCCTTTGCCTTCATTTCTCCACTATAATACTCACGTCTGCATCTACCCTGCTGTAGCCCATTTCGTTTTAGTTTATCCTGAATTACAGACTTAATATTTACCACAATCTGCAGTTGTATCACTTTAGCACTCCTCACTCTCCCTCTTTCGTATCACTCATTAGATCACTGTTTACACTGCTTGATCGCAGCTCTACGGCTATGGACAGATAAGAAGTATAACTTTATTTCTAGAATTATCAAGTGGAGAAAGCTGTGTTTGCAGCAAAGAAACACAATCATTCATAACAGTCAAGCGCAAAGGTGAATACAAAACTGTGTCATAACATTTAAACACCAAGGTATAAATAACACATACAAAGGAAATTAATCTTATCATAAAAAGATTAAAAAACAATTTAGAATGGTTGGTTATCCTATGTACACAATTGAAGGATATGCAAATATAAAAGAACAAAATATACATAAATTGAGTTTGCTTTGCTTTTTAAATAACACAGTCATTTTATCACGGCTATTAGTGACAATGCATTAAATAATAAAACTGTGAATATGTTTTAGTTTAGTGACACACATATGCTCGAATGAGAACTATCCATTGACAAGCAACACTTCTGAGACCTTCACCAGACATATAAATCCTAAAATGCATCAATAAAAGAATTCTGTTTTTGGATGCGTTTGGCTTGTGAACACAGCTTAACATCCTGAAGAGTTGCAAGGAACGTCAAGTACTTAATTGGTTGAATTTCTTTAACAGGATAGATTCAAACTGCTGCGGATTTCTCAAACAACAACAAAAATGCTATACACACTTATGGAACTGTTAACGAATATTTCCGAATTGATAAGATTACACAATCATGGTTATTATTTTTAATGCTACCCTGTGGCAGAAAAAAAACAACATTTAAACTGCAGATTCTCTCCAGCACTAAGGCTTGTGTGGGGCGTGGGAACACTGTTTCAAAAAAGTAAGACCCTCAACTGTCTGGATGTTTAAGTGTATATGGAAGGGAGGAATTTAAAACACATCATCTTATCCAGCTTGGTGAGAAACACGCTTATTATGCTTTTCTACCAGAATGCAACAGAAAAGTTTATAGTGAAAGATGCACTTATCTCCCTCATGTTAGTTGTAGGGGGGAGGGAAGTATGTATTAAGGGAAAACAATGTGTGGAGCTTCAATTTAATTTTGATTAGTTTAGTGTCAGTGACTACTAAAATGAACGCACTATCTGGTATGACCAGTTGCAGGACAGATAAACTATTGTTTTTGTACCGTTTTCAACTAAGTTTTTGTGTGTCCTGGTGTAAAACAGACAACTCACCTGAAAACCAATACATTACTTTATTAACTAATTACAAATATAAATTAGATTATAAAAAAGCCTTAAACCCATTACCAAAGATTAGTTCAAAATGCTGCCTTCAGGATAAGACCATGACTCTGTATGTCAGCATAAAATGTAAATGATCACTGTCCTGGAATACATTTATTTATCTCTATAATGGGTTATAATTTCTAGATTATGCTGTTGTGAACATTTTGACAGCTGCATACATAATGAACCATTATATTTCTCTGTAAAAGATTGTTTAATGTGATTTACATGGAAAGGAATGAGTTACAAATTGTCAATAATATGTTCACTCCAATAAAGACCTGAAGAGCATTGCTCTGACAGAAGAATATACGTAATTTTCATTTGATTTCATATTATGTGCTAAATTGAATCAAGGGAGATAAAAATACCATGAAGCCCACCAGCACCTTAATCAAGCATCACAGCTGGTGGCTACCAACACAAGTGCTTTGGGAATTAGCCAATAAACATGACGATATCACAGCTAAAATGAATTTGATCCACTGCCTGGCACCTGGGTTTTTTGACTGACATCCAATGAGTAGGAGTCAGATAAACAACTCATGAATGCATGATCAAGATTGTGCTTTCAATACAAAATGTGTTGTCTATAGGAGGAGGGGAGAATTCCATTTTCGTTACAATTTAGCTTAATAATAACAATAACAAATTCCAACTGAATCCATAAAAAGTAAAGTTGTCATTTTGTACTTTTATTTTTTTTAATGTAAATAATTTCATTTCCAAACATCTGTTTAATTAACGTTATTTTTCCGATTAAGCAGCAGTCGCTGACTTATTTGGCCACTTGATCTTGACCAATGTTTGCAATTCCATGACTGTGGTCAATGTAGACCAAAGTGCATGTTGTACGTTATGTTTTCATGACATGGGAAGGCATTACTATTTAATATTCTAAATGGGATATTATACAACTGACAACAATCCTTATAACAAAGTTGGAGCAAAATAGACCACATTCAGATATGGCCAATTCATACCTATTTCAGCTGAAGTCATACCTCTGTTATGACAAAATGCAACACTTTAATGTGCAACAATCTGGATAATTACCATGTATGGATATTAGATGCTTTGGCAGGTGATTCTTCCAACTGATAAACTGTTTTTATTGTGACCATTTCCAAAAATCTGACAATAATTCGTCTTTTATGCTTGTTTTTTGTACCTTTTTTTGTTTTGTTTTTTCAGAGAATATTATTTGTTTCCTTGAGTGCTGCGTTCATACACACCTTACTATAGGCATTGAAAAGTGCACGTCTTATGCGACTGAATGCTTTACATTGCATTCCAAAAAAAATATACCCATACACAAAAGGTGAAATGTGTATCATAGGTGCCAGTGTTTTATTGTTAATGTGAGTTTCATCTGCGTTCAGTACTAAAACACACACAAAAAAAAGATAAAAACTTCCCACAAGTCATGTCTGCAGTATGTTTTATGTTTAAAAAAAAAAAAAAAGTGCATTCATTTTAGCACAAGGACATATTTTTAAAATATCTACAAGGAATTCCACAAGTATGTAAAATCTGTAAACCTCTTACAAATTGTACATAATACAGTGTTGTGCCAAACGTTGCAAACGTTATTGTGTTCCCAAATCGTAAATAGTGCATTATGCTATATTACATAAACAAGGATTAAAATAAGCTCTCTGTGGCATACCTATAGAAAAGGGTTAATCCCTCTAACTGTTATAGACATATAATAAAAAAGAAAAAGAAAAAACAAAAGCCCAAAGAAAAACACAGCCAGTTTGGTTTGGTTGGTAATAAGGCAAGAAACAGTAGGAGATTTGCTCTGACCTAGAGAATTACAATGAACAAAAATTCGAGCAACATCAAGGTCTTTTCTTTTCCTTTTTCCAAATCAATGCTGCATTTACTTCTCTCCAGCTGCAACTACTCAACATGGAATGCAATCACTGCTTTCTTACAGGAAAACAGTTTAAAGGTGGGGGAGAAAAAGGGTTAGGAAAGAAAAAAAATGGACAATTGAACATGCAAAGCCCACACGTCCATACAAATGGAACATGCAATGAATAAAGAAGGAGCAGGACGAGAGTCCAAAACTGTTAATTTGGGCATTACACAATGGAGGGTTCTCTAGAAATCCCTTTATGTAATGCTTTTAGTTTTGAACAAAAAAAAAAAATCTGCGAAGTAAACAGGAAGTGACAGGTTAAAACAAATTGGTTAGTTCAGATCCAGACACAGAGACTAGTACTAACTTTTGCTCATGAAGTACACATGCTAAACAGGAAGATAAAAAAAAATATCATGGGATAAAACTATAAAAATAAAAGCTGTCTGTCTCTGGATCACTATAGAAATGAATATTAAGAAAGAAAGTGACTGAACAGAAGAACCATGCGGAGCATTTGAATCACCGATACTCACACATAGAATGGGGCCTGATCATCAGCAGGTGCAGGAGAAGATCTAGAATGGGAAGCATATGATGCAGCATCTTTTTACAATAATGTTAACAAATGCCAAAGCCTCGCTCTGTGTGTGTGTGTATGTGTGTGTGTGTGTGTGTATGTGTGTGTGTATGGGTGTGTGTGTGTGAAGCATACATATGTAGTTAAAAGTGTGTGCAGTTTTATTTTGTCTATTTTTTTCCCCCATTTTTTAAAATTCCAATCTCTCTTTCATCAACACCTCCCCCCCCCGAAAGCATCTGCTATTTCTTTGTCTATAGCTGTGATTATCAACAAGGATGGGAAAATGTTACTGCCATCCGTCTTTCTCTCCCTTGATCAGGAATTTACTCTTTAGGTGAGGGCAGGTGAATTCTATTTCAAACTGGTAATTATTTGACAGATGTTGCAAGCAGCTGCTGCAGCAGGCAAAGCCCTGGCTCTTATTACAGCGCAGATAGCAGAAGCTTCTGGCAAGGTGGATTGTGAAGTAGGACGACATGCATTCTGCGAGTGGCCGCACAGCTGGTTCTCAGAGCAAAACAATGCAAACCTGCAACCCGGCCAGCTGTTTTAAAGCTTGTGAAACTGAAATCAGTCCATCCTTTCAGGGGAGGAAAAAAACTGGTTCAACAAAAATGCCAATATGTTCATCTTGGAAGTTTCCCCATTGTCACTCTGTTCCACATACAGGGTTGCTGTAGCATCTAAAGAGTGCCGAACTCCAGTTTTCTCAGGATAGTTTAGTTTTCAAAATAAATTTAAAATGACAAAAATGACTGAATAAAACAATAGGTTGAAAACAATTTGGATGAATACAGCACCTCTTATAATCCAGAAAGGTTTTGAGCACTGTACACTGCAAACCAAAAAGCTGCAGTTTCTTTATTTAGCTAAAATTAGTTACTAAAGATTTTACATGACTTACAAGAGTATGTAGTGCTAAATGTGATGTGCTGCACGTATGTTTGGAATACACGGAAAACTCCTGGATATTGAAAACATTTCAAGCTTACTGGATAGGAAATCCATACTCTTACTTTAAAGCAAGCCTACCTTAGATCAGGTCCAAGTAAGGAATGTCTTCGCAGCATAGCCCGGGCCTGGGCATTGGTCAGGTTAGCGGTGGATTCATTATTGATGGCCAATATACAGTCTCCCACATGTATTCGGCCGTCACGACTTATAGAACCTCCATTTATAACACTGCGGACAATCATTCCTGAGCCATCTTTATTAGCACTCACTGTCATACCTAGCCATGGTTAAAAAAAATAAAAAGATAAAAAAAACAAAACAAGTTTTAATCATTGAGATAGCTGCACATGTATGCGTCTTCTCTAGAGAACTACTATGCAGAGGGCTCACTACAATTAAGAGTTCTGTAATGACTATGGCTTTAGGAGAAATAGGCCATTTTTTGTAGCATATTGGAATAAATATTTTTGTAGTTTAATGGTAATATACAGGAAAAAGTAGGGTAAAAAAACCAAACATTTCTACAAGATTCCACCAAAAAGTTATATTCATGAAATATAAGCATCGCCATACATTTATCCCAAGCTTTAATTTGAGGAATTCCAAATATATGTAGTTTAATGAAATATTTTATATATAATTAAATAAGGAAAAAAGTAGGATGTTATATGTTTATTTTCACTTTAATTTTTTTAACCATGACTCATAAGAGACTTCAATGTAGACTGTATCTAATAGTAACTGGCAAGCCGACTGTTACTGCATCCAGTTTGAATGATTTAGGCCTCCGCCACATTTCCTTAATCTACAAAACACAATAGAGATGTCCTAAGTGAAGTCACATGGCTTAGAACTCTAACAGGCGAGTCTTGTGCACTCTACTTTATAAACATACAACTTTCAGTTAGAACACTGTATGTAGTAACTGCTGCTCCAAGAAACGTGCAAAATGGTTTTCAGGGCTCAAAACAGGACCACTAGCTGTCACCGGGGGTGAAGCCATGATGGCATGCTTGGTATCTTTAATAGCAATTTATAAAAAGTAATTCTCCATAATGGCAATTTGTAAATTGCTTATAGGTAAAAAGGGTTAACTGTGTATTTTATTATTTAAATGGGAGAAAGAAAAGCAAAGGTGTCAGGTGCTAGTCTGCTACGGCTGATGTAATGTCTGTCTGCGGTAATATAAATGGAAAAAGCCATAAATGAAGCAGGAAAAACCAAATGTATTGTTCACACACACTATACAGACAAAAGTGTAACGTATATTATGTAAGTCTCAAGACATACCTGATCCATGCAAACATGGCCTTTGTAGTGAAATACATTACTATCTTATATTATCACTAGCAATATAAGAAGTTTTTTACTCACTGTAAAATCGATTTCTCTTACTCCATTGGGGGACACTGCAAATCATTGGGGTATAGTAGGTGGGACTAGGAGTTTAGGCACTATCAACTTGTTTGTTCCCTTCAGCCCTCTACTACCATGCCCCTCCTCTCCAGATCAGACCATTACTATCTTATATTATCACTAGCAATATATGTGTTATTTACACCACAGGTACAGGCAAACGTTAGCCTGGGGGGCAAGGCACGACTCAGTAGCCTAATAGGAACATTTTAAAGGACCGGGTATGATATCAATTTTAAAAATAAGTCCAGAGCAAAATAAATTGTCAAAGTCAGTATGAAATAGTAACAGCAGGCTATTTTCTGAGCAACTAAACAAAAATTGTTTAGATAAAATGTAGCTCTTGTTCAAAGTCTCAAAGATTAAGCCAGGTGCACATAAGTACACACAGCCGTCACAGTAAAACTGCATATGGCTTATTAAATAACTTTGATAACGGTTATTAATACAGGGGGTGGAAACAATTCCTTGTATCTTAATAGCAGGCACTATGTGCTTTTCATTATGACATTGGCTGTTGTATGGCACTACAGTTTACAGTAGGTAATGCAGAGTAATGGCAGGGTATTTCTGATCAAGGTTACAAAAACAGAATATCTATTACTGCTTCACAGTTATTTATTAGCATTAACTTGTAACTTTAACAAAAAAAATAATAAAATGTAGGAGCTGAAGAAATGAAGAGAATGAGATCTAAACATTTATTATCATGTTTATAGCTGCAAGATCCGCTAGTTTCTTTGAACTACCAGGTGTGTTAGATAATAAGATTTTTACTCACCGTAAAATCCATTTCTCTGACTCCATTGGGGGACAGTGCGATACATTGGGGTATAGTAGGTGGACTGGGAGTTGTAGGCACTTATAAACTTGTTTGTTCTTTCCACTCCTCCCCTACTATGCCCCTCCTCTCTAGCTGAGACCTCAGTTTTGTATAACCAAGCCAGGAAGAGAGGAGAAGCAATACAGAAAATAGCACCCAGAGCAGCACTACTTTCAGAGCAAGGGAGGGTGTGCAGTGTCCCCCAATGGAGTCAGAGAAATGGATTTTACGGTGAGTAAAAATCTTTTCTCTTTCCTACCACTGGGGGACAGTGCAATACATTGGGAACATACCCAAGCTGCCTCTAAGGGTGGGATTGCTCTGGAACAACAATTATACACAACCCCCTGCTGCCAAAGCTTGCATCAGCGGATGTCAAGCCATGCAACAAAGAAAGTCTGTAGAAGATGGAGGCGTTGCCCTCCTGTACAACTGCTTTACTGAATGCACCCTGACCTGTCGTCCAAGAAACACCAACCATCTTCGTGAGGTAGTTGTAAAGTCACCAGAAGCGAATAACGGAGTGCGAATATCCAGCAGAATGGTGGAAGGGATGTAGTAGGCTTGAGACAGTTCGGAAACTGACCAGGGCCGCTATTGAGCATCCTGAAAGGACGAAGAGAACCTAGTCTCCCGGCTAGAAATTCTGCCGTTAGTCTGGCAAAGAGGACCACAAATCACATCTAGCCGATGCAAAGCGTAACACGCAATAGAAGAAGAACAACGGAATGCTTGACCCCGAGCTCCTGAGTCAAATAAATATATATATATATATATATATATATATATATATATATATATATATTTATTGTCTAAACCAATATTGGTTGGAGCGACGTACTTGTCGCCTGTACTGGAAAAGTAGAATGTAGTTGTGCATTGCCCACTACCGGCACTGGACCCCTGCGAACAGGGGCGATATCCAAGAGGTCACCCCTACCCTGGGAAAAGAATATTTTTCCCAAGTTCGCAAGTAAAAAGTGGCCCAAGTAGGAGTTCTAATTACCCGGCCTATATTTCTCGGCTAAACTTTTACTGGCTGAGAACCCTTGAAGAAAAGCTTGAAGGTACCAATATTCTGTAAACCGGTGCTGAAATCTATGTAGAGCACTGGGAGAAGCACCCTGCGGGAAGGTAGGCGGATATTAGGGCTAGGTTGCGGAAGAAAGCGACCTAGAGAGT